>NC_058135.1:222053327-222155986 GCF_016433145.1 Gracilinanus agilis | reverse complement strand
GGGGAGGGGTTTGGGGGAGGGAGAGGGAGAGAGAGTGATGGGGGAGGGGGGAGGGGAAGGGGAGGAGGAGAAGGACAAAGAGAGAGAGAGGGAGTGAGAGAGAGAGGAGTGAGAGAGGGAGGTGGAGAGAGAGAGAGAGAGAGAGAGAGGATCCTAGACTTCTCAAGGGCAGAAACAGGTCTGTAAGAGGCAACAGAGGTGTTGTAGTGGACAGTGAGTCATGGGACCTGACTCTCCCTGCTACCTTTCTGACCTCAGTTAAGCCCCTTCTCTTCCTCTCTCTAGGCAAGGACTTACACACCTGGAAGGGACCTTCATTTTGTAGAGGAGAAAGCTGAGGCTCAGAATGTTAACTGTTTTGCTTAAGGTCACCAGCAGTAGGTGGCAGAGATGAGATTTGAACTCAGACCCTGTCCTTACTCTTTCCATCCTACTCTGATGCCTGCTTCCTTAGGTGTGATATGGAGGGGTTGAACTAGCTGACCTTTCAAGTCCCTTCTGGGTCTAAATCTTGGACCCTACGTCCTTCTTTTGCCTGTGTCTGGCCCAGTGTGCTCTGCTGGGTGATTCATTTGTTGATTAAATGCTGATGATTCATTTGCTAAAAGAAAGGAAGAAACAGGAAGGACAGAAGGCTGAGAGAAAAGAAAGGAGCAGGATGTTAAGGGGAGAGTAAGCATGCAAGGAAGACACCAGGGAAGCTTCTGGATGGAGGAGATTGGCTCCCTGCTGGCATTCTTATGTATTCCTTTCCCTCTTTCCAGACAGAAATGCTGCTTCAAGCGGAAGAAGTGACACCTGGCTGCCCTTTGGGAGGAATTCTGGCTGGACCTGAGCTGACCTGTGCTGACCCAAGCCGAGTAGTGAGCCCAGGCTAGACCACCTCTGCTGACTCACACCCAAGATGGCCTGGAAGATGTGTAGGGGTTGAGCATCTCAGTGGTGCCCAAACTTGCCTCTTAAGAGCCTGATTGTTGATATCTACAATCCTGGAGTTTCTCCCACGACCTACTTACTGACAAGCCTAGTTTAGGTGCCACTGGGGGTGGGGGAGGGACAGATTGGGTGTGGGGAGTGGAAAGAAAAGCACGACTGCCAGTATTCATTCAGCAGCCACTATGGGCAGAACTCTGTTCGGTGCTGTTAGGATATACATTAAGTTAGAGCAGACCTAATCTCTGCCCTCATGGATGCAAAAATTGGGGAATAGGGCAGTGATGGAATAAAGGAAGGCAGGATTCTAGGGCTTGGGGTGAGAGGAACACGGAGTGGGGTCTTTGGTAGGGTCTGGCTCATACTATGGAATTTTTGAAGCTAAATTCCATCTAGTTATCTCCCACCTTTGGGAGCATCAACCTTTCCAATCCATTGTTTAGACTAATCAGGGATGATTTCTCATGAGCAGATGGTGTGTGTGTGTGTGTGTGTGTGTGTGTGTGTGTGTGTGTGTGTCCAATGCATGTAAACCAAATACAAAAAAATGTGTAGATATGTGGAAATGTGTGTTTGCATGTAGTTGTTGGAGAATCCCCAGGATCCAGTCCAAACACCCAACAGGTACATGAAGGAATCCCCTCTACCACAACCCCAATGAAGGATCATTCGGTTTGTTTGAATGCTGTGCATCTGTAGTGATGGGAGGTTCATCACTATAGAAAGCAGGCAGTTTCAGTGTGTGAGAGAGAGAGAGAGAGAGAGAGAGAGAGAGAGAGAGAGAGAGAGAGAGAGAGAGAGAGAGTGTGTGTGTGTGTGTGTGTAGACAGAGGTTGGGATGGGGTCTGGGCATAGGAAGTTCAGAGCCTCTCCGTGGGCATCTCTGCCCTTCCCCCCAGGTGCCAATATGGTCCCAGGTCCAACCCCTCTTCCCTTTAGGAAATTGCCTTCAGGGATGGGTCAGACTTGAAAATGTTTATAAACTCCTTTATGTTAAGATTCGAATGGTTGAAAACAGTTTTCAGATGTTTCCCCTGCTGCCCTTTTTCTCTTTTAATGGTAGCCAAATATCCCAGTTTTAATTCCATTGGCCATATATGAAGTACCTACTAGGTTCTATATTCTATACAGGGCATCTAAAACTGAAAAACTGCCCTCAGGGAGCTTCCAGTCTAACATGGGAGAGTACAATATGGGCACAAAAATGATACGAGGGCAAAGTAAAGAGAAAATACTTTCAAGGCTAAAGTTTCTTGGTTGGAAAATTGTATGTACAGGGGAAGCATATGAAAGAAACCTGGCTGGAGAAATAGTGGGGCACCAGAGGGGAGCTGGCCTTCCATAACAGATGAAAGAGATTTAGTTTTATCCTAGAGGCAAAAGGAAGTCACTGAAGATTTTTCAGCAGGAAAATTCGATTGAGGACCCAGGGATAGGCAGTTGGGAGGATGAATCAGATGGGGAGAAACTGGAAACAAAGATTCCCATTAAGAAACTGCTTATGGTAGGGGCAGCTAGGCAGTTCAGTGGAAGAGAGCCAGGCCTGGAGATGGGAGGCTGGGGTTAAAATCTGGCCTCACATACTTCCTACCTGTGTGACCCTGGGCAAGTCACTTGACCTCAATTGTCTAGCCCTTACCACTTAGTATCAATTCTAAGATAGATGGTAAAGGTTATTAAAAAAAATTCATTTGTGATGGTGCCTGCAAGAAGAGATAAAGGCCTGAGGTGACTTCCCAGGTGAGAGTAAGGAGGGAGAGTTAATCAATTTAATACAACCAACATTTACTGTGTGTGAGCAAGGCCTTATATTGAATACTGAATAGAATACTCTTCCCTCAGCTGTCTTCACAGAGAGAAGCTACCTTAATTATGAAAGGTATTTCTGCAGCCCTTTAAATGTCATGAATCCTTTCCTGCAGCATAGTAGCCTTTGAGGTTGATAGGATGATTTTATCCCCATTTCACAGATGAGGAAACTGAGGCAAATAATAATAATACTAATAAATAGCATTTATACAGCTACTTTAAGGTTTGGAAAGTGCTTTCCAGATGTAATCTTATATGATTAAAGAAATAGGAAGTTACTTTTCCCAGTTAGGATGTTAGAGAGTGGCAGAGCTAGAATTCCTTCTCTAATAATGTCACATTTACATAAAGCTTTAGTAATAGCTGCTGGCTTTTGAGGCCTGTAAAATGCTTGACATCTGTTATTTGAGCTTTGCCACCATCTTAAAAGTGATTGCCACTTGATAGAGACTAGGAAATTGCCACTTACAGAGATTAAGTAACCTGTTCATAATTGCACCACTGGCAAATTACATGTAAAGATTGGAACCCAGGTCTAACACTCCTTCTATTGTATCACACTGCCTGGTAAGTATGTAGAAGTCAAACAGGGTAGTCCTAGAGAGTGAAGGAAAAGGAGTGACTTGTAGGATGGGCACCGCACTATACCAGGGGATTCCTATTTCTTTATATTGTCCTCTAAATTGTATAACTTACAAAATTTAGAGATTAGGCAAATAATTATACTTTGGTTACAAAAAATAGGATTCTTTGTTAAAGTACCAACAAAATCTAATTTTCTTGGTTATCTCCATCAGAAATGACATTAAGCTTCACTAGTTGATTCACATCCTTCATATCAAAGATTTACAAAGCACTTTTCTTACAATAATCCTATTGGATAGATGGCACAAAATATAGTACTATATCCATTTTCCAGATGGGGAAACTGAGGCTTGGAGAGGGGCAATAAAGTGATTTGTCCAATATCACAATGGGATTCAAGTTGGGGCTCCCATCAAGGTCTCCCACCTCCAAGGCCAGTCTTCTTTTTCTCTCATATCATCTCCCTTAGAACTAGCTCACTTACCATCCTCTGTATTTCCCCCTCTCCCCCACCCCGTCCCCCACTTTCTGCCCTGGTGATTTTGTTGCTCATGATGTCCCTCAAACTTATAAAGCAATTCCCTTGCTTCCCTTGAACCTACCTACTCTTTAAAGCCCAATTCCAGGGCTACCAGAAAAAGGCAACTTGACATGAAGGCTTGGGTTTGAATCCTACCCCAGCCCTATTAGACTGACTCCAGGCAAATCATACTCGCTGCTTCCGTTTCCTCATTTGCAAAACGAGGATAATAAAACACTTACCTCATATGTTATGAGAATCAAATAAGAAAATATAGGTAAGGCACTTTATAATCCTCAGAGTGCTATATAAATGTTAGCTTTTATTATTATCCCTCAGAAAGCTGGCCCGGGACACTTGCTACCCTTCCTCCAACATCGTCACCTACTTTTGTTTTTACCTTTATCTCTCTAATGCACTTTTGCATGACTGTGTTTTAGTTATCAATATATCTTAGTTCTGCTGCTAAACTCAGTCTTAGAAATAGGAGACTCAGAGGTCATCTCTTCCAACATCTTCATTTCAGAGATGAAGACTCAGGGACACAGGGAGGCTCAGTTACCTACCTGAGGTCACACAGGTAGGATTAGGGTTTCTCATGAGTCCCACAGGGCAGAGATTCCTTATCAAGGCTGGCAAGTCTTTTAGGCTTGGAGTAGGAGGTAGGATTCAAACCCTAGTCTTCTTGATTGCAGGTCCATCACTCTACCATGTCAAGTTGCTTTTTCCTGGTAGCCCTAGAATTGGACTTTAAAGGATGGATAGGTTCAAGGGAAGCAAGGGCAAGGGGACTGCCTTCTAGGCTTAAGGGACATCACGAGCAGCAAAATCACAAGGGTAGGAAAGTGTGTGTAGGAAGTACAGGGGATGGTAAGTGATCTAGTTCTATGGGGGATAATATGAGGCTGGAAAAGTTAGGTACTGGAGTAAGAAATTATTTATCTAGCAGTGTGACCCCTGGCCAAGTCTCTTAATCACTCTCTGCCTCAGTTTCCTCTCCTGTAAAAGGGGAGTTACAATAGCACTTTCCTCACAGAATTGTTCTAAGGATCAAATGAGTTAATGCATGTAAGGCATTAACAATATCCTATAAATGCAATAAATGCTAACTATCACTAATAAAATTTTGCACCCTGGACAATGCTTGGGACATAGAAGCCCAGGCAATGATCTTCCATCTCCCTATTATGTGCATGACTGCCTGGGTCAGGCACTTGTTAAACATTTCCTGAAAGAATGAAAGGTCCCCTATTAGAGAAGTTTGATTACTTAGATACCTGGCATCTCAAACTAGGCTAGAAATGCCTACTTTTGTGTCTAATGTGAGATACCTTAATGAGCCCATAAGAACCACCTGAAATTAAATTGCACACAAACGGGTGATTCTGAAATGTCTAATTTGAAAAAGTGTAAGTTGCTCACAGATGCTTCCTGTATGATAAAAAAATGAAATTTTAGCAGAAACTCAGTCTAAATTATTCCACATTCTGAATAAATGAAGTTCCAGTTCCTTGAGTTTTTTCTGTTCCTTCAAGCATAAGATCTGGATTTTAGAGTTGGGAAGGAATCTCGTTCCTTCTAACTCTTCCATTTTATTGATGAAGAAGCTGGGCTCCAAAGAAGTTATTTTCCCAAGCTCACATAGGTAAGTAGCAGAGCTGGGATTTAACACCAAGCCCTCTCCAGGGCTCTTTCTACCATTAGCCCTTGCCCATCAATCACATCCCACTTTCCATCCTTACAATTATTTTAAATTGTTCTTTCTGACCTCCCGATCTTCCAGGTTGAGAAATCCCTGAAATGGGCATTCTGTTAAGGCACAGATAGATAACTAGATCCTCCCTACCCAAGTCTAGGGTTAAAAGCAGACACTTGGGGCTTTAAGTCACTGTAGAACTAGTCATCTAGTCTAACTCTTTGATTTGATTTTAATTTTTTAAAATAACCCTTACCTCCTGTCTTAGAATCAGTACTAAGCATCAATTCTAAGGCAGATGAGTGGTAAGAGCTAGGCAATCTGAGGTTAAGTGACTTGCCCAGGGTCACATCTGAGGCCATATTTGGACCCAGGACCTCTCATCTAGGCCTGGTTCTTTATTTACTGAGCTATCTAGCTGCCCCTAATTCTTTGGTTTTATAGGTGAGGAAATTGAGCACAGTCTGTAAAAGGCAGGGGCCCAGCTCTTCTGACCTTGGGATCAGGATTTTTTTTCCAGTGGTAAAGCCCACCTCAGAGTCAAACTTTGCTCCTGTTGGTGGGGAGACCCCTTCTTTCCCCATATGCTTCTCATTTGGTCATCATTTAGTGAGGAGTCAAGAGCCCTGGACTTTCCCCATTCTAGTAGCTGCCTGTGAGATGATGAACAGGTCACACCCCATTTGGGCTTAAGTTTCTTTATCTGAAAAATAAGGGGGGGGCCTACTCGGTTCTGACATTCTATGTTCTAATGTCCTTTCTGATTCTGGCACTGTATAGCTCTGCAGTTCCCCAACTGGCCCTCCCCCCTTTTCCCTTCAGTACTGGCAGAAACAGCAGTCCTGCCCTCCTTGGATGTACAAACTAACCAGCCCTTGATTGAGAGGCAGGAACTGGGAGAGATCCAAGTCCCAGCTTGGCCACTAGACTTGCTATGAAAACCTTGAGTAACTTCCCTCTTCAGAATGGCGGTTACATCTTTACCGGAAAGGGACTGTTTATCCTGGGTTAGGTGTTTCTAAGGTCTTTCCCAGCCCTGAAAGTTCATGGTTTGTGATTCTCTCTCCCATTTCTACACTCCAGGTGAAGGAAATGGCTTTGGAACTGTCATTTCCTTTTTTCCTGGGTCTCTCATCACCCTTGCACCCCTTATGCCTAACCTGGAGCACAATTCTAATAGCCTGTCTCTTTTCTTCCCTGCTAAATCATCTAAAGGTGTTCAGTGACTGGGTCATAGCCTCCCACAGCCTTCTATCTAGGAAGCAGGGTGGTATTATCCTATTATGAGGGAAGTGATGGGTTGTTGGGGCTTTGCATTGGAAACCCCTTTTCTCTCTGGTCCTTAGTTTTCTCATCTGTAAAATGAAAAGATGGTATTGGATGGTGTTCACAGAACATTCTCAGTTCAAAGCTCAGGGGCCTTCCAGTTATGACGTTTTGAGCTACAGTCCCTTTAAATCTCCTTTCTTCACAGAGGCGCCCCCCGCCCCCCCCCAGTTGGGATGTTGCTATAGTGAATCTCCTTGGCAATGACCCTAACGGGGTGGGGTGGGGGAGACCCGGGGACGCATGCTCTGTGCGGGCTGGAGGGATTCCGCCCCGAGCTGGGGGTCCCCAAACAAAGGTGCTGGAAGGGCGAGGCTGCGCGGGCATTGTCGCACTCGGAGCTTAGCCGCATCTGCAAGGAAGGCAGCCACAGCCCATTCGCAGCCCCTCCATCTCTCTCGGATCCTTTCTTCGGGTCGTTGGGCCGCGCAGCCTAGCGCCCAAGCTGCAGGCCAGACATTCGCTATGGCCGCTCGGCCCGCCACCGGGACCCCGGTTCCGACGCTGTTCCTGCTGTTGCTGCTACTGCTGCTGGTGGCCGCACCCGGGCTTCTGATGGCCGAGCCCGCATCAGGAAGTGTCATCCCGGCTGAAAGTAGGTGCTCTCCTGCCCCCTCCCTCCCCTGGCCAGTGGGTTCATCTCTGCCCATCGTCCCTTTCACCTCCCCTGTGCGCCTTGCTTGGCGCGTCCATCCTCGGTCCAGGGGACCCATTTCTGCCCCACTGGAGCTTCCTTACCCCGTGCGCCTTGCTCGGCGCCTGCCTCCCGAGGTCAGTGGGTCCATCTTTGTCCCTCTCTACTGTGCGCCCAGCCAGGTATGGCCAGGCACCTACCTCCCTGGGGTCGTTGTAGTCAGTCCAGCCCCTGGTGCGCCCAGACCTGTCTGGTTCGGCGCATCCATCCCCGCGGCCTGTCCGTAAACGAGCCCCTCCCCTGAGCTTCCTTCTTCGGGGCAGGTGCGCTCAGCCTAGTTTAGAATTACCCTCTCTACGTCCAGGAAATCCTCCCTTCCTTTTCTTAGAGAGCCCAGAACAACCCGGCCAGCTTCGGGCAGCATGTCCCTCCCCGCGCCCACTGCGCCCGGCGCAGCCCGGCGCCTACCTGTCCTTGGCCCCGATTGCAAGGGCTTCCCGCCCCACCCTGCGTGGGCCGGGATTCTTGGCCTCGGCCAACTCGGCGTGCCCTTCTCGGTTCTCCTAACCGCGCCAGCAGCCTCCCTCCCCACGACCCGCCCCATCACCTCCCTCCCTCCCCACGCCTTGCGGCTCCGTGGCGCCCCGCCCCGCGGCGCACGAGCCACTCCATCCACGTATCCAGCGTCCTTGCCCAGCACACGGAACTCGTCTTTCCCCTCCCTAGGCTCGGGGCGCCCCCTATCGGGCAGGGAGAAGGGTGAAAGGCGTACCCCGTCCCCGCCCAAGAAACCTTCTCGCGACCTCGGTTGGGGTGTTGTTGGGCATCATTTTGGTCTGATATGGGGGTGGGTTGGAGTGGGTAGAGAGCGAAGTTCCCTGCAGCTACTCCGCGGCTGCCCTTGGGTACCTCACTGGGTGGAGGCTTTGGACCTATCCAGAGCCAGAGCTCCAAGGTTACAGGATGATGTCAGAGCTGTGAGGAATCAGAGATCCGTCTAGTCCTGGGCTTTCTGTGTCTTGGACTGCTCTGGCAGTCTCGTGAAGACTATGGACTCCTCGGCTTTTAAGATTTTAAATACCTAAAATAAAACACAGAATTACAAAAGATGGCGATTACATTGGGTTATAGTGATCACCCGAACCGCTCATCTAGACCAATTCTCTTTTTATCAATTGGCCTTTCCCCTTATATAAACTCAGCATCTTGGTATTTAAGGACCTCCACAGTCTGGCTTCAGCCTGCCTTCCCAGCTTTATTTGACAATAGCTCCCTTCCCCACACTTTAAATTCAACCTTGTGAGGTAGGAGGGGCAATTGGGGAAAATGGGGCTTGGGGAGGGGAGAGGATCTGCCCTGGGGACAAACCCAGGTCCCATGTGTCCCGGTCCAAGGTTTCTTTTTTTTTTACCTCCACAGCAAGGTGAATGACAGAGCTCCGGATTCAAATCTGGACCATTGACCTCTCAATTCTTTGGTCTTGCTACTATATCATGCTTGAAGCTGGATAGGATTGGTCGTGGTGGGGAAGAAAGGGGATGCATTCCAGAAGGGAAAAAGCTTAAACAAAGTGTAGAAGTGGAACAAAGGGTGAAACATGCAAGGCATGTTGGGTTTGGGATTTTTTTTTCTTTTTTGATAGAAGGAGAGAAACAGTTATGAATTGCCCACCTTGATTTTTTTGATACTTAGTATTGATTCCTAGACAGAAGAGCAATAAGGTCTAGGTGATTGGGATTAAGTGATTTGCCCAGGATCACACAGCTAGGGAGTGTCAGAGGCCACTTTTGAACCCGGACCTCCTATCTCCAGACCTGGTTCTCTAGCCACTAAGCCACTTAGCTGGCCTTTACCTCAATATTTGTATGGATCCATGAATGTGTGAGTGTTCTGGGAAGTAAAGGGGAAAAAAAAAATCTGGAAAGGCAATTTGGATCCACATTTGGGAGGACCTTGAATGCCAGGGTTCCAGAATCTGGATTCAAATCCTGCCTCTGACCAATTAACAACAGGGTGACATTGAGCAAGTCACTTTATTTCCCTAGGCTTTAGCAGTCTCATCTCTAAAATGAGGAGGTTGGACCAGCTGGGCTCTGAGAATCCTTCCAGCATCTGGTCTATTATTCTGTGAACCACCTCTGATGTCTCACAGTGGTGAACCTGGGCATTTGAAGTCTCTGTCAGTGGAGCCAAAGCTCTGGCTATTTCTACCTAGTTAGAAAATCTGAGTGGCCAAAGCGATTTTCCTAAAGTACCAGACCGGCCATGCTACTCACCTACTCTGTAATGCCCAGTGACTCCCTATTATGTCCAGGATCAAATATAAAGTCCTATGGCGTTTAGAGCCTTTGCCTTTTATTATACGTTACTCCACTCGCACCGTGGCAGTCTTGGAGCCCTTGCATTTGCTGATGGCCGTACCTAGAATGCACTCCTTTCCCCCCTCTGCCTCCTGGAATCCTTGGTCCTTCAGAGTTGAGCTAAAGTTCAGCCACTGACATGAGGCCCTTTCTGTTCTCCTGCCAAGTGTACACACACACACACACACACACACACACACACACACACACGTGCGCGTGCACACACACATACACACAGTAAATAGGAGGTAATGCTTCCTCTTCCCTCCTGTCCCCAATTACCTCCTATTTACTGTGTGTGTGTGCATGCGCACGTGTGTGTGTGTGTGTGTGTGTGTACACTTGGCAGGATTGTGATAGTAAAGATTTGAAGGGTTCTCATGGAGAAGATGGATTAGACTTGTTCTGCTTAGTTCCAGAGAGTAAGACTAAGAACAGTGAAGGGGTAGAACATGCAAAGAAGCACATAAAAGAAAAGATAAGTTAGCATCTGGTGAAATGGGTTACTTCAGAAAGCAGTGAGTGGGCTTTTTCTCACCAGAGTCTTCAGATAAAGCTGGCTGGGAAACGGAATTCTTGGTCAGGGAGAAGTTTCTGTGATTCTTATGTTCTGTGGTTTAGGTCATAGAGATCATAGAGATCATCTAGTTCAAATCATCCATTTTAAAGATAAGAAAGCTTGTAGACCCATTCTGTAGGCCTTTAATGAAGAATGATATAGAATCCCTTCTGGGGCTACCCCTTAATTTGGTAAATTGCTCCCAAGCAATTTGACTTCTTGCAAAAATATTTACAGAGGGCAGCTCCTATTGCTTGTACTCTGTGGCTCTGCACTTCTAAAGCTATAACTTTGGAGCCCCTTCCAGTGGGTTTGCCTTTAATAGTCAGTCAGTAGACAAGGTTAGCTCAAAGCAAAGGCATTTATTGAAATGGCATAAAAATAGTTACTTCAAAACATTTCTTCTTTAAGGGTGTACTTGTCTCACAAATATACCCAGCTTGGGTTGGAAGAGTAACCTCATGCATAGAGTAGAGAGGTACACACTTAGGGAACATATATGTCCAAGGCAACTAATGACTCTGGCATTTAGGACTCTGAGGGCTGTCTTTATGCAGCTTCTTTCTAGGTACCTTGTGATAACTGGATCATTTTTGGGAGAGAATTAAGCCTGATTCATGATGACTATTCAATGTTTGGTACATTTCTTGGAAAAATAAATTTATAATTATTGCCATGAACTTGACAATCATCAACAAAAATGAATATTTCCATATTCAAACAAGGCAAAAAGGAGACAGTTGTATATGAAACCATGCATCTATTATGCACGACTTTCTTCTAAAGATATATATTAAATTTCATATGATAGTGCCAATATGTCCCTGATTATCTGTATATTTTTCTTAAAAAACAAAACAAAACAAAACAACCTTATCTTCTTAGAATCATTATAAGTATTAATTCCAAGGCATAAGAGTAGGAAGGGGTGGGCAGTTGGGGTTAAATGGCTTGCTTAGGGTCACACAGCTAGGAAGTGTCTGAGGTCAGATTTGAACCCAAGTCTTCCCAAGTTCAGGTCTGACTCTGTCCACTGAGCCACCTAGGTGCCCCAGTATCTCTTTCTTTTGAAGAATTCCCTTCTGCTCTCTTCTGTGTCTCTTAAAATGTTTAATGGGAGCTCTGTTTCTTTTTTTATTTATACATCATTCCTACCACCCTTACTTTTTCTTCCTCCCAGCAAAAGTCCTTCATGTCGTGAATAAGCATCCTCATTCAAGACAAATTTGTGTTATACTGGTTAGGTCTGAAAACGTAAGTGCCATTTTGCATTTGAAGTCCATCACCTGACCACCAACAGTTGGGAAGCATAACTTATCCCTAGTCTTACCATAAGGAAGCAATGGCCATTTGTTTGGGAATCACAAATTCACAATCACATTTGGGGTTCAGGGGTTCCCAATTCTTCAAACTAGTTCCTGTGGGCAAGGAAAAGGTAGAGAGGTGATTGATTTCCTAGGAGTGAGTTCATTGTCCCTGCTAGTAGCTCAACTCTTTTCTTGGCCTTTTTCATCTGCAAATGAGCTATGCCAAGCCCTCATCCTTAACAGCCACAAATGAGGTTACTGGGATTTTTATTTACAGCATCACTGATGATTCAAAAGGTGTGTTATCTTTTCCTTGGGCCTCAGTGTTCTCATCTGTAAGATGAAGGTGATGGCTGATACCATTAGGATAATAGTGATGCCTACTGCCTGCAGAACTGCTATTTAAAGAGGGGCAACTAGATGGTGCAGTGGATAGAGTGCCAGATCCTGGGAATCAAGAAGATTCACCTTCCTGAGTCCAAATCCTGCCTCAGATACTTACTAGCTGTGCGACCCTGGACAAGTCACTTAATCTTGTTTGCCTCAGTTCCTCATCTGTAAATGAGCTGGAGAAGGAAATGGAAAACCACTCCAATATTTTATCAAGAAAACCCTTCATGAGGCCACATAGAGTCAGACATGACTGAAAAGCAACATCCTCTTAGAGAACAGGGTTCAAGACTTGTTCTCCCTTGTGACACCCAGTATAAGACTGTATACAGAAGTTACCCTTTAAACTGAAGGTGTTAATGATGTTGAGGGTCCTCGTGACTTCTTTCTCCTGCATATCCTTTCTTCCCGTGGCCTCAGTGACACTGTACTCCTGGTGGTTGGTGGTCCATCCCTAGTCCATCTCAGTCACCCATGTTTGTTCATCATCTTCAGATCTTGAAACATAGCCCTCCAAAGTTTTATCATCACCCCATTTCCATTCTCCCTCTATGCTCTCTTTCTTATTGATGTCATGAATTCCCATGGACTTAGTTAGCACCTTTATGCTGATAAATCCCAAGTTTATATATATATCTCCAATCTCAATCCTGAACTCTTGCCCCACATTGCCAATTGCCTGTTGGAATTTATACCTGAATGCATTGCTCAAACTTCAAATTCACTGTCCAAAATAGAACTCATCTTCTCCACTTCAACTCATCCCCTTTCCCAACTTCCTTAATTCTGTTGATACCAGGCCTCCTAATCAAACAGATTCTAAACCTTGGAGCCATCTTTGGCTCTTCTCTCTCTCTTATTCCTCTGATCAATCACTCTGTCAGTATTGTTCATTTTATCTGCAACATGCAACCTGAGGATATTGTGTGGCCAGTGTGGTACAGTGGGAAGAGCATTGACTCTGAAGTTAGAGGATTTCTGTTCAAATCCTGCTTCAGATATGTATTTAGCTATGTGATCTGGGACAAGTAAAGTGTCCTTCTTGGCCCTCCAATTTTCTTATCTGTGAATGACTATTGGACTAGATGACCTTCGAGGGTCCTTTCAGTTCTAGATCCCATGAATCTCAATTCCATTTCTCTGTCTCTCCTTAGAAGGTCATCAATCTGGTCCAGACCCTCAGCATCTTTTTCCTGAAGTATTATAAAAGTCTCTGAACCAGGCTCCCTGCCTCGAATCTAGGGTTTTTTAACCTTTTTGGTGTCATCTACCCTTTGACAGTCTGATGAAGCCTATAGATTCCTTTTCTGAATCATGTTTTTCAATAATTGAAGGGAGTGCTAAACTTCATTTAGAGATGAAATGAAAATAATGATGTTACTTTTTTTCTCATCCGACTTCATGGACCCTTTGAAATCTCTCTGAATCCTTTTTCTAGCCTCTTTCCTCACCAGTCCATCCTTCATGAACTGTCAAAATAACCTTCCTTGAGTGCAGGTCTGACTCTGTCCCTTCCCTGCTCAAAACCTTTCAAGAGCTCTTCATTGCTCTGAGGATAAAGTACAGACTCCTTGGCCTGTCATTTAAGGTCAACAGTCTGGATCGAAGAAAGCTTTCTATTCTGATTTCATGTACTCAGCTTCCCACGCCATTTTCTAGCCAGACTGGCTGTTTCCCAAACTCAACAGGCCATTGTCCCTCCCAGTTTCCCCTTCTTTAAAATGAGATTGCACCCAGCTGTAGTATTTTGGGTTCTCAGGTCCCTTCCAACTCTGATATTACCTGTTTTGAGGTTCCTTTTATCTCTGGCATTCAATGCCCTATGTTCTAAGGTCTGTGACAATTCTTTATATCCTGTGCTCTGAGGCCCTTCCTAGATTTCATTCAGTGTTTTCAGCTTCCCTCTAGCTCTGATATTCTTTAGACCAAGGTTCCTTCCAGCTCTGACATTTCGTGGTTTTCTTTCATATATGCAGATGACTCCTCTTCCTTGCTCCCCCACCAACTTGCCATTCTTTTTCACTACTCACTTGCGTACACTGTCTCAAACATATTTTACACATAAAGCACACATACTTTGGAGACTTGAATCTCCTCAAATGCTTTTTTTTTTAAATAAGAAAGATCACAAAGAAGACAGATGCCTAGATAGTATAAAGGTAGCTAGGTGACTCAGTGGTTATAGCATTAGGTCTGGAGTCAAGAAGATTTTGGTTCAAATCTGGTCTCAGATACTTATTTGCTGTGTGATCCTGGGGAAGTCATTTAGCCTGTTGGTCTCAGTTTCCTCATCTGTAAAATGATTTGGAGTAGAAAATGGCAAACCACTCTAGTATCTTTGCCAAAAAGATCCCAAATGGGGTCATGAAGAGTTAGACTAAAACAACTGAATGACAGATAGTATAAAGTTGGCTTGGGGACCCATTTTAGGAAGCATATTGACAAACTGGAGTGGGTCTGGAGGAATGATGAGGTCAGACCTCAGGAAGAGATGTCTTTAAGTAGTTGAAATAGCCATTATAGAGAAGAGGACTTAGTAGAGTCGAGAATGAAATTATGTGGCCTCAGATACATCTTAGCTGTGTGATCCTGGGCAAGTCACTTAACCCCCATTGCCTTGCCTTTACTGATCTTCTGCCTTGGAACCAGTACACAGTATTGATTCTTCCCCCCTCACCCTACAGTATTGATTCTAAAACAGAAGGTAAGGGCTTAAAAAAAAATCATGGTTTATGATATGTGAGGATTTGAAAAGTACTTTTATACCCCCTTTTGGAGAGGCCAAAAGATTGTAAGGGTTAAATAGTAGGTATTTGACAAAAGTGAGGAGAGCAGTTCAATAAAACACTTAGTTTAATTTGAGAAGTACAGATAGAAAATAGAAAATTTCCAAGACCCTGCTTCTGTCTTCTGAGGACAGGTTCTTCTTGCCTGGCTAGACCAGGCCTATCTAATCTACACTATCAAAATTTGATTCACTAACTACCTATCTTACACTAATAAATCAACAGCCACCACCCACGACTTCTTTAAATAGGGTTTTATCCTCCAACTGTCAGTAGTAACTGCTAGTAGCTCCTTGCCTCAGAGACAGATCTCCTCCTCTCTCAAGATCCAAAGGCAAAAGACCCCAACACTACCAGTAGCAGAGACAGAGACAGACCTCCTGCTCTCAAGAGGTCTAGAGGCAAATGATCTAACTGCTAACTGATTCCTTCCTTATCTCTCCCCTTGTCTCCTTGGTAAAGGAATCTTTAGCACTGGCTCACTGGCCCCTGTCAATTCTGCTCTACTTGGAAATCCTGTGCTCATGCCTCTTAAAGAGACAAAGAGGGAGAGATTAAGAAAATCTCTTTAACAAGACACAGTCGAAATATCACTGGGTTTAGAATCACAGGAACTGGATTTAAATTCTATCTGTGATACTACCTGAGAGACCTTAGGCAAGTAAGTTAACTTCTCTGAGACTCAGTTTTAGTTTCATAGATTCAGAGCTGGATGGGACTTTAGAGGTCATTTAGTCTAATCCTCTCATTTTACATATGACTAATCAAGAATTAAAAGATTGGTCAGTCAGTAAACATTTATTATGGGCCTACTATGTGTCAGATACTGTGCTGAACACTGGAAAACTGACCTTGTTCAAGGACATACAGAGAATAAGTAGATGAGGCAAGATTTGAACCCAGATCCTCTCATTTGAAAGTCTCCACCTCATACTGGATATTCTGCTTGGCCCCAATGGGAAGAACTAGGAACAACAATAATAAATTACAGGGAGGTAGATTTTAGGTTGTTATAAGAAAAATATTCCCATCTGTTGAAGCTATTCAGAATTGGAAGAGATTGTCTCATGAGGCGGTGAGCCTCCCATTAATGGAGGTCTTCAAGTTGTGTTTGGATGACTAAGGACTCTTCCAGCTCTAAGTCTGCAACCTTGTGCTCCTTCTTATTAGGGGTGCTGCTGCATCCTTGCTCAGGGAGGATTTGAACTAGACGATGTCTGAGGTCCTTTGGCATTTTGTTGGACTCTCCCTCACCCTTATCTCTTGGATATAAACCCAAGCAGAACTAATGTTTGTTCCCTGCTTTCTCACCATTCCACTACTCAAAGGTGGAGTAGGTACACTCTGGGATAATGCTTTAGTCAAGACAGCATAAGTTCTAAGTCCCTCAAAGCTCTGTCGCTAACTCTTCATGAGGGCCATTGGAGAGATAACTCCCTCTTCTGCTCTGTCAGCCTCATGAGGCTGAGATTCAATGTTCCAGTGGGGAGATTCTTCTTAACTCTGACATTTTGGGGCTCTCTCTGTTTCTTCCAGGCCGGCCTTGTGTGGATTGCCATGCTTTTGAGTTCATGCAGAGAGCCCTCCAGGACTTGAAGAAGACTGCCTACAGCCTTGACACACGGGTGAGTGTCTGAAGAATGGAATCATGGCTTGTATTGGGCGAGGGTGCTAAAAGTACTTTTCTACCTCCCCCTTGCTGAGGTTGAGAGGTTCAGTGAAAAAGGCCTGGGATTCAGAATTAGGGGAGCTGATTTCAAATGCTCTCTCTGTCACTTGCAGCCCAGAAGATCTTAGGCAAGGCAGCCTATCTCTTTGGGTCTCAGTTTCTTCATCTGTAAAGCAAAGGATTGGGTCGATGACCTCTAAGGTTCCTCCAGCTCTATGTATGATCCTATGATTAGGGTGCTTTTAATTTTTATTCTTGTTATTGCTGTTGTCAATACTAATAACTAACACATATATAGAGCTTTATTTTTTATTATTGTTCTTAATAATACTAATCACTATAGCACTTTTACAGGCTTTCAAGGTTTGCACAGTGCTTTACATATGGGATCTCATTTGATCCTCACAATAGCCCTGAAAAGTAGATGCTATTACCCCCATTTTATAGATGAGGAAAGTGAGGCTGAGAGAGATGAGACTTGCCTGGGGTTTCACAGCTAGATATACAACCAAGGCAGGATTTGAACTCACATCTTCCTAACTGTAGATCCAAACCCCTTCTGTACTATGTATCATGTTGTCTCTCTGGATGGGGGAAGGTACACAGGAAACACTGAAGGAGAATAGTGTTAAGAATTCACTAAAAACAGAAAGGAAGATATGACATTTGAGCTTGGAGGGATCAGAGCTAGAAAGGACCTCTAAGATGGAATCCAAGTTTTTTTGTTTTACAGAAGAGGAAACTAAGGCACAGAGTCAGTCAATAAGCATTTATTAGGTGCCAGCTAAGTGCCATGCACTGTGCTAAGAAGCAGTGAGGACCTGAAGAAAGACAAAAACAGGATGTCTACCCTCCAGATACTCACATTCTAGTGGGGGAAACGACGATGCACTTTCAATATGTAAACAGTGGGAAGGATGGTCATCTTAGAGAATGGGATGGGGGCATGGAGCAAATGACTTGCCTTGGGTCACATAGTTTGGGGCAAAACTAGAATTAGAAACCAGCTCTCCTGGTTCCCAGTTCAGGGCTCCTTCTGTTATGCTGTGCTGCCCATACTGAGTCTCTAAAGCTATCAAATTGTAGGAGTTGAGAGAGAAATTGTCATTAGAGCTCACATTGCTATAACACTTTAAGGTGAACCAAGTATTTTTCTCATTCTGTCTCTGGGAGGGAAGTGTTATTAGTCTCATTTTACAGATGAGAAAAGAATGTCTTAGACCAGTGATGAGCAAACTACAGCCCGCAGACCAGATGCAGGTCCCCTGAAATGTTCTATCTGGCCTTGGCCTCACAACATTATTCCCAATCTGACGAATACAGTGAGTAGGATTCAATACAGTGAAACTTTGAAAGAGTTGCCTTAGAAACAGACTGACAGATGAGCATTTCCTTTCCTTTGGCCTCCTCTTTAAAAAGTTTACCCATCACTGTCTTAGACAAATGACTTGCCTAAGGTCAAACAGCGAGTTCGTGTTGGAGCTTGGATTTAAATCCTGTTCTTTTGGCTTTTAGATTCAATGATTTTATGATATACATAATTTAACAATGTAAGAGAAATGGAAGAATACTTACCAAAAAATAAACTGCCTAGACCCGTGTTGGCAAATCTATGGCACATAGATTCTGGAGGGGGCTACTCCCTTCTCCTTTCCACATCTGCCTGAAGACATTCCTCTAATCACCTGCCCCCCTACCCAGCAGCCCAATGGGAGTGCTTCCTCCCTCCCCTGTCTTGGGTAAGGTGGGAGGCTCACTTGTGGTGTGAGAGTTGTGGTTTGGGCACTCAGTCTCTAAAAGTTTCACCATCACTAGCCTAGACTCTCAGAGGAAGGAACAGAATATCTAAATAAATCCATTTTATTTTATTTATTTTTAACCAATTACATGTAATAACAAATTTCCACATAAGTTTTCCAAAGTTTTATGATACAAATTGTCTCTCTCCTTCCCATCTCCCTCCCGGATTTGTCAAGCAATTCAGTGCTGGTCATACATGTATTATCATACAAAACATTAAATAAACCTATTTTAGAAAAAGAAATTGAAGAAGCCATAAATGAATTTCCTAAGAAAAAAGCATCAGAACCAGATGAATTTCTAAGTAAATTCTATCAAACATTTGAAGATCAACTAATTCCAATAAATACATTATTTGAAATAAGCTATAAAGAAGTAGTTTTACTAAATACCTTTTGTAAAGCAAGTATGGTTTTTGCTCAAGAAGAACAAAAACAGAGAAAGAAAATTATAGACCAATCTCATTAATGAAAATGGATGCAAAAATCCTAAGTAAAATACTAGCTAGGAGACTTCAACAATGTATAACAAAGATTATACACTGTGACCAAATAGAATTTATACCAGGAATTCAGGGATGGTTTAATATTAGGAAAATTACCAACATAATTGATTATATCAGTAACAAAAGTAGCAAAAAACCATGTGATTATAGCAATAGATATAGAAAAAGCCTTTGTCAAAATATGATGCTCAGGGGGCAGCTGGGTAGCTCAGTGGAGTGAGAGTCAGGCCTAGAGACAGGAGGTCCTAGGTTCAAACCCGGCCTCAGCCACTTCCCAGCTGTGTGACCCTGGGCAGGTCACTTGACCCCCATTGCCCACCCTTACCAATCTTCCACCTATGAGACAATACACCAAAGTACAAGGGTTAAAAAAAATATGATGCTCATTCCTATTAAAAACACTGAAAAGCATAGGTATAAGTAATGGAGTTTTTCTTAAAACAACAAGAAGCATCTACCTAAAATCATCAGCACGTATTATCTGTAATGGAATGAAGCTAGAGGAAGCTAGAAGCCTTCCCAGTTAAGTCAGGAGTGAAGCAAGGAATGCCCATCATCACCAATATTATTTAACATAGTATTAGAAATGCTAGCAATAGCAATAAGAGAAGAAAAAGAAATCAAAGGAATCGGATGGACAAAGAGGTAATAAAACTATCTCTGTTTGCAGATGATATAGTGGTATATGTGGAAAATCCTAAAGATTCAACTAAAAAATTAGTTGAAACTATCAGTGATTTTAGCAAAGCAGTAGGATATAAAAACTCCACATACATCAACATTTTTATGCATTACTAACAAAATCTTGTAAGAAGAGATAGAAAGAGATGCTCTACTTAAAATAACCACAGATAGAATAAAATACCTGGGAGTATACCTGCCAAAACAAACCCAGGAACTACAATGAACACAATTATAAAATGCTTTTTAGACATGATCTATGTAAAAGGTTTGGTAACTATAAATTTGGGATAAGGCGCCCTCCTCCCCTATTTGAGGAAGTTCCCTCTACCAAATGCAAGGCAGCAATTCTCTGGTAGTCATAGTCTTAGAGAATTGCTGGGCGCCCCAAGATGTATAGGACCTACTTGGGGTCACACGGCCAGCATGTGTCAGAGACAGGACTTAAACTGAGATCTTCTTGGCCCTAAGGCTAGAGGACTATCTACTCTGCCAAAATGGTGCATCAAATGTAAGCCATTATATTATAGAAAGGCAGTATGGTATGGCTGGCAGAGCTCAAGACCTACAGCTAGGAGGCTGGTATTTAAATTCTGTCTGCTACTAATTAGCTGCATGACGTTGGGCAAATCACTTCCATTCTCTGGGGGCTGGTTTCTTATTTGTAAAATGAGGATAATGGTAATTGTATTGTCCAATTCTTAAGGTTATCATAAGGAAGAGATTTTTGAACCTGAAAGCAATGTAGAAATGGGATTTATTCTTTTGTTGCTTTTATGGATCTGAGACCACTTTAATGATATAGATTATAGCCCATCCAGTTTTGTCATCCAATGAATTCATTACAAGGGGTCCATCCAGGGGGTTGGGGTCTTCCTCTAGAGATCTAGACATTATCTGGATATGAGTAGAGCACATGGATTATCCATTGATTCTAATTGCTTATAATCCATGACTGGTCTATTTCCTTTTCTTGTTTACAGTTCTCTGATAGTATCCCTAATGATACTGCTCTTGCACAGTGCTTACCTGGCAATATATTAGGGCTTGCTTATGCCTGGAGTGTGTTTTTTCATTGCCCTTTGGGTAGGCTACACCTTTATTCTTCAAAGATTGTGTTATTACTTGGTATAGTGATGTATCACCATATTTACATCAGTGGAAGAATAATGATGTTAGAAATGTGGACTTTTGTGTCAGGGAGAACTGTGGCTTTCATTAAAATTACTATGTAGTTTTCTAAAGATCCTCCTTCTTATTCCTGTCTTCTTCAATTCTGGAGCCAGTTGACCAGCAGCCCACAGAATCTATTCACAATATATTCACTGATGGACTAATTTGATAGAATATCTGTCCAAAGATACACCATGGTTAAGACATCCTTCATCCACTTGGTTTTTCTGGGTGGATGGTTAGACAGAACACTTTGAGAGATTATGAGTATCATTTAGGAGGCTTTGCAGTGTCCTGGGGCTGGATGAAATCAGCCCAATGTAATCCATAAACAGAAGTATATAGGGGATCTCTCTTCAATATGGACTCTGGTAGACATCTTCCTTCACACTAATAAATACCTTTTGAGAGTATATGTCTCTCTGTTTTATGTTCTCTTGATATTCATAATCAGAGGGTTATCAAAGTTATTTCTTTTTTTAACTTTTTGGTGTTTGCCTTAATTTAATTGTCTTTATTTCTCAAACTAACAGGTAGCCTCATTAAACAGGGCAATTATATTTGATGCAAAATCAGAACACAGAACCACTTGGGTAAAAGAAACAAGCAGGGTGTTTTTAAAAATTTTTTTAAAAAAAATTTTAAACATTTATTAATATTCATTTTTAACATGGTTACATGATTCATGCTCCTACTTTCCCCTTAAGCAGGGTGTTTTATAGTGAACAAACATGGAAAAGAAGAAAGTAGGGAAAGAGGAGAACTTTATCAAAGTTATTTCTGTTGTTACACCTGTCTTTTTTAAACCCTCACCTTCTGTCTTAGAGTCAATACTGTATATTGGTTCCGAGGCAGAAGAGTGGTAAAGACTAGGCAATGAGGGTTAAGTGACTCCCAGGATTACACAGCAAGGAAGTGTCTGAGGCCAGATTTGAACCCGTCTCTAGTCCTGGCTCTCAATCCACTGAGCCATGTAAATATTAAAAATGATAAATGCTGTTATTGTAATATAAATTAGTATTTTAATTAAAGCCATGTTGATAGATAAAATCATTAGACCACGCGCTTGTAAGCATTCAAAACTGCCGCCTCCATACTGCCTCCTAGCCAAGCCCTCTACTCGCCAAAGAAGAGAGCTTACTGGCAAAAGAGAGCCCACTCCCTCCTAACCCACGAGATTTAAGCGCTCCCCTGCGTCAAGACGTCGGAAACGGAAACCCGTTGGACCATGTTGGATCAAGGGAAATGTAGTTTTATACATTTCCCAGATTCACTTGTTACAGCCATGTAGCTGCCCTCATGCTGTTTTACCTCAGTCTTGTTGGATTTAAGTGGAGACATCTTGTTAGAATAGAACCTTTAAGACCAAATTTTGCTCTGTAGAATCGAATGTATTATTATAGTCAACAAATAATAAGTATAGTGAGATTTAGTATTCCTTCACTTTTTTTTAAACCCTTGTACTTTGGTGTATTGTCTCATAGGTGGAAGATTGGTAAGGGTGGGCAATGGGGTTCAAGTGACCTGCCCAGGGTCACACAGCTGGGAAGTGGCTGAGGCCGGGTTTGAACCTAGGACCTCCTGTCTCTAGGCCTGACTCTCACTCCACTGAGCTACCCAGCTGCCCCCTCCTTCACTTTTAAGTAAGTTATGTGGCTATAAAGATATGATCTGCTGCAGAATAGTTTATAGAAAGCCTACATTTTCCCTTCTAAGATCTTTATCAAGGATGATCTCAATGTGTGAGATGATTTTTAGAAATATTTTCTGGCTATGGGAAGGTGGGCATGGATGAGTAGATACTGATATTTTCTTGATTATTTGCAGGTTTTTGGGTAACAATTATGTCTGTGATTTTATTCCCTTTAGGATTAGATATCCTCCCCTCTTTCAGTTATCTTAAGATAAGTTAATGGTAATAATGGAAAAAATGGGAAGGAAGGGAGTTTATCTGTATCAGATCTCAAGCTGTTTTACGAAGCAGTTATCATTAAAACAATTTTATACTGGTTAAAGAATAGAAGTGGGCAACAGGTGATACAGTGGATGAAGTTTCATCTTCCTGAACTCAAATCTGGCTCTAGACACTTACTAGTTGGGCAAGTCCTTTATTAAACCCTTTTGTCTTAGTTTCCTCATCTGTAAAATGAACTGGAGAAGGAAATAGCAAATCATTCCAATTTCTTTGCTAAGAAAACCTCAAATAAGGTCATGGATAGTCAGAAACAACTGAACAACAACAACAACAACAAGGAATAAAGAGGTTGTTCAGTGGAACAAATTAAGTGCACAAATATAGAAGCGAATGAACATGGTAGCATAATGTTTGATAAATCCAAAGACTCCAGCTAGTGAGAGAAGGACTCACTATTGAACAAAAACTGGTGGGAACCTGTACAGTAGTCCTAAAGATATTAGGTCTAGAGCAACACATCATGCCATATGCCAAGATAAACTCCAAAGGAGTGCCTGACCTAGATAGAAAAGGTCATGTGATAAACAGATTAGAGGAGCAAGGAAAAAAATAACTTTTCTGTTCTATGGATAAAGGAGAGTTCTTAACTAAATAAGTGATGGAGAGGATCACACAGGATAAAATGGATAAATTCTGGTCATGTCAAACTAAAAAGCTTTTGTAAAGTTAGGCAGGAAACGGGAAAATGGTGGAAATATTGGCAGCAAGTTTCTCTATATTGATTTTCTTTCCAAAATATATCAGAAATGGATTCAAGTTTATAAGACTGATCCACTCTGCAATAGGTAAATGGTCAAAGTATATGAGCAAGAAGTTTTCAGAGGAAGAACTCAGTCTATTGTCAACTTTAGGGAAATGCTCTGAATCACTAATAATAAAGAAATGCAAGTTAAAGCAACTCTGAGGTTCTACCTCATACTCTTTAGATTGGGAAAGATAACAAAAGAGGAGAGTGATGTGTTAGAGGAACCAAAGAGGCAGGTACACTAGTATGCTGTTGAGAGATCTGTGAATTGATGTAGCCATTCTGGAAAGCAATTTGGAGCTATACCCAGAAAGTTAGTAAATGGTATATATCCTTTGACCCAACTATACTGCTACTAGGTTATATCCCAAAGAGATTAAAGAGAGAGAAAACAGACCTCTATGTACAAAAATATTTATAGCAGCTCTTTCTATAGTAGCCTAAAATTGGAAACTAAGAGGGTATCCTTTTATTGGGGAATGACTAAACAAATTATGGTATATGCATGTAATGGAATATTATTGTACTATAAGAAATTATGAAAAATGGATAGTTTCGGAGGAAATTGGAAAGACCTCTATTAAGTACAAAAGAGCAAATTGAGCAGAGCTGAGAGAATAATGGAGAAAAACAGCCTTGAAAGGCTTTAGAACTCTGATCAATGTAATTATAAACCACAAGACCAGAGGACTGAAGATGAAATAGGCCACTTACCTTCTGCCAGAAGGGTGATGAATTTAAAATGCAAAGGGAGACATATGTTTTGGGGCATGGTTGATGTGGGAAATTATTTTCCTGGACTATGCATGTTTATGATGAAATTGTCACTTTTTGTTTTGTTTTTATTCTTGGGGAAGAGAGACATTATAAGTGCATGTACAAATAAAAAATTTATTATAAAAAGGTTGTCCAATAGAATCCTCAAAATTATGTCACTCTAGTGAGGACCTTTTCTGTGTATACTTGGTTTAATTTAGCTGCTCTTCCCATATTTATTTTCCTTTGTACCATTTCCAATCTCACATGCAGCAAATCAAGAACTTAAATTTGGAAGTTCTATGGTTATCAAAAAGGAAAAGAGTTTATTACAGAAATCTTTTTAGATCTTTTTCACTTTTCATCAGTTTGTTGCCTTCAAGCTTCATTCTCAAATACCCTTGGGATGATCTGGTTAGTTATGTCCACTGCTGAATTTTCTGTAAATTTCTCTTTTCTCTTTCCCTACTTATCAGTGTATTGTGAAGCAATACTGTTCATAATATTCTACCATCTTTCTCTGTGAAATTATACAAGTGAGCTTACATTTTAAACAGTGTTGTCAAACCTCCTTTGTGGGCAAATGTTTGCTGGCTAAGGTGGTTTCTAGAGTCTTTTGGTCTCTTTGTTGTGGCAATTGATTTGCATTGGTTAAGTTCCTTAGTAAGTGGTAGTAATCTGCTCTGATGTATGTTCTTTTATTCATTCCCCATCTTTTATATTAACATTTCAGTGAGGTGTTGAAATATGTCAAGTTGGAGTTTTTTGTATTGTGCATGATATCTTCTCATTCTTATTTTCATTCTAATTTTTTAATGATTTTGATCTTTAATCTAACAAATTGATGATGTGGCTGCAAAAATGGTAGCCAGTCATTTCCCATCTTTTAAGATAACAGTTTCATTTTTTGTAATGTTATTTGATGCTCATCACGTTGAGTGCCTCTTAACTCTTTCTTGAAGACACATTCCTGATATATAGGCAAGAGACTTTTCCAAGTATCTCCTTTCTTACTCAGGAATCACGGTTCCAGTATATTTTTCATTATCCTCCCCTATTCCTACCTTACCTTTGAAGTCACTGAGTATTCAACTCTATCTTGATTTAATTTGAGGAGTATATCCAGTTCTTTAAAGGATCCCTTTACCCCCTTCTCCTCTGCCCTAGATCTTGGCTTTCAAGTTATAATTTCCTTCAGGATGGTCTTTTTGCAAATACTTATCATGAATACTGCAGTATGAGGCATCCGAGTGTCCCATGAAAGGGCAACGTTTCTTGTGGGCTATCGACACATGACCAAGCCAACTCTTGCACCTTCTTTCTTTGCTACTCCAAGGAGGACCTGTGAGCCACTCTTCCATTCTTTTTGCTTTCTGGTTTCATTTATGGAAGGAATGTCAAAGTGGTTATGATCCATTTTCTCCAGTAATATGTCATCTTATTAGTCAGCAGACAATGATCTCATTTTCAAGAACTAAACAGCTAAGAGAATGTTTTCAGATGGTCTAAACCACTGATTCCCAAAGTGGGTGCTACTGCCCCCTGGTGGGTGCTGCAACAATCCAGGAGGGCAGTGATGGCCACAGGTGCATTTATCTTTCCTATTAATTGCTATTAAAATTAAAAAAAATTAATTGCCAGGGGGCTAAGTAATATTTTTTTCTGGAAAGGGGGGCAGTAGGCCAAAAAAGTTTGGGAACCACTGATCTAAATCAAGGTTTCTTCACTTTTTTATGTGTGTCAGAGACCTCTTGGGCAGTCTGGTGAAGCCTGGAGACCTCTTCTTGAGGGCATAAGGTAAAATATATGGGATTACAAAGGAAACCAATTATACTAAAATAAAAAGTTATAAAATTTTTGAAAAATTCATGAACTGTAGGCTCTACAGTTCCCCTGGTTTAAATATTGTGATTCTCAGTGGCCATTGCCATCTTTTTTCCTCAAAGTAGTTGCTTAATAAATGTTTACTAAAATTGGCCATTCATTTACTTTTTGAAGACCTTCTTACCTCATGGGGCTTTTGTATAGAGTATATGGACATGGAGTTTCTACTTGGATGTATGACTGTGGACAAGTCACCTTCTGTCTTTGGACCTCAGCTTCCTCATTTGAAAAATGAAGGGATTGGGCCAGATGATCTCTAAGGGCTCTAACATTCTGTGATTCTATGATTCCTGCCTTCAGGGGTCTTAAATTCTGATGGGATGGGACAAGGGGGAGAGAGAGAGGAGTCTGGTTTTGAAGTTCACTTGAGATAATAGGAGAGGCCTTTGGAAAGTATGGATCTCTGCATGGGTGAAGAGGACAATATAATGGGTCTGAGGGGGCAGCTGAGTAGCTTAGTGGATTGAGAGCCAGGCCTAGAGAGGGGAGGTCCTAGGTTCAAATCTGCTCTTAGACACTTCCCAGCTATGTGATCCTGGGCAGGTTACTCAACTCTCATTGCCTACCCTTACTGCTCTTCTGCCTTGGAACCAATATTCAGTATTGATTCTAAGATGGAAGGTAAGAGTTTAAAAAATATATAATGGGGGGGCAGCTGGGTAGCTCAGTGGATTGAGAGTCAGGCCTAGAAACGGGAGGTCCTAGGTTCAAATCTGGCCTCAGACACTTCCCAGCTGTGTGACCCTGGGCAAGTCACTTGACCCCCATTGCCTACCCTTACCACTCTTCTGCCTTGGAGCCAATACACTGTATTGGCTCCAAGACGGAAGGTAAGGGTTTAAAAAAAAAAAAAAAAGTTTAACTGACTAAGCAGAGATCAATGACTCCACAAGACAAGAAAAAAGATTAAATAAAAAATTTAAAAAAAAAATATATAATGGGTCTGAAGAGCCTCTCTTTTGCCCTCATTTCACAGAAAGGCATTAAAATTCACGATTCTCTGCTTCTTTTGCAGACAGAGACACTCCTCCTACAGGCTGAAAGAAGAGCCCTGTGTGAATGCTGGCCGGCTGTGTCCTAGGCCAACTTCAGCATTTCCATTCCACCCTGCAGTTAAAAAAAAAACTGCAGGAAACTTTGGCTCAAGATGTAAGCATCTGAACTGCCCCAGAAGGAAAGGGGTTGTTCCTCCCCCTCCCTCCAGAGCACATCTCCCCCGCTTCTGCCTGCATCACCTCAGCTGTGGCCCCTGCACTGTGAACACCTGTCTGTGGCCTAGGGAGCAGGGCTCCTGACACAAGAGTTGTCTCCTGTCCCTCCCACCCCTTACTCCTCTCCTGGGCCCTGTCTCCCATCCACACTAAGGTGCTATGGAATCAATGGCAAGAAAAGCTTCAGAAAGCTGTGAGCACCAAGGAGTGCTTCAGTTCAATTCAATAAACTTTTTACCCTTTCATCTTCCTGCTCCCTAGTTTTAAGTCTCTCTTTCTCTCTCTCTCTCTCTCTCTCTCTCTCTCTCTCTCTCTCTCTCTCTCTCTCTTTCTNTCTCTCTCTCTCTCTCTCTCTCTCTCTCTCTCTCTCTCTCTCTCTCTCTCCCTCTCCCTCTCCCTCTCTCCCTCTCCCCCCCCTTCTCCCTCTTTCTCTCCCCTCTCTCTCCAGCCCCCTTCTCTCCCTTCTCTCTCTTCTTTCTTTCTTTCACTTTCCTCTCATTTCTCTTTTTCTTCTCTGCCTCCTCCTCTTCCCATGCCCTTCTCCACTCCCATGGCTTCTTCTGGGGTCACCTCCATGTTGAGTTGATTCCCAGCTCTCTGCCTTGAGCTCTCGCTAGCCCTGTTGGGCATGTGCATTTGGCTTTTCCAACCATCTCAAGCTCAATGTGTCCCAAACTGAACTCATCCTCTGTAAAGTGGGGAGAGTAATACTTGCACTACCTACCTCACAGACCTGTCCTAAGGAAAGTGCTTTGAAAAACCTAAAAGCACTGAAGAATTGTGAGTGGCTCTATATGTGAGTTATTATTTTTCCCAACTTCTTCCCAACTTCCCTTGTCCTTTTGGTACCACTGGCCTTCCAGCCATCCAGGTTTGCAACCATGGAACCATCCTAGGCTCTTCCCTCTCTCTCCCTACTCTCTTTCTCCCATCTAGTCAGTTGCCAAGTCCTGTGAATTCCACTTCCCCAACTCTTCTTGCATCTTGAACCCCAGTCTCTTCCCTCTGCTCGCCCTGGCCTCTATCCTAGTGCAGACCCTCACTAGTACAAAAGGAACTGCTGGAATAGACTCCTAGTTGGTTTCTCCATTTCTAGTCTGTCCCCTCTCAAAACTATTCATGAAATAGCTACCAAATTAATCTTGCTAAGTATAGTTCTGATCAGACACTCCCTCACTGAAAAACCTTCAGTGGCTACCTGCTATCAGCAGAATAAAATGGAAATTGCCTGCATTTGCAGATTCAGCTCGGTGCACAATTTGGTTCTAACTTCTCTTTGCAATATTTAATTCTGTGCCCCTCAATGCACTGAGCAAAGCCAAATTGGACTCTCTATTGCCCTGCCTATACCAGTCTTGTCCTGTACTCTCCTGCTGCCATGAGTTCATGCAGGCTGTCCTTGGGAGCACCCAGAACCCATTTCCTCTTTATTTCTGCTACGTAGAGTTGAACACTCAGTTCAGGTGTTACTTCCTCCGGGAAGCCCTCTTGGATCCTTTCCCCTCTATCCCATTTTTTTGCTCCTTAGACTTTCCCATACTACTTTGGATCTCTCTTTTGCTTCTGTCTCACCCTACCTTGTAAAAAAATTATCTGTGTTTGCCTTATCATCCCCCCCCCCCCCCGCCCCACAGTAGATTGTAAGCCCCTTGAGGGCAGGGGCTGGATCATTTGTTGTCTTTGTACCCCCAGCTCTGAACACAGGACCTGGAACATAGTAAATATGTATAATAAATGTTTGTTGAATTGAATGGAATCAAGTGTGTTAATGACTGACAAAGGCCTCAGGTGTAACCTCTCCCAAGGGTGCTTGCATTTTATCAGGAGACATAGGACCTTAACTCAAATCAATCCACCCTCCCCGCCTTTATAATTATCTTCTATCTTGGAATCTATACAGAATATCAGTTCCAAGTCAGAAAAGTGGTAAGGGCTAGGCAATGACGGTTAAGTGACTTGCCCACCACCACATAGCTAAGAAGTGTCTGAGGTCACATTTGAACCTGGGACCCCCCACCTCCCATCTCCAGGCCTGGCTCTCAGTGCACTGAGCCACCCAGCTATCCCTGAATCATTCTTTTAATGTTGAGAGGCAACCAGGTTAGCATACAGGAAGACCTGAAATCAGATCCCTCCTCAAGCTTTTACTTGTTGTGTGATCTTATAATCTTTCTCACCTTTAGTTTCCTCATCTGTAAAATGGGGGTAATAATAACAACTCTTTTCTAGGGTTGTCATGAGGCTCGAAAACATAAAGCACTTTGCCTTTCTTAAAGCCCTATAGAAATGCTAGCTCTTACTAGATACCAACTTCTCCAGGCACTACATCAGGCAAGGAGGAAGGGATGACAAAGAAATGGGATGTCAGAGCTGACATTCTATGCTTAGAACCTGGAGCATAGGATGTTAGAGTTAGAAGGAACCTTAGAACTCTGAAGGATCATAGATTTAGAGTTAGATATAACCTAAGCCAGTCCTTTTATTTTACAAATGTGGAAACCGAGGCCCAGATCAGTTAAGAGCTTGGCCAGTGTAATACAGGTTGTCTGTGTCAGAGTCAGGATTTAGGTCTCAGAACAAAGATGATTAGTATTGGAAGGGACCTTAGAAAATCAAATCAAATGAGTTACGATTTCCAAAGCGTTATGCAAGCCTTAAAAGAGCATACACGCTAGCTCGTACGAAACGTTAGAGTTCTTGGAAAAGAGAATATTAACCTTGAGGGATCTTGGAGTCCACTTGAGAGCCGGAGGAACAAGAGGGAACATCTGCTCAGCTTCACCCAGGGGGTCAGTGCTAGACCAAGGACTAGAACTGAGGCTCCCCCTCTTCTTGTTAAGATCATACTGGTTTAGGGTGGGCAAGTGGGCAGGAGGTCAGCTTTTTTATTTCAAGCTGGAAGGTCGGACTTTAGAAGTTATCTCGTCCAACCTTCTCGTATGAAGAAACTCCTAATCAGAGGCTTTTAGTGGCTTACCCAAGGGCAGCTGGCTGGAACGAGATGGACTTCCCCACTTCCCTTCTCATTGGAACAGGAGTGAAACTGGGCCACTCTCTGTATTCATACCGATGCCGATAGCTCTGAATATTGTATTAGTTTCCAGCTAGTCCTTTCCCCCCCCCAAAAACCATAGCCCACCCTTCATTTCCTGTCCCCAGCACTAGAGAGAAAGTAGAATTTTCTTTTGACTCCAGACTTTTCCAGCTCAAAATGTGGCTGGTTCTGTCAACTCTGGCTAAGGAATTTTCCATGGCTTCTCCTTAGAACGTTGATCCTGGATAAGCAAAGGTTCATGCTGTGAAAACAGCCTGGGATTTGGAGTCAGAAAGCCTGGTTTCTAACCCAGCTTCTGCCAACTGATGATATCTGACCTTGGCAAATCACTTTCCCTCTTAGGATATCACTTTCTTCCTTTGTACAATGAAAGGGTTGGAAACTAGCTGGTCTCAGAGGGCCCTTCTGGCTTTGACATTCTCCATTCTAATATAATCTGAACTTTAAAAAATTCTTCTTGGAGAGCTCAAAGTGTGGGGCCAACAGAGGAGGAGCAACCCTGGGGCTTGTCCTTAGGAAGTTCAGCCTGGTTGGGGAGATGGGACGTACCTGCCTGGAACCATGAGGGAACAAGAAAAAAATAAAAACAGAACAGAGTCAAAACTCCCCAAAACAACTAGGCCCAGAAGACTCAGAGAGAAGGGAGGGAAGGAGGGAAGGAGGGAGAGGGAGAGAGAAGGAGGGAGGAGGAGATCAGATTGGCCTGGGGTGGTTAAGTAAGACTTTCTGGGAAAGGCAAGACTAGAATTTGGCTTTACGAGCTGGGTATGCCTTAACTCAGTGGTTCCCAAACGTTTTTGGCCTACCACCCTCTTTCCAGAAAAAAATATTACTTAGTCCCCTGGAAATTAATTTTTAAAAATTTTAATAGCAATTAATAGGAAAGAAAGATGCATCTGTGGCCATCACCGCCTTCCTGGATCGCTGCAGCACCCACTTTGGTAATCACTGCTTTAATTGGAGGGAAGAACTGGGTTTTTGTACTTTCCATGCTGTAGAAACGGGACTTGTTATCATTGTTCCTGCTCGGAGGAAGGAGGCTGGACTCATGGAGACCCATCAAGGTTCCGTCTGGCTCAGAGGCAGCAAAGGGCTCGAGGTTTTCTGTCTGGAAGAGCAGGTGCCTGCTGACCATCCCTACAGTTTTTTCTCTGAGCCCAGCTAGGCAGAGATGCCAGGCTCTCAAGAAGCTCAGTTTGCCCCCAGCCCTTCTCCTTTATGAAGGTCCTTTGGGGAAAAGTTCTTCAACTAAAAGAGTCCCATCCACCTCTGTGATTATGGGCACAGACTCAATCACTTGGCATCCCAAGATCATTCTGGAATTGAGAAACAGGCTATAAGCTGCTCACAGATAACAGAGGGTACCCCCTTTCCCAATTAGTCTCCATGGGCTCTCTGAAAAAGACACTGGCACTCATCCAAAACATTTGCACAGTCATATATCTAGAGTGCTGTCCCTTTCCAAATGATACATCAGCACTCAAGAACTAGCTCAAATACCACCGCCTCTAGGAAGGCTTCTCTGACTCCCCCCACCTCTAGTGAGCAGTGTCTTTTGAAGACCCGATACACTCAGTTTGTACCCTTCTTGGGACACAGGCTCCAAAGAGGCATTGAGGTGACTAGGGTGCTGGGAATGAAGTCAGGAAGACGAGTTGCATCATATGCTTACTAGTTGTGTAAACTTGAGTGAGTTGCTTGACTTCTTTTTGCCTTGGTTTCCTCAGCTATAAAATGGGGATGATATTAAGTAGCACTTACCCCCCCAGAGTTGTTGTGAGGATAAAATGAGATAATACTTGTGAAGGGCTTAGCCTGGAATAATAGATATTTAATAAATACTTTTTCTCTCCCTCCTGCTCCTCAGGTCAAGTCAATGGGGCCAAGCAAAAGTGTTGACACATAGCTGAGTATAAGAAACGTCCAGTTGAGTTTAGGAAAGGATCACCCCAAGAATCTTGAAGCATTTCCAGGACTTTGGTTTTTCTCCTTTACCTGAGTTGGATAAGGTTATTATAAATTGCCCTTGGACTCAGAAGACTTGGGTTCAAATCCTGGCTAAATGTGTAAATCTATGGGATAATCTGCATTACCACTTATGACTTGGTTTCCTCATCTATAAAATGGGCATTCCAACACTACCTGTATCATAGGTTATTGTGAGGAAAGTTAAGTGTTTTGTAAACCTTAAAGTACAATACAAAAGGGGACTCTTGGGTTTGTTGAACCTACAGAATTCAGAACCACTGAATCTCTGGCATTTTTTTCTCTTCTCTGACCTTGAAGTGAAAAGGGACAGTGGGTGGGGGCAGCTGGGTAGCTCAGTGGATTGAGAGTTAGGCCTAGAGATGGGAGGTCCTAGGTTCAAATCTGGCCTCAGACACTTCCCAGCTGTGCAATCCTGGGCAAGTCACTTGACCCCCCTTGCCCACCCTTACCACCCTTCCACCAATGAGCCAATACACAGAAGTTAAGGGTTTAAAAAAAAGAAAAGGGACAGTGGGAAAAGCACTAGTTTTGGAGTCAGAGACCCTGGAATAGAATCTTGATTCTGTACTTGGCAATCTGTGACCCTAAACAAGTCAGCAGGCCCATTTTCCCTCTCTGGGCCCCTTAGTATTTCAATTGAACTGAACAGGCAGTTTTAAAATATGCTTCTATGTGACAAAAAGTTCCTGTGAATGTGGCAATGCTTTTAAATGAATTTTAGCCCAGTGCCTGGCACACTGTAAGTACTTTGCAAATGCATTTTCCCTGGCTGATTATACATATATGATTATATTCATAATCTGGGATGAGATGGATGCCACCTTAACTGACAGGGATGGCAGTTGAGAGTTTGAAATGTTCCCAGGTGCTGTGAGCCAGGGGCAAATGTTAGTTAACCCCACCCTATATATACCACTGACAGCTACATTGGAGGAGATCTCTGGACTCAGAGGCTGAGAACTGGAGATCACAGATCTCTGCAAGCCTCTGTGGTTCTATCTGGGCAGTGGGTGGCTGAAGGGTGGCTAAAGGGTGGTTGAAGGGTGGTTGAAGAAGGAGAGGGCAGGGATAAGCCCGAATCTATTTCCTGGCTAGACTGTGAGAGCTAGTGAAACATCAACACTATTGGTGAGAGAGCTGAGAGAATGAAGACCATCAATATATCTGCAGCAATAGCCTTCTCTATTCTCTGGCTTGGCTGTGGCCAGGTCTGGTCAGAGATAGAGAGAGAGGTGAAGATCTCAAGCCTCCACCAGCTTAGTAGCCTCCAGTCCTGATTATTAATTAGTCTAATAGATAGTAGAACAATAGGGTTTCCAATCCCCAGTCCTTGACCTTGTTATCCTTTCCCTATGTATAGATAAAAGAATGTTCAATAACAAGTATCTTCCTGAGTGATCTTTCTATCACGGCCCTTGGGAAGGGAGTCAAAACACAGTCAGATCCTGAACATTATCCAAGGCTGATCAATAGCCCATTACCAATCTAACCAACCCCAGGTTGGGCCTGGAGAGGTTAACCATCTATCTAATCTCTCAAGGGTCCTTACTTGGGCAGCTGTTAAAGGAATTTCTAACAGGTTTATCAACCAAACCTGTCAGAGAGAAGGGGATAATTTACAGCAGCAGCCAGGGTGATAGGAGTAGGTGTTCCTCCCACCAACTGCAGCTGAGGAGATCATAGATACACATCATCACAATCATTATACATCTATCTCTCTCTCTCTACACACATTATTTCTTTAACAATATTTTAAATCCTTACCTTCCATCTTAGAATCAATACTGTGTATTGGTTCTGTATAATTAGAATTTACTCCCCAGAAACTCTCTTTCCCAATTTCCCATGTTCCTTCTCATGTTACATACTAACATAGGGAAGATAAATGTTTTGTGTAGCTCCACCCTTGTGTGCTCTTTTCCCCCTGATCTCAGCTGGGAAAGCAGGCTTTACTCAAGCTTTTACTTTTGTCCTTTCATTTCTTTTACTTCAAGTGATTTTTAGTAAATTTTATAAAATATAATACTTGGAGTTATTGGATATTAATTTTAATCTTACAGTTCTAAGGCAGAAGAGTGGTAAGGGCTAGGCAATGAGGGCAACGTGACTTGCCCAGAGTCACACCACTAGGAAGCGTTTGAGGCTAGATTTGAACCTAGGACCTCTCATCTCTAGGCCTGGCTCTCAATCCATTGAATCACCCAGCTACCCTTAATTTATATTTTGTTAAGCATGATAGTATCTACAAATGGGCGATTAGAAAGCAATGCATCTAGAATTTACAATGGTTCATATTTATAAAGATTTTAAGGTTTGCAAAGTATATTCCATTTACTATGCAAATTCTTCCTTTCACCCAATTCTCACTTGTGGCTCCACAAAGGTGTAGCATGTGCAAGAGCCATGAGTCTGTAAACCATCCTGGAAGACTGGTTCAACCAGATGGAGGGTGACCAATGGACCTCATACCCGCTGGTGATCTCTGGGGATGGTTACTCCAGGCATGGGAAGACTTTCCTGGAAGAATGGATAGCAGAGAACAATTCATTCTGTTAGATTAACATGATATGAGAGACTCATTTATGGGTAAGAATATCAATTTATTGATTAGGCTACCATTATAACCAATAGATTGACAGGTCATTGGCTCTCTTGATGACCATCACAAAGACTATGATGGACGTTAAGGTGGGTCTATAGCTAGAGTTTTGGGAATTTAATTTATTCAGTCCTTCCTTTGACTATCCCACAACATCTCTAATTGGTAAATAGCTAATTAAGAAGTGGTCCATCAAACCTATAGCTCTGCTCCAAAACAACAGGTAATGTTTATCCTGTAAGCAGGGAAAGAATCATTAAAAAACATTCCTGTTAGCCAGAATTTGTGAAAAAATTCCCAAGGACAAAGAAAATGCAAAAATCTGTAGACTGAGGTTCAAGACCCCGACTAAGAAATTCTCTTTGCTATACGGGGATTGGAGCCTTTCTTTTCGAGGGCCTTGATATAAGAATTAATATGGTATATGAAAAATAAATTCTCATAGTTCCAACTGCCAATGAGCTGAAGCAGATGCCATGAAGTGCTTAGAGCTTGGTCAGACATCAGAGATGCCAACATCATCCACCACATCCCAGGCCATCACTAGTCACCCTGACTTTTGTCTTGTTCCTGGACTTCTTTTACAGGAAAGAAGAGTAAGACCAACAATTTGCGTTAACTCTGCCTCACTTAAATCCAATTCCATTGAAAGTCAATATATCATCCCATGATGCTATTGGTCTTCAAAAAGGAAGGAAAACAATAAAAAATACATTATCTTATTAGGGGCTCCCCTATGGATTCATGGACTCCATTTGCATCCTATAGAATCACTGTGCATCCCACAGAATGGGAATCATAGTACAAAGGTTCTATGTTCTAAGATGATGATTAAAAATTTTTTTATTATTAAAAAAAACCCTTCCCTTCTGTCTTAGAATCAATACTGTGTATTGGTTCCAAGGCAGAAGAGTGGTAAGGGTTAGGCTATGGGGGGTAAGTGGTTTGTTCAGGGTCACACAGCTAGGAAGTATCTGAGGTCAAATTTGAACCCAGGATCTCTTGTCTTTAGGTCTGGCTCTCAATCTGTTGAATCATTTAGCTGCCCCCTCCCTAAGATGGTGATTCTAATTCAGGGTGGCAACCAGGTGGCACAAAGCTGGTAGGGATCGCTAACACCCTGGTTGGCAGTGTCAGGATCAGGAAAGCTCTTAACAGACTACATCATTGGACTGCATGTAAGATGAAATTCCATGGGAGTGAATGAAAAGTCTTATATGGATTCAAAAAATCAACATCATAAATTATTTTCAATTTTATTGATTTCTCCTTTAATTTTTATAATCTCTAATTTAGTTTTTAACTGGGGAATTTTAATTTGTTCCCTTTCTAGGTTTTTTATTTGCATGCCCAGTTCATTGATCTTTGTCCTCTCTAATTTGTTAATATATGCACTCAAGGATATAAATTTCCTCTTGAGTACTGCTTTAGCTGCATCCCAAAGATTTTGGTAGGATGTCTCATCATTGTCATTCTCTTCAATGAAATTATTAATCATTTCTATGATTTGTTCTTTAACTGATTTTGGAGAATCATATTATTTAATTTCCAATTAATTTTTGATATGCCTGTCCATGTGCCCTTACTAATTATTATTTTTTATTGCATTATGATCTGAAAAGGTTACATTTATTATTTCTGCTCTTTTGCATTTGTTTGCCATGTTTCTATGCCCTAGTACATGGTCAATCTTTGTGAATGTACCATGTGCAGCTGAAAAGAAGGTGTATTCCTTTTTGTCCCTATTTATTTTTCTCCACATATCAATTAACTCTAAATTTCCTAGGATTTCATTCACCTTTCTTATATCTTTCTTGTTTATTTTTTGGCTTGATTTATCTAGATCTGATAGAGGAAGATTTAGGTCTCCCACTAGTATAGTTTTACTATCTATTTCCTCCTTGAGCTCTGCCAATTTCTCCTTTAGAAATTTGGATGCTATACTATTTGGTGCTGTAATAGGAAATAGGCTTCAAAAGAAGATTTAGAAATTTAGCCAGGCAGGCTGGCAGGAGCTAAAATTCCAATCTGAAATATAGCAAGGAAATGAACACAGAGGACTCTCTAAGGGCAGTTGGGTTTTGAAGGAGTTTGGAGAAGTCATAGCCAATGACCTGAGAGCCTGTGGATTTGGGGTATCTCTGTATCTCTGTGCCTTGAGCCCTGAGCAACATCTGGAACATCTCAACTAGCAAGACCTAGGAGAGCAGGTTTAGAATAGCTGTCTTGTTTGGTAGACAAGCAAGATGAGTCTCCCTGACTTCTCAGAGGATTTATTTGACTGGTACCTGTGCTGGATCATTGCTGGAACAAAAGTGAATTCAAGTTGTGAGACGCCCATTCACCTTCCAGCCTTTTAGGCTAATCCAGGCAGCCTGGGTTAGAATACTGTAGATCCTGACCCATCGCCCAGTCCCTGAGTTTTGTCCTTAGATATCTAGTTTTAGGGTGACCTTTCCCCATATCTCTTAATTAGCTAAAGATTAGCTATTAAACTGCAGTTTTATATCTTCCTCCTGTTTCATTCCACAACCCAAAGGGCTCATTGTCATTTAATAGAAAAACCCTGGCTGAGTTGGTCTGAAGTGACAGTTGCTTCCCAATTGTCACCATCCATTCCTTCATATAGGTGTTACTCATTTCCCCAAGTCCTGTGTTTGTGGATGTAAAGGTGATTCCCCACTGGTATTTATTCTTAGTCCGTTATCCCTTGCCCAAGCAGTCCTCCTTTCTTCCCTTCTATAAACCCAGTATTTAATTTACCCCATTTACAGTGCATACATGTTGAGTACTGTTATTTCCTCATTGTCTATCCTGCCTTTTATCAGGATGTAATTACCTCCCTATCTCTTTTAATCAGATCTATTTTTACTTTGGCTTTGTCAGAAATTATGATTGCAACTCCTGCCTTCTTTTTCTTAGTTGAAGCCCAATAGATTTTGCTTCAGCCTTTTATTTTTACTCTATGTATGTCTACCTGCCTCATGTGTGTCTCTTGTAGACAACATATGGTAGGACTTTGGTTTCTAATCCACTCTGCTATTTACTTCTGTTTTATGGGTGAGTTCATCCCATTCATATTCAGAGTTATAATTATCAGCTGTGTATTCCCCAACATTTTGATATCCTCTCCTAGTTCTGCTCCTTCTTCTTATGCTATTTCCTTTTAAATAAGCGATTTGTTTTAAATCAGTCCCCCTTATTCCCTCCCTTAGTTTACTTCCCTTTTCATCCCCTCCCTTTTCATTCCCCTCTTATTATTTTTCAAGGCCTAATGAATTCCCTCCTCCCTCTCTTCCCCTTCCTTTTTGAACTCCCCACCCCACTTACCCCCTTGGTTTATCCTTTTGGACTTTCTCCATAGGGTAAGGTAGAATTTGATATCCCAATGGAGCTAGCTACTCTTCCCTCTCAGGATTAATTCCACTGAGAGTAAGGTTTAAGTATTTCCTATTAGCTCTCTCTTCCTCTTCTTCTTATAATAGTATTCATCCCCTCCCCTTCCCATGCCCTCTTTGTGTGGTATAGATTATCCTATTTTTCTTATTCCTTCAAGTTTCTCTTGGTGCTATCTTCTACCTTCCTCCCTTTTTTTCCATATCATCTTAGACCATTTAGTACTCCAACCTCTCCCTAAGAATAATTCTTCTAATTACTATAAAAATGAATACATTTTTTAGAACTACACATAACATTTCTCCATATAGGAATACAAATAATTTAGTCTTATTGAAGCCCTTAAAGAAGCAATTTTAAAAACAAGAGCTTTCTTTCTTTTCCTTCTTTTTCTTATTTACCTTTTCATGTTTCTCTTTGTTGTGGTTGGATATCAGACTTTCCATTTAGTTCTGGACTCTTCTTTACAAATACTTGGAAATCTTCTATCTTGTTGAATGCCCATAATTTCCCCTGGAAGTATATAGTCAGTTTTGATGGGTAGATGATCCTTGGTTGTAGGCCTAAATCTCTTGCCTTTCTGAATATCATATTGCATGCCTTGCAATCTTTTAGCATGGAGGCTGTCAGATCCTGTGTAATCCTGATTAGTGTACCTTGATATCTGAATTATCTCTTTCTGGCTTCTTGTAATATTTTTTCCTTAACTTGGAGACTCTTGAATTTGGCAATTATATTCCTGGGGGTTGATTTTTGAGGGTTTAGTGTAGAGGGTGATCTATGGATTCTTTCAATGTCTATTTTGCCCTCTTGTTGAAGAACATCAGGGCAGTTTTCTTGGATAATTTCTTATATTATGGTGTCCAAGTTTCTATCAATTTCTGATTTTTCAGGAAGACCAATAATTCTCAAATTGTCTCTTCGAGACCTGTTTTCTTGATCTGTCATTCTTTCAGTGAGATATTCCATGTTTCCTTCTATTTTGTCATTTTTTGACTTTGCTTTATTAGTTCTTGCTGTCTTGCAAGATCATTGGCTTCTACTTGTCCAATTCTCATCTTTAGAGACTTGTTTTCTGCTATAATCTTTTGATTTCCCTTTTCAATTTGGTCTATCTTGGTTTTCTACTGTTTAATTTGGGTCTCCTATTTGCTTTTCATTTCATTTAATTTTGGGGCATCTTTCTCCAGTTTGGAGATCCTGTCTTTTAACCTGTTAATTTCCTTTTGAGCTATTTCCCACTTTTCTTGCCAAATCTCTTCCATTTCTCTCATGATCTCAGATTTGAACTCTTCAAGAGCTTATGACCAATTTTCATTTTTTGGGGAAGGTTTGGATGTGTTTACTTGTTTGTCCTCCTCTGCTGTCTGGTTTTTTTCTGTATAAAACTTATTGTGTTAATGTTTTCCTCTTGTTTTTTTCTCTTGGTTAGTTCTTGGGCATTGCTTGCTATTATTATGTTGGTTTTTCCTTCTCAGTCAGAAGTCTGGGTGAGGTAGGCAAGCTCTCTGTGTATAGATCTGTGGAGCAGTTTTTGCCTGAGTCACATTGTAGTGCCACCCCTCTCAGCTTTATCCTAGTGCCTAAGGTCTGTGCTCTTTAGGCTCCTGGGGTCTCAAGTCTAGCTGTTCTCAGGGTCAAGCCTCCTGGTGGTCCCCTTGCTAGCTCCTCTGCCTGAGGCTCCTTTATGAGTCTCAGCATGCTGCTTCCACAGTCTGTCACCCTTCTGCTCTAGGTTTGCTCTCAAGGTCTGCACTTAAGGTCCACACTTAAAGTCTGCATTCTAAGTCACGTTCTTTAGCCTCTTGGGGTCTTAAGTCTTGCTGCTCTCAGAAGCAAGCCCCAGTTAGCTGCCAAGAACTTAGTGAATGCCCCACGCTTGTTCTAAATCTTGAGTACTGGCTCTGGGACTGTAGGTGAGGTGGGGGAGGGGTTGATCAGCTCACATTTTAGTGAGAGCTATTTCCCCCCTTATAGTGTGGAAATGCCCAAATTCCATGTACCTTTAATGTTGCGCCCTATTGTGGGATCCCATCATTCATCTGTATTTGGTTATTGTGTCCTTTTGAGGTATCATGTATGGGGCAGTTAGAAGACTTAAGAGCCCTGCTTCTACTCTGCAGCCATCTTAACCCACAACATCATAAATTAAAGCTGGAGGACAGAAGATTATATAGCTGATGATCTGCAAAACATCTGGGGTTTTACTTTTAGGGGATTTAATAGATCAGCAGTGTGATATGGCAATCCAAAAAGCTAATGCCATTTTGGGCTTCATTGAGAGGAAGAGCATTTGGAAATAAGGAAGTGATAGTATCCCTATATTCTGCCTTGGTCAAAGCATGCTCTGTGCTCAGTTTTGAGTGCCACAGTGTAAGAAGGAAATTGAAAAACTGGAGGGTATCCAGAGGAGGACAACCAAGGTGGTGAAGGGTCTTGAGCCCATGTCTTAGGACAGTGATGGGCAAACTATGTGCAGGCCAGATTCAGCCCCCTGAAATGTTCTATCCAGCTGCATGACATTATTCCTAATTTGACAAATACAAAGTGTAGGATACAATATAATGAAACTTCGAAAGAGTTGCCTTAGAAACAGACTGACAGACGAGTATTTCCTTTCCTTTGGTCCCCTCTTTAAAAAGTTTGCCCATCACTGTCTTAGGAGGATTTCCTGAAGAAAATGGAAATGTTTAGTCTGGAGAAGAAAAGACTGAGGAACAAGCAGCAGTGTTGAAGAAGGATTAGTCCAGGGTTTCTTAATCTTTTTTTTTTTTTTTTGGTAATGTGGGTCTCTTTGGCAGTATGGAGAAGCCTATGATACCCTTTTCAGAATTGTGTTTTTAAAGGCCCAGTTATCTTGAAATAGAATTAAAATATTTTTAAAAACCAAATATGGCGAAGCTAGGTTGCTTAGTGGTTATCAGACTGAGCATCAGACTTGGAGATGGGATGTGCTGGCTTCAAGTCTGGCCCCAGTCACTTCTTAGCTGTATGACCTTGGGCAAATCACTTAATTCCAATTGCCTAGCCCTTACCTCTCTTCTGCCTTGGAATCAACCTTGGAACCAATACTTAGTATTGATTCTAAGATGGAAGGAAAGGGTTTAAAAAGAAAACCAAGTTCATGGACATTAGGTTAAGCACACTAGGATTAGACTAGTTCTCTTTGGAGTCAGAAATGTTTGAAGTTGAAAAGAGACAAATTTAGGTTTGATGCCAGGTAAAACTTCTTGTCAAGAGTCAGTCAATAAACATTTAGTAAGCATTTACTATATTCCAGACACTGTGCTAAGCTCTGGAGACAAAACCTTTTTTCAAGGAGTTTACAGTTAGGCAAACTCCTGTGTACAGCAAACTACATACAGAGAAATAGGAAATAATTAAAAGAGGGAAAGCACTAGAATTAAGAGGGATTGGGAAAGGCTTCCATGAAGAAAGTGGGATTTTAGGTGAGACTTAAAGCAAGCCACCGAGGTTTGTAGACAGAGATGAGTAAGGAGGGCATTTCAGACATTGAGGATGGTGAGAACAAATGCCCAGAGTGGAGAGATGGCATGTCTTATTGGTAAAATAGCCAGGAGACCAGTGCCTCTGGTGTCAGGGAGTAAGGTATAGCAAGACTGGAAAATTAGAAGAGGGTTAAGGTTATAAAGGGTTTTGGATGCCAAATACAACATTTTGCATTTGATCTTGGAAGGAATAAGAAACCACTAGAATTTATTGAGTTAGGAAGTGGGGGAGCCATATCTGGGGTATGGGGGAGTTGGATAGCCAGGCCTACACTTCTACAAAGTCACTTTAATGGCTGAATAGAAAATGAATTGGAGTGGATGGATTGGCATGAGACTTGAGACATGCAGATCAACTAGGAGGCTATTTTAATAGTTCAAATGTGAGATGATGAGATTGAGCTAGGGTGGTGGGAGTTTCAGAAAAAGGATCCTATTTGAGAGATCTTGCAAAAGATAGCAACAGATCAGACAGTAGGGATCAGAGATACTAAGAAAGTAAGGATGATGCTTAGGTTGTAAGCCTGAGGGATCAGGAGGATGGTAACACCCTCAACAATAATATAAAAAGGGTGACTGAATCAGTGGTGGTGGCTTCCAGAGCTCTCAGCCCACAGAAAGTAAGGGAATCAGACAATTGATCAAAAGGAGATTACAGGGGACACTTTGCTGGCACTGAGAGCAAGACTCAGTTGCATTACCCATACTCAGTTCCAGGTCACAGTCTCAGAGTAAGGAAGAGCACTAGCAGGATAGGGGACCTTGTTCAGCTTCCAGGATATAAAAGAGTACTTGTGGTCACTCACAGACAGAGCTCAGGTCAGAAGAGCAGGAACCATATCTCTCTTTGATCAGTCTATCTTGAAGAACTGAAAACTTATAGACCCTGAGAATTACCTCTGAAAAACTGCAGCCCTTGCCATATATATTTCTATATTCCTCATGTGGAAAAAAGACATCATACATACAATTTAAAAATAATGAAGGAAATTAAGTGAAAAATGGCATGATTTGATCTGCAATCAGACTTCAACAGTTCCTTCTTGGCTGTGGTTATCATTTTTCATCATGAGTCTCTTAAGGTCATCTTGGAACTTTGCATTAGTGATAATAGCTCAATCCTTCACAGATAATCATTGTAAAATATTTCCGCTACTTTATACAGCATCCTCCTACTTCTAATCATTTCACTTTGCATCAGTTCAAATGACTCTTTCCAGGTTTTTCTGAACTCACCTTGTTAAAAAAACAACAATGTCAAAACATGCAAAGCCTCAAAGAAAGATATGAATTGGTCTCAGACCTCTGCTCCTTCCTCTCCCCATCTCTAAAAGAATTCTTGAATGAGCTCAGAAAGGATTTTAAAAATCAAATAAGAGAGGTAAAATTAGGGAAAAATTAAAATGATACAAGAAAATCAGGAAAAAAGCATCAACACATGATGAAAAATATGCACTGCCATAAAAGGAACTGATAGAGTCTGAATGAAGATTGAAGTACACCATTTTTTACTTAATTTCCTTAATGAATATTTTCCTACATAACTTCTTTCACAACATGACAAATATTAAAATATGTATTGCATGATAGCACATATGTAGCCTATATCACATTGTTTGCCATCTCAGTAAGGGGAAAGGTGATGGAGGGCAAGAAAGAATTTGGATTGCAAAATGTCAGAAAATGATTGTTAAAAATTATCTCCACAGGCTATTGGAAAAAATAGTATAAAGTCTTTTGGTGGGGGGGAAAGAGTTAACAGTTTGATAAAGAAAGCACAAAAAATACCAAAGAAAACACCTTAAAAGACAACGTAGGCCAAATGGGAGGCACAAAAGTCCAATGAAAAGAAAAATTTCATAAAAGTCAGAATTGGCCAAATGGGAAAGGAGATACAAAAGCTCACCAAAGAAAATAATTTCTTAAAAGTTACAACTGGGCAAGTGGAAGCTAATGATTCCATGAGACATCAAGAAACAACAAAATAAAGTCAAAAGAATGAAAAAAAAACAGAAGAAAATGTAAAATATCTCACTGAAAAAACAACTGACCTGGAAAACAGATCCAGGAGAGATAATTTAAGAATTATTAGACTACTTAAAAACTGTCATTAAAAAAAAGAGCTTAGGTACCACTTTGAAAGAAATTATCAAGGAAAACTGACATGGTATCCTAGAACTAGAGGGTAACATAGAAATTGAAAGAATCCACCAACTCTCTCCTGAAAGAGACCCCCAAAATGAAAACTCCTAGAAATATTATAGCCAAATTCTAGAACTCCCAGGTCAAAGAGAAAATACTACAAGTATCAAGAAAGAAACAATTCAAATATCATGAAACCACAGTCAGAATAGCACAAGATTTAGAAGCTTCCATGTTAAGAAGAGGGCTTGAAATATGATATACTGGAGGCTAAAGAAGTTAGGATTACAATCAAGAATCACTTACCCAACAAAAGTGAGTATAATCCTTAAATGGAAAAAATGGATATTTAATGAAATAGAGAACTTTCAAACATTCCTGATGAAAAGATCAGAACTGAATACAAATTTGACTTCCAAATATTAAACTCAAGAGAATCATAAAAAAGTAAACAGGAAAGAGATCATAAGTGATTCAATAAGGTTAAACCATTTACATTATTACATGGGAAGATGGTACTTGTAACTCCTAAGAACTTTATTATTATTAGGGCAGTTAGAAGGACATGTGTGAGTCAAATATGATGGAATGATACAAAAAAATAAAATTAAGGGTTGGTAAAGAGGGATGCACTGGAGAAGGGGGAATGGAGTAGATTATTTCACATAAAAAGGCTTCAAAGGCTTTTACAGTGGAGGAGAATATGGGGGATGGAGATGGGCATTGAACCTTATTCTCAACAGAATTGGCCCAAAGAGGGAATAACATAAACATTCAGTTAGGTATAGAAATCTTACTCTACAGGGTAGTAGGAAGGAAGGGAAATAAAAGAATGGAGAGATTGATAGAAGGGAGAGTGGATTGGGAAAATGGTGATCAGTAGGAAAACAATCTTTTTTAATTTAAATTTTTATTTTTTTCTGGGTTATACATGTATTATCACACAAAACATATTATTCATATTTGTAAGCGAATAATCTAATAAAATCAAAACCCTAAAACATGTATCCAAATAAACTATTGATAAATCTATGTTTTCATCTGCATTCCTACTCCAAGGGTTCTTTCTCTGGAGGTGGATAGCATTCTTTTTCATAAGTCCCTCAGAATTGTCCTGGATCATTGAATTGCTGTTAGTAGCAGTCTATCATATTTGATTGTTCCATTATATTGCATTTACTGTGTATAATGTTCTCCTGGTTCAAGCAAAACACTTTTTAGGAGGGATAGAGTAAAAGGGGAGATAGAGAGAGAGAAAGATAAACAAGAGAAAATGTAGGATGGAGGGAAATACATAGTTAGCTGTCATAACTGTTAATGTGAATGGAATGAACTCACTCAAAACAGAAGTGGATAACAGTGGTTTCATGATTTAGAAATAAAAGGTGATGCCATAAGCAAATTAAGGGATCATGGTATTTATCTGTTTGATTTATAGATAAGGGAAGAATTTATGACCAAATAAGATATAGAGAGTATTATGGGATATAAAATGGATACTTTCAATTACATTAGGTTAAAAGGGAGTTTGCACAAAAAAAATCAATGCAGTCAAGATTAGAAGGAAAGTAGAAACTGGGAGGAAATTTTTTACAGCAAGTTTTTTTAATAAAGGCATCATATATAGAGAATGGAGTCAAATTTACAAGAAACAAATGATTCCCAAATTGATAAATGGTGAAAGAATATGAACAGGTAGTTTCCAGATGAAGAAATCACAGCTATCCAGCTATCTTTAGTCAAATGAAAAAATGCTTTAAATCACTGTCGATTAAAGAAAAGTAGACTAAGACAACTCTGAGTTATCACATCATACCTATCAGATTGGCTAATATTACAGAAAAGGAACATGATAAATTTTGGAGGGGATATGGGAAAATTGGGACACTGATGTACTGTTGGTGGAATCATGAACTGACCCAACCATTCTGGTGAGTAATTTGGAACTATACACAAAGGGCTATAAAACTGTGCATACTCTGACCCAGCAATACCATTACTAGGTCTGTATCCCAAAGATATTTTTTAAAAGGGAAAGGACCTATTTGTACAAATATATTTCTAGCAGCTCTTTTCTGTGGTGGCAAAGAATTGGGAACTGAGGGGATAAGCATCAATTGGAGAAAGCTAAGCAAGCTGTGGTATATGATTGTGAAGGAATTCTATTATGTAATAAGAAATGATGGGCAGGAAAGTTTCAGAAAAATCTTTAAAGATTTACATGAACTATTGAAGAGTGGAGTTAGCAGAACCAGGATAATAATGTACACAGTAACAGCAATATTGTATGATGATGGATGATGAATGACTTAGCTATTCTCAGCAATACAATGATCTAAGATGATTCCAAAAGATTTATGATAAAAAGTGCTATCCATCTCCATAGAAAGAACCAATGGAGTCTAAATGCATTTCAAATGGATTATATATATACATATACATATATTATACATAACATATTCAACATATGTATATATAACACATGTTATACATATATTATACACTCAAAATATATTATATATTAAATATTCATTCATTCATTTATTTATTTTATCTGTTTTCTTTCACAGCATGACTAATATAGAAAATATATCTTGTATGACTATACATAGATAATGTACATAAAATTACTTGTCTTCTCAATGAGGGAGAAGAGATGGAGGGAGAGAGAGAGGAAGAATTAGAAACTCAAATTTTTGGTAAATAGGAAAGAAAAACTATAAGGGATCTAACTGTTTATATTCTTATGTGAGAAGATGATAAATGTAATTCCTAAGAACTTTGTCATTATTAGGGCAGTTAGAAGGAATATATGTAGACAGAAGACATGGGTGTAACTTGACTGTGATGGAATGATATCCAGAAAAGGAACTCAAAATTTTTTAAAAATTCAAATAGTATTTTATATTTAATTGGAAAAAATTAAAATTTATTTAAAAAATCCAAAATAATAATAGAGAAGTTAGGGTTGGAGGAGAGTTTAGAGGGAAAAATAATGGATTCAGTTTTGAACATGTTAACATTTAAGATGTTTAATGAACAAACAGTGTGAGATACTGGAAAAGTTGGTGATATGAGATTGGAGGTCAGCAATAGAGCTTAGGGAATGATAGGTAGATTTGAGAATCATCAGCATAAAGATAGTAATTAAATAAATGAAAGTTGATGATGTCACCAAATGTAGTATGGATGGAGAAGAGAAGAGGTCCCAGCTCAAATTTCTGTAGGATACCTATGGTTAGAAGGGATGATCTGGAGGAGGTTCCAGCAAAGGAATCTGAGAAGGAGCAGTCCAATAGGTAGGAAGGGAACATAGAGAGAATGGTGTCCTAAAAACCTAGAGAGAAGAGGGTCATTGATAGTGTCAAAGGCTGCAGAGAGGTCAAGAAGAATGAGGATTAAGAGGCAATGAGGATTTGGCAATTATGAAATCATTGCTAACTTTGGAGAAAGAAGTTTTGGTGCAATGTTAAGGTCCAAAGTTGGATTTTAAGGCCTAAAGAAGAGAGTGAGAAAAAAGCTGAGCTATTTATTATAGGTTCCCCTTCAAAGGAATTTAGTCACAAAGGACAGAGGAGATACAGGACTATAAAATATAGGTGTGGAAGGATCAAGTGAGGATTTTTTGAGGATGGAGGAGTCAAGGATATGCTTGATGCAGTGAGGAAGGAAAGACTGAAGATAAATAATGAATGGAAGTGACAGAGGACGCAATCTGTTGAAGGAGACAGGATGGAATGGGAATGCTTGTGCAGGTAAGAGAGGGAGTTAGCCTTGGTAGTGAGTAAGGCTGCCTCTCCATGTAAAATGGGAATGAAGGTGGAAAGAATTGTAGAAAGCACTATGAAAGCTATTCATAAGTAGGATGGGTTTCCTGGGACAGCAATGGGCTCTCCCTTCTTGGAAGTCTTCAAGAGGCTAGATGACCATTTGTTTATAGGTCCCACAGTGGTGACTCTGATTTGGACATGGTTCCCACTCTTAAATTCCCCCATTTAGTCACTAGAGGGTGCCCCACAGCAGAGCTTTGACCTTGGTTGGATATATATTTTTTTCTTTTCATTTTAATCACTGGTCCCAACCCACTATTTGCCTCCTCCCCCCATCACACCAAAAAAGAGGAGCCTATTGGAGTTGAGTCCTAACCTGTCCATTCCAAATCCAAATTTTGCCCAGCCTTTTCTATTAATAAGGTGTCTTCTCTACTATGACCCTCATTAGCAGTGTAATCCTGGGCAAACCATTTAATGCTTCTTACCCTCAGTCTTTCCATCTGCATTATGGGGGTGTTAAAACTTGAACTACAGACATCAAAGGGTTATTGGGAGAGAAGTACTATAGAGATAGGATCATTTACACTCGATGGTTGGATCAGCTTTACCCATTGAGAGCAAAATATTCCCTTCATTTACAGAGGGTACTGTTGCCTAGGAGGTTAACACATATAGCTTTGTCACTGATTAACAGTGTGGCTTTCCCTATAAAAAATGAGACTCCCTGAGAAGTCTTTTATCCCTTATTTTTGTGGTGTCCGTGTCTTCACAATTTTGCTGTCCTTGGGTTGGCCTTGTGAAATACTTGATCTCAGAACTCCTACATTTAAACTCTTCTGCTGGTGATAAGAGAGCCCTCAGGGGCACCAAATGGAATTCAACAACTTCATCAAAAAACTTCTCCTGGGCATTTGTGTCCCCCACCCTAAAAGCTGGAAGAGGCCCAGGTCTGCTACCATCTCAGAGCTCATTGCAATCTAGCTGAATCATGTAATAAGCTCAGTGACTTTGGATAAGTTACTTTTTTTTCTGAGTCTGATTTTCTTCATCTGTCAATCGTGTCCTCTAAATCAACAGCCATTTATTATGTATCGAGGCTGTCAGGCACTGTGCTAAGTCCTGGTGATACAAAGACAAAATTTAAACAATTCTCATTAAGTCTCAGGATATTCAGGATCATCAGCAGGTTCTTTGTTGGAAGGTTACTTCTATGTTCCACGGCCTCTTCCAGCTCTAATGAGTCTATATTCTAAGGTCCCTTTGAGATCTTTTTTCCCTTCTGTGTTCTATGCTTTGAGAGCTCTTCTAGCTTTGACAACTTTTCTACTATGGTGTAAGGTCTTTTTGACCAGTAATTTATCATGGTATGAGATCAGGAAATGCTGACTATGTGTGAGACACCAAGTGTAGGCACTGCTCGGAGCAGTTGCTTCCATGGTCCTGTTTCTGTAGGGCTCACTGGCTAAACTCACATGGCCTTTGGGGTGAGGTCATGGGTGAGGAGTGCTAGGAGAGGGGGAACCTGAAGCCACCCAGCAAAAAACCATAAAAGTATTTGTTATTTCTGGAATAAGGAGGTTAACACCAAAAGCTTCATGGCTGGGGATGTCTTCCCCTTAGTTCAGGAGGGCTTCATGGAAGAGCTAGATTTGGCAGTACCCTACAGACAATGGACGTGTGCCAGCTGTGAGATCATGGATGAGGCCCCTAACCTCTGTTTGCTTCAGTTTTTCATATGTAAAACGGGAATAATCATAACACTTACCTCCCAGGGTTGTTGTAAGCATTGAATGAGATGTTTAATAACCATTGACAAGAACCCAGTGAGAGTTAATCTGTTACTAACCCCATTTTAGAGATAAGAAAACTGAAACTTGGGTTAAATAATTGTTCCCAGGGTCACCCAGCTAGTGAGTTTCTGAATCAGAATTTATTGCTACTAGAAAAAGAATCAAGGCAGCAATTTCACTTTATTTTCTACTGCTCTCTCCTTCTGATCCATCCCACACGGACCATATCTTCTTCTGCTTTCCCCCGACATCAGTTTGTTCTCACCACAGGTGAGCTCTTCAATCTCCACCTCAAAGTCTCTTTCTTTCCCCATGGGGCAGTGCCCCGGGGACCTCTAACTCACACACCAAAGAAGAATTTGTCTTGAAAAACTGACTGAAGGGTGATCTTTCTACTATATCCTTCCAGCACAAAAATTGCTAGTTACTATTTCATGTGATGTTGTATTTTACAGTTATCTGTATTTATGCCAATTTACTAGACTCTAAGCTCCTTGAGGGCAGGGACTAGGCCTTATCTTTGCTTTGCACCAAGATAAAGATGCATCTAAGAGGCCCTAAAAATGTGGAGTTGAATTTGTTTTTGTATTTTTGTAGGGGGGGCAAAGAAGAAGAGGAGGCAGTGGCAGAGGGAATGAAAGAGTTGAGTTTTTTAATCACGGAGGAGGCAAGAGTCTTCTGCTCTGGGCTCTAGGGTAACTCTAGCTATATTAGCACTGCAAGACAGGCTCAGGGTAAGAGGAAGAGAAAAACTGTGGGATGCTAATTCTCCCTGTAGTGAGGGGCCCAGGACCTAGTTAGTGAGAGGTATCCTCCCTTGTCAATCCCTCTTTAAAAAAAAAAAAAACAACTCAAACCCATATCTTCTGTCTTGGAAGTGATACTAGGTAGGTATCAGTTCTAAGGCAGAAGAACAGTAAGAGCTAGGTAATTGGGATTAAGTGACTTGCCCAGGGTCACACAGCCAAAAAGCTAGTGAGGCCGCATTTGAACCTGGGACTTCCCATCTCCAGACCTGATTCTCTATCCACTAAACCACCTAGCTGCCCCTGTTAATCCCTCTTTACTCTCTTGATTCTTCTGCTACATCTTAGTTTGGTAGTTTAGCTGTCAGCCAGGATGAGTGGGGGAAACTTCTTAATGAGGTAGAAGGCAAACTATGTGGCCTTATCTAAGTTGTTGTTGACCTTCAAGGCCCAGATTCAAAACCCACCTCTTCTTTCCTAAAATTATTTTCACTCTAGTCTCTCTAAAACTTTAAAGGAATCATAGGTTCCCAAATGGTTACAATTAGGGCTGAGTCAAGATGGCAGCTCAGTAGCAGCAAAATTTGAAACCACTTTGACAATCCTTTCAAATTGTTGGAACTAGAATGGGCTTCAGAATGTAGAGAAACAGGATTTCAGAGGAAAGGAACCTTAGAGTATAGAATGTTTAAGCTAGAATACAAAATATAGAATGTCTAAGATTATAACACAAAATACAGAATGTCAGAACTGGAAGGGCTCCTGGATCCTAAGGCCAGCAACAAGGCAATTTAGAAATGGTTTTTCTAGCCATTATTTAATTTGATCCCTACAAAGAGGTGGGAGGAACAGAGCAAGGATTAGTGTTTCCCATTTTACAAAGGAAGAAGCTGAGGCATGACAGAACTCCTCCTTCATGAAATGAGGAGGCTGGCATGACTCCACAGGAAGGATGGTGAAGAATGATACCCATATCCTGACAGGGAATTGATGGACTCAGGGTGTAGAGTAAGACACATATTTTTGGACAGAGTCCATGGGGAAATTTTTTTTGCACCACTCTACAATTTGTTACAAGGGTTTTGTTTTTTCCTTTTTGCTTAAAAAATTTTTTTTTGGTGGGGAGAGATGGATGGGAGACAAAATAAATTTTAGTTAATTGAAAAAAACTATTTAACTTAACAAAAAAATTATAAAATGGGAATTTTGGACTGGAATGCTTGAAGATCAGATTACCAAGGTGTCTTCTAGTGCTAGACCATATTAAACCTTTGAGTCTTCCAAGTTAGGGGTTGCTTGAACTCTGGTTCTTTGATAAATAAATCCTGGTGACCCTGGCCTTTATAGGAGAGCAGTAGGAGTTCCTAGGTTTTTAATCAACCAGCCTTTTCAGAGAATTTTTGGGTCTTACGTCTTCAGGTACAAAATGGGGGAAACAATAAGGGAAGAGGAAACTTGTTTGCCATCCTCAGGGAGCTCATAGTGTAGGAAAATACAAGAGTTTTAGTTCTAGGCCAAGGAACTCAAAGCCCAAAGGAGAGTGGTTCTTTTTTTAAAAGTTTTTTTTAAATTAAATTAAATTTTTTCTCAATTACATGTAGAAACCATTTTTGACAATTGTTTTCTGACATTTTGAGATTCAGATTCTCTCCCTGCCTCTCTCCCTCCATCTAGGAGGTAAATAATCTGATATCAATTACACCAGTTAGTGCTTTCAGGCAGTACGTATTTCCACATTCCTCTTGTTGTGACTGAAGTCACATATCACATAGACAATAAAAAATTTATGAAGAAAATGAAGTGAAGGATAGTGTTCTTTGATATGCAATTAGATCCCACCAGTTCCTTCTTTGGTTGTGAATACCTTTATTTTTATCATGAGTCCTTTGAGATTATACTGGAGACCTTGTTTTGCTGATAATAGTTTAGTCTTTCACAGTTGATCATCTTATAATACTGCTGTTCCTGTATACACTGTTCTCCTGGTTCTGCTCATTTCACTTTGCATCAGTTCATATAAGTCTTTCCAGGTTTATCTGAATTAATTCTGTTCACTGTTTCTTATGGCACAATACTAAACCATCTCAATCATATCACAAGTTGTTTAGCCATTCAATTGAGGGATACTCCTCATGCCACTACAAAAAAGCTGCTAAAATATTTTTGTACAAGTAGGTTCTTTTCCCCTAGAGCAGGGGTCGGAAATGTATGGCTCTCGAGCCATATCTGGCTCCACCTCCTGACCAGCCAGTCCTGGCAGAGCCCCAGGATGTGCCCCAGGGGGCCCTTCAGCCCCCTGAAGGAAACATATTCTAGCGCCTTCTGCCTCCATCCTCCTCCTTCCGCAGGCATTTATGGCTCTCACCGCCAAAAAGGTTGCTGACTGTTGCTCTAGAGCAAAGAGGTTCTTAACCTGGGATCCATGGATTCCATCAATTTTAAGGGCATCTGTGAAGGTGCATAGGGGGAAAATCACATCTTTATTTGATTCCTTGAAGATGTCCATAGGCTTTACTAGGCTGCCCAAGGGATTCATGACACATAACTTGGTCTGGAAAAAGACCAACATATGACTTACCCAAGACTAAAAGCTGGAAAGAGCCTCAGAAGTCATCTGGTCCAACGCCTTCATTTTATAAATAAGGAACTTGGGACTGAGAAGGTTAAGTGACTTGTCAATGTAAGCTCCTTGAGGGCAAACAAGGTATTCTCCAGTGCCAACCATAGAATCTCTTCAAGTCTTAAGTGTGAACTCATAAATTTAGTGAATAAAATAAAAGCTACTGATCTTGACATTCAATGCCTACTCTAATCAGGCTCCAACTCATCTTTTCAATTTTGTCTCACTCTATTCTCTCTTGTATATTCTCAGTTCCATCCAGAAGACTATCAATACATCAATATTGTGAAACAGAAGAGAGTGGATTGGAACCCAGATCCTTCAAGTCAACTCTGCTGGCCTATGCTCCTCCTGCCTTAAGTTATCTATCTATCTATCTATCTATCTATCTATCTATCTATCTATCTATCTATCTATCTATCTATCTATCTATCTATCTGTCTATCTATCTATCTATCTATCTGTTTTTTTGTGTGTGTTTAAACCCTTACCTTCCATGTTGGAGTCAATAAAGTATATTGGCTCCAAGACAGAAGAGTGGCAAGAGTAGGCAATGAGGGTCAAGTGACTTGCCCAGGGTCACACAACTAGGAAGTGTCTGAGGCCAGATTTGAACCCAGGACCTCTCATCTCTAGGTCTGGCTCTCAATCCACTGAACTACCCAACTGCTCCCTATAAGACCCCTTTTAAACTTTAAAGTCTAGGAGTAAGCCTTCTCAATGGAAGCTTCTAAAAGTTCACCTCCCTTTGGCCAACCAAGGCTGAGTTCTTCAAGATTCTTTGTGTTGTCACAGACCTTATGAATCATTTATTTTCTCTTTGAAAATGTAAAAATTGATATTCTGACTTGTCTTGGGTCACAGAGCTAGTATTAGAGCCCAAGGCTGGATTTGAACTCAGAACTACTGGACTCCAGGCCCAGTGCTCTGTCCACCGTACCACCTGGCTGCTCCTTTTACTTCCCACTTGCTAGTCTGTTCAATGTATTTGATGTACTGGGCTTCCATTTTTGAGACACTGTCAATAATGGAGTTTAGATGTTCCATGACATAGGAGAAAGATTTAATTTCAGGAGACCTAGATTTGAGGACTCACTTCCACACTTCCTGGCAGAATAGCCTTAAATCTGCCAAGTCACTTCTGGGTTTCAGTTTCCCCACTGACAAAATGGGGTTTGATAATACTTATATTGCCTCGCTTTCAGGGCTGTTTCAAGGAAAAGACTTTGTAAATCATAGGATAGAATAGAAATGGTAAAGTTGTTGTTGTTACCATTTGTAAAAGGTAGCAAAAAGAAGTAGCTGGGTGGCTTAATGGACAGGTCTAGAAATGTGAGGTCCTGGGTTCAAATTTGACCTCAGATACTTTCTAGCTGTGTGACCCTGGGTAAGTCACTTAATTTTATTTGTGTAACCCTTACCTCTCTTTTGCCTTGGAACTAATACTTAGTATTGATTTTAAGATGGAAAGTAATGATGGTTTATAAAAAAGGAATCAGAGGTAGCAAAAGAACTTTTCAGGTGCTTCTTGCAAAGGAATGGGAGTGGGGGTGGGGACAGACTGTGAGGCTTAACAAATGTCAAATTTTTTGAAATAAGATTTCTGCCCCCAAGAGACTTGTTGGGGGGTGGGGCAGAGACAGCATATGTCATTCTCCCTATTCAAAAATCTTCAGTAGAATGTATGCTCCTTGAGGTCAAACAAAGTGTTCTCCAGTGCCAATCACAGAAACTCTTCAAGTCTTATTTGTGAACTCACAAATTCAGTGAATTGAATGAAGGCTACTGATCCTGACACTCAATGCCTATTCTAATCAGGCTCCAATTCATCTTTTCACTTTTGCCTCACCCTATTCTCTCTTGTATATTCTCAGTTTCATCCAGAAGACAGAAGCAGCTCCTCAACCTCCATGTTTTGTTCTATTATTTCCCATCAGTACAAAGAGGTCTCACTTCCTATGCTTAATAGCTTGTGACCCTGGGTAAGTCACAACCTCTGAAGGCCTCCATTTCTTCATGTTTAAAATGAGGAGCTGAGAGGAGCTGACCTTCTAGCCCCACATTTAAGCTCCTAGGACTACTGTCATTATTTTGTGACAGGATTTAATTGGATCTCTCACCCAAGGCCTTTCTCCATCCCCTGCTTCTATCCTAAACAGTTCTCCCTCTGATCCATTAGTTCATGTTTTGATGTTGGGCTTCCCTGATTAATGAAGGATCAGAGATTTCCAAGCTCACTGTGCAATGTCATGCTATGCCACGGGGCAGGCTCTGTCTTTATTCCCAATGCAGATGCTGTAGTAGCCAATGACCTCTCCAGACAGTTGCTCTCAGCTCTCCTAGATGCAGCCAGAGAGCCGTTCTTTCCCTCTGTTGGCCAAGGAGCAGGGCTTTAAAGGGAAAGGCTTCTTTATTTTTGTGCCTGGCCCCAGGATCTCCTGAAAAAAAATCCTTGTCATGCTGCAGGTACACAAATGGTCAAGAGATGCCAGCTTCCTCAGGAGTAGTGGGAAGTGGGCTTTAAGAACCAAACTGAGAAAGTCTGTGTGTGTGTGTGTGTGTGTGTGTGTGTGTGTGTGTGTGTGTGTGTGTGTGTGTGTAGGGGCAGTCCAGGCTGTGTAACCCAGGGGCAGGGGCTTAACTTTTCTCCATACATCATCTTTTTGGTTTTTGGGTAAGGGCTAATATGTTGAATTTGCTCCACCAAGGTTGTTGTGGAGAAAAACCTGTACAAATATCCAAGATGGGCAATGCAGATGTCTCCCCTTGTTCCTTGAAAAGAAAAGCTATAGAATGGAGGCAGGATTACTCAGGGCTGGCTCTTCCCTAGATGGTGACACTGATTTTTTATCTGTCTTGGGATGAGTTAAATTTCTGAGGCTCAAGAAATGCTTCTTGAGTTGAATAGGATATCAGATATGAAAGGAACCCAAGGCTACAGGATGTCACAAATAGGAAGGAAGGGATCTAAAACTATAGAAGACAGACTATAAGAGTTGGCACCAAGCACTAATTCAAATCCAGTTTGGAGAAAGGGAAATTTACAGCCCAGATTAGGGGAGAATGACTTGCCCAGGATCATACAGATAGTTAACAGAGTTGGGATTTGAGTTCTCACTCCAAATCCCTGGTTCTTCATTCACTACTTAATCTGTGGCCCATACTTTAAATTCTAAATTTTCACGGTCTAGGATTAATATTGGGAACTTCTCACACAACTCAGTGTTTGGTTGTGCCATCACCCAAGTTTCCCCTAAAAGAACATCAGAATTTGGCTGATGGTCCCTGGTCATGCCAAATCCAAATAGAAGCAGGTGTGTTCATAAGGATTCCTGTAGATAGTGTGTTGATTTAGGAAGTAACATATGTTATAAACAAAAAGGGGGTCCTAAGGAGGTATAGATATGCAGTGATGTGACTGTATCTATCTGTATTCTCTAGCTGCAGATGATGGAGGAACACCAACTCCGATCACCCTTGATAGATGTTATAATTTTCCCTTTTCTCTAAGAGTTGCTCAGGGAGGACCCTGAGAGGTTAGATGGATGGGTAACCTTTCCAGGTCCAACCTGGGGTTGAATAAATTAATATAGGGCTTTTGATTTGCCTTGGATCACGTTTGATATCTGAATGTGTTGACTCCCTCCCCAAGGGTTGTGATATAAAGACCACTCAGGAAGGTACTTGTTAAACTCTCTTTATCTAAAATCAGGGAAAGGATAAACAGGACAAGGATTGGGGATTGGAGACCCTGTCAATCAATTATCTATGCCTAGTTGACAATCAGGACTGGAGGCTATTGATCTAGTAGAAGCTGGAGCTTTATTTCTCCGCTACCTTTGGCCCAGCCAAGCCAGAGAATAGGGAATGCTATTGATGCAGCTGTGTTGGTGATATTCTCTCAGCTTTCTCACTATCAGCGTTGGTGATGCACTAGCTCTCACATTCTTTCAGGAAATAGCTTCATATTCTTCCTACCCTCTTCTTCATAGACCTCCCTGCCTCCCTTCACCACGCACTCAAAGATTTCCCAGTCCAGAGACTCCTGTCCATAGACCTCCAGAGCCCAAAGAGACCTAGAGAGACCCCTCCAAGTGCCTGTCAGGGATATTTATACTGTCAGGGCAACTGACGTTTGCCCCTGGCTCACGGCACCTGGGAACATTCCGTGTCTTCCAACTGCCTTCCCTGTCATTCAAGGTGGCATCCATCATTTCCCAGATTATGAATATAACACATATCAACATTATCTATATCTCATTGTATTTTAATTTATTTTGTTAAATATTTTCCAGTTGCATTTTAATCTGATGGTTCACCTGCACTAAGGAATATTGTTGCCAGGGCAAGGCTGCATGTTTGCAGCCTACAGTATGGTAGAAAGCTGGCCTCTGAGCCAGTACGCATCCCATGTGACTTAGGGCAAGTCTCTCAGCATTCTAGGTGACTCTTACAACTTTAATTGAAGAAAGGTTGCCGATTTGCATTTGTAGAGAGAGTTTCTTCATCTGGGAGTTCTTTATACTAATGAAACCACAGGTCTAGCCCCTATCTCATATATCCCTACCAAAAAGGAAAAAGTTTCTAAGCTTCTATGAAGGCACTCAGGGTACCATAACATGGAAGAGCTCTAATTTTGTCTCTTGTGAGCCTCCCAGAGCCTTATATGACCTCTAGACTTCAAATACCAGCCTGGATCCCCTACTTCCAAGAGGAAAGTACTTCCTCAAAAGGACAGATAATCCCAGCTGCCTTCATGCTGCCTCTAGCTCCCAATCCCTAAACTATAGTAACCCTAGTACCAGTGAAAGAAAATATCCCAATTTGCTCGTGCACATAAGCACTCAGTTTATCCTTCCTTCCTTCCCCCCAACTTTGGTCTCCATTTGGTCCAAGAACTACTGTGTTTCAACTAGGAGGATTAGTCCATGAACTCCTTGCGTCTTCACAGCTATCACTGGGATCCATGAAGGCCTCCCTCAAGGAATTGAGTGAATCTGTCTTCTCTTTGCCAGTGTCCCTCTTCAGGTCTCTTGCTTCTGCGCCCCCTTGCCTTGCCCATGCCTTGGTAGAACTTGTAAACCCAACCACTGGCATGATATCCTCAAGGCAAAGGTATTTTGGACTAGGAAAGGAATTAAAATGTGCCAAGGGGTTATCATCAGGACAACGCTTCATTAGTGGGGTAAAGAAGACTTTAGGTCTTGGTAAGAAGATAATCCAGAGGAAACCATCAGTCCCAGGTGCAGCAGGGACCCAGGACAAGGCCTGGGCACATCTAAAACAACTAGCCTAATTTTCCTTGCATTGCTCTCTCAATGGCAGAACCAGGCCAGAGAACATAGTTCTCAGCCTTGAAATCTCAAACACAAGGTGGCCCTTATTTCTGTCCCAGGAACCCCCTGGGCTTTATTAAGAGGTATGAGGGGGAAATGTAAACCTCACTCCAGAAAATCACCCCAACTTTCTGTGGTTTCCCCCAAATCCCAAAATCAGAGAGAAAAAAGAAACAAAAGGGTCACCCATTTTAGTCACCCTCCTCCACACCCTCCCTCAAACAAACCAAAATAACTAAATCACACGTCTCTGATACAGTGGGAAAACTGGTTTTGGAGTTAGAGAACGGGGGATTCAATTGTGCTTCTATTTCTTCCTTCCAGTGTGACCTTGGGCAAGGCCTTTGAACCCAAGGCTCTGGGTCCCAGTTTCCTCCTTTTATACGACCTCCTTCTAGCTCATGGGCCACCCTCCGGGTGGAGGAGGGTAGGGGGCTATCCCTGGCAGACTGGAGTCTCCGGGTCTTTCCCTGAGCACGACCCGGGGACTCTGGCCCCGTAGGATTCCAATTCCGCGGAGCGGGTCCTAACCCTCAGCTAGGGATGGACGCCCCTCTCCTCCCAGAGTCGGAGCAGGGATGGCGCAGGCGCTGTGTGCCGGGCCCCACATCTCTCCTCCCTGCCTCCCGCCCCGACTCCTAGGCAGCGCCGGGGGCGGGGCGGGTTGAGCTGGACGGAGGGCAGGAGCTGCTGCTTCAGCTTAGAGACTGGGACTGGGAGAAGGGGGAGGAAACCGCCCTCTCGTCTCTCTCCAGGCAGGCACCCTCCCTCTCTCCTCCTCCTCCTCTAGCTCCAGCGGCAATGCCCCAGCCGGGAGAATGGGCCACCTCATCGGGTACCTGCACCGAAGCAGCAAGGCGCATGCGTTCCTGGAGAGCTGGGGAGGGGCGCGGGGGCGGGAGGCAGTGGGCGGAGGCGGGGCCTGGGGCTCGGCTGCTGTGGGGGGCGGTGGGAGAAGAAGAAGGAGGAGAAAGAAGAGGGGGAGCTGGAGAGGTTGGCCGGTTCAAACCGGGAGAAGGTTGAGTTGGCTCTCTAAGAGGCGAGTGGAGGCGCATGGCACGAAGGAAGGAGGAGACTGGACCGGACATTGTACCTGGACTGCCCCAAGCCCAGGGCACAGGGTGAACTTGGATTCAGCCCGTGGCTCTTAGGGCGGCCCAGGGATTGTGCAGTGGACCTGATGTTCCGGTCTGTGCGCTCTCATTCGACTGACAGGTTGCAGTAGGGCCTGGGGTGCCCTCCCTGTCTGCTGTCCCGGGAGTCATCTCCCTCAGTCCTCCTCCCTGCGTTTCGGACTTGAGTGGTTAAAATAAAAGAAGGGATGGGTAGGTGTTGGCCAAGTCTCCCTTCATCCCTGGGAGAAATGAGGTTTCACGGTCCTGTCGGAGCAGCAGGAGTCTGAAATCAAGAGGGTGGGTTTGCCTGAAGACCCCTGGAAGCCCTTCTTCCCACACGCGTCCTAGGAGAGCCCCAGTTGCGTGTATTTAATTTATTCGTTTATCCGGCGCTGCCTACCGACCTCCCTGGTTGAGGATGCTCAGCCCAGAAGGTCTGGCCACTGCTGAGCGAACTCAGGAGCCACACGACCCGCTATTCCCCACCTGTCCCAGTCCGAGCGGACTTTCCGAGCCTTTCCCACGGGAGAACACTCCTCGGGAAGAATCGAGTTCTGATTTACAAATCAGAGCGCTCCCTTCCCTTCCTCGGTTGGGACTCCATCACCTGGAACCCTTAATAAGGTTCTTTTTGCCCGCGACGCATTTGCCATAAGAACCGATCTGGGGTTGGGGAGAGGTTGGGGGTTCCATTCGCTATTGTTCACCCTCTGTAGTCGAGGTGTATATTTGTGGTTGGGCTGAGCTTAAGTCTGGCCTTCCTCAGCGGTCCTAGAGCTGCCCGAGGACTAAGCCCCCAAGAGGTCCTACCCCCACCGCGGTGGATCGCCGCCCCGGTACATGGGAGGCTCTCGGCTTGACAAAGGCAAGAGGGAGAGTCCAGAAAAGATTCTCAAATACAGACTCAGTTGCTGCAGCCTTCTCTACCTGTCCCCTCCCCCAGCCCAGTGAATTCCAAGTTCTCTAGAGGCCTTCCTTAAAACGAATATCCAGAAATAGGGTGCGAACGCCCCAGTGCATTGAATGATCCGCCCGACCCCCCAGCCACTTCATTAAAGGGGGCTTCCCCGGCTAGGCGATAGAGATAACGGGACACGACCTTGAGGCCAATCAACTTTTCTGCCAGGGAAGCGCTGCACCCCAAAGCTGGGGATGGGGGGAGACGGTGATTTTGGCAGGTTGGGGAATGCCGCTTTATTTAAGTTGCGCCAAGCGCAACGCGTCCAGCGCTCGCTCAGGGTTGTCGCGGCTGCAGCCACCTTACCCAAGACGCACACAGCAAGCCATCAAACTCCTCTTTTTTCGCCCTCTGCCTCCGCCCCAAGTAAGCCGGGACCACCCTCGACAGCTTAGCGAGTGTTCTAGCGCCCCTCTGCAGGCCCTGAACCAAGAAGGGAAGGGAAGGGAAGGCAGGAGGACGGAGGAGGGGGTGGAGGGGGAGGGAGAATGACACACGCAAAACCGGAGAAAGGCACTGCTGTAGTAATTTGCAATCAAACGCCAAAGCGGGGGAGGTGTTTCTCTTCCCCACCCCTCGAGATCACATGGTGACCCTTCTCAGCCAATGCAGTGGACGCTAGGACCCTGCGGGACCCCGGGATCCGAGATTGCACCGGCTCTGCCGCATTATAAATACTTCTCCAAAATGCACCGCTGTTCCTTTCTATCTTTCCAGCTGGTTCCATCCGTTTCGGGCTCATAAACGACAGACCGCAGGCTTGGGGGGAGGGGGGAAAGAAGCGCCCACTCACGGCATTCTTTTTAAAAGATATTTCATTATTTAAGTGAATATTTATTTATTATTTTTTGCACACCTAGTCTTTTTCCCGGCCAGTTTGCATGCATTGTCTGTCTCCCAAAATGGTTTGCGAGACGAAAATCGTGGCAGAAGATCATGACACCATCCCCGGCTCCAAGAAAGACACCGTGATCGTGTCCTCCTCCCAGATGTGGCCCTCGCTCTCCGGCGGCTCGGCGCCCTCCCCGGCGCCGCCGATGCCGCCCCCCAGCGCAGCGGCCGCTGAGGTGGCTGGTGAAGATGGTAAAAAGGAGCACGTTTGCATCCGCGAGTTCCACCCTGCAGAGCAAGACACGGTGCGCCGCATCTTCTATGACGGCATCATGGAGAGAATCCCCAACACCGCGTTTCGGGGCCTGAAGCAGCAGCCCTTCACGCAGCTGATGTATGTGCTCCTGGCGTGTAAGTAGCCAATTTGTTCGCGCCACCTTCGTGGTGTGGGGTCCTAGGACACGAGCACGGGCTCCCGCGGCCGTTCGTGGCCTCAGTCAAAGGATCTACCCTTCCTCCTTCCCATCCTCTCGTCTCCCGGGTCTGTCTTTTTGGGCGCAGATACTTCCCGAGCCCCACGCACTACACCTCCCTCTCCTCACCTCTCCCGCCGCAGCAGAAGCAACCAGAGATCCTGCAGTGTGCAAAAAACTCCCTCCGCATCCAGCCCTCGGAGCGCAGCACTTCTCGAATGCATTCAGAATTCCCAGACACACACACACTCACGGCACACACACACACTCACACAATGCAGCCAGTCTATAAACGGACACATGCAGAATCCCAGTTTTAGAACAGGATGCACAATTTGGACACACTTGGACTTGGGCAGATGAGTTAAAAACAATTAAGCCCAGGAGAGTCTTTAAGTCCTACCCCGTCTCTCGGTGGGGCAGGGGCGGGGGGGGGGCGGGGGTTGTGGACGCATTTCCTCTTGACCGTGGGAGGCCTATCGGCCGGGTGGTGATAGGATGGAGGGAGGGGGGCAGCAGCGGGGGACCCAGAACCAGGGTGGGATGAATGGAGCTGCTCCTCGGCGTTCCTTCTCCCTCCCTCTTTCGATTCCTTCAACTCTCTTCCGTCTTCCCCTCTCCTCCCGCCCTTCCCCGTCCCATTTTCCCCTTCTTGGGGGGGCGGAGGGATGGAGGCTCAAGCTCCTATTCTCCGACCTAGAGCCTCTCGGTCCTGGGGAAACAGGATTCCGCCGTAACCTAGAGACGGAGGTGCGGGTCGGGTTGCGAGTGGGGCTGGCGGGAGAGCTGGTGGAATTCTCGCCGCCGCCGCCTCCTGGGCTGGGCAGGGCCTGGCTGGTCAGCTCCGGCTGGTTGAGTGCAATAGTGCTGGGGGCCAAAGGCAGGCCTCCCTTCGGTCCTTATTCTCCAGCCCCTCTGCCTAAGGTGGAGGAACTTGTGGCTGCCGTGGGCCAGAATATGCGCTAGATCTCTCCTTTCCCTACCAGTGCCCTCTGCTGCGTGGGAGAAGCTTAGTTGTTGTTTTTCCTCCGGTAAACGGTTTTTTTTTTGGGGGGGGGGGTGACAGCGGGGAAACTGTAAAGGAGAGTCGATTTGTCATTTTCTGCTGACTCCAGTGGCACTTAAAGTTCCTGGGAGGGTCCTCTGGCTGCCCTGCTCTGAACATTCTATAGCGTGTTGGGTACCAGAATCTACTTGAGGGAAGTCCTGTTCTTCCTATTGCCTCTCTGTCTCTTCCCTCTCCAGTGTTTCTGACTGTTATTCCTCTATCGCTCCTGTGTCCTGTCTCCATTCTTCTCTTTCATAGCGGGACTCCTTCCCCCGTTCAGTCTCTCTTCTTTCTCCATCTCTTCCATCAATTCTGCTGCTTCCTTCACTTTTATCTTCTCTCACCTCTCTCTCACCCTTTCCTTCCCACCCCCTTCCCTTTTTGGGGTTTGCTTTCTCATTTTCTCTCTCCTTTAAAATCACCCACTCTTCTCTGCTTCTATTTTCTGTCGCCCTGCTTTCATGTTCTTCTGACTTTGGTTGGGCTTGGACAGTTCATTTTGGGACAGGGAGAGGTCAGAGCTCACGGTACCCTTGTTTGGGGATGAGATGGCTTAGCAAAGGCTGAAGGAGATGCTGAGGACGGATGATAAGGGCAATTGATGCTCTGCCCGGGAAGTGTGACTATATATAATTTATCAAGTCGGGGGAGGCTAGCTCAGCACAGCCCCCAAGTGTTAATTTATGAGGGAAAGATCTCTAGCTCAGAGGGAGAGAGAGAGAGAGAGAGAGAGAGAGAGAGAGAGAGAGAGAGAGAGAGAGAGAGAAAGTCAGGAGAGTATCCTTTACTCCTGGGTTTGGGTTCAGAAGGGACTAGCAGAGGAGGGAGACCTGGGAGGAACACTCCACCATACTTGTTTTTGAGTGCCCTCATCCATCCCATGACGCAGTGCATAGGGTTTGGGGCCTGGAAGATTCATCTTTATGAGTTCAAATCTGGCCTCAGACACTAGTTGTATGACCCTGGGCAAGTCATTTAATCCTGTTTGCCTCAGTTTCTTCCTCTGTAAAATGAGCTGGACAAGGAAATTGGCAAACCACTTCAGTATCTTTGCCAAGAAAATCTCAAACGGAGTCACAAAGAGTCAGACACAACTGAACAACTATAATATCCATCCCATTGGATATTTGTTTAGCCAGCATGTAGAAATGCTGGTCTAAGGTAGGAGGTACACAAGGCAAGACTACAGTGGTTCATGTGTTTTTCTTCCCCTCTTCTCATTTCTCTAGAATGAGTTAATTTTCTTCATTAACAGAGGCTTGGATATCTCCTAGCAGAGAGACTTTCTGTACCTTGCCCCCTACCTCTTCTCCATTCCAAACCACCCACCAAATACTTTAGTTGGAGGAATAAGGCTCTGTGTAACCCCGCTGCAGCCAGCCTCAGAGTTGGACTGATTGTAGTCCTCTTGTCTGTGCAGGATTCAGGAAATGTGGGTCAGTCCAGCACACCCAGGACAGGAATTACTTGGTACAGTTAAGGAACCAAGGCTTCCTCCTTCCCAATCTGGGTCCCAATTCTCCCTTGGCAGAGCTATTGCTGTTAGCTTTGCCTTCTCCCAAATTTTCTTCCTCTCCTAAGGAGGTGGTCAGGAAAAACTAGGTTGGAATCCTGGCATTGACAAGTTGGAACCATAACATTCTCTTGCAGAGACTACTATGTGGTTCTTAGTTTCCTCATCTGTAAAAATGAGGGACTTGAACTCAGTCCTTTCTTCTAGGTTTGAAATTCCATGGCTGTGGGTCAGGTATTTTAAACTTCTCTTTCCTTAATTTCCTACAATGCCAAATGGGACTATTGATATTTGCACTATCTATCTGACAGTGCTGCTACGAAGAAAGTCCTTTATTTATGTAGGGCCTTCGTTTTGTCATCTGTCAAATGGGTATTTGGACCTTAGGTGATCTTTAAGACCCTCTTCAGCTCTAAGTTTCATTATTATGTATGTCTCTTTGCAGTTCAGGACCTCAGTTTTCCTGTCAGTGTAGTGGTAGAATCCTGAGTTGCTCTTATCTTTTATGTCCTTAAAAGATGAAAGAAATACATGTTTTCTCCCTTCAAATGCCTTCATGAGGTCGTAGAGTGACTGCTTTTGGCTGTCCTGGTGAATTATTTGTTACTGGGGTGATGGGTCTGGGGAAGGGAGGGAGGAAGGGAGGGAATGGCTGGCTTCTGTTCTCCAGTGGCCCCCTCAGATGATGGGTTTGCAGTCTTTCCTTTCCCTCCCTTCTCTTCCACAGTGCTATGCTTTCTACTGACCAGATGTCTGTTGCTCACCTGCTTCGTGCCTGTCTTCCTTCTGGCCATGAGGTATTACTACAGCCGGAAGGTGATCCTCACCTACCTGGAGTGTGCGTTGCACACGGACATGGCCGACATCGAACAGTACTACATGAAGCCTCCAGGTGAGTATGGGTATACTACAGCCACAGTGAGGCCACCCCTGGGAAACCCTTGTGTGGCTAGTGTAAAGCGGGACCATTCCCCCAGACCAAAATGCCGATCTTTGAAAAGATAAAAATGGAGAGCCTGTAACCACATACAAATGGTTTGGGCTTCTTGAAGTGATGAAACGTAGTGGAGAGACCGTAATGTCTTTGGAAGCAGGGGGTCTGCTACACACCAGTATGACAAGGGAGGAAGCTACTCCCTAGCTCTGAGCCTCAGTTTGGTCATCTGTAAAATGGGGATAATATGTGTGCCACCTGCCTCACTGGGTTGATTTGAGGAAAGTGCTTTGTAAACTTTAAAGTATTATAAACATTTGAACCTTTATTTTTAACCTCTTAGGGAGAGCCTCTAGGAGTTGGGGCAGAGATAATGGGGCAGACATGGATTGTAGAGCTCTGTTGAGCTTTGTAGAATGTGCTCTTTGAAAGCAGAGTCCAGGGAGCTGTTCTTGGCTTGGGCCTTGATTATAAGATTCATAGAGGTATAGAAAGAGCTCTGTACTCAGCACTAGAAAACTTAAGATTGAAGCTTGGCTCTGCTACCTTTTGGGGGTCTTGGGTGAGTCACTTCTGCTCTCTTGGCTTCAGTTTCCTCATCTATAAAATAAGCAATTGGATCTAGATGATCTTTAAGGCTTCTTCCTGCCTTACATTCTGTTGTTCTGTAAATCACTTCATTCAAGGTCTCATTCATTCTACTAGTATTAATGAGAGAATTGATGTAGATGGTCTCTATGGCCCTTTCTAGCTAAAGAAAGGAGAGAATTGTAAGGGGGCAAGGCCACTGGGCAGTTGCTATGTGAATTGGCAATGAGTTTGGGTATATTCAGAACTGGGCAGGAGAGGTTTGCTAGGGCAAGCAGTTCCAGGAAAATGCCTGTGGCATATCCATTCTTCCCTGTGGCACCAGGTTCTACGACTGGTGATTGTATTTGACTGTCTCTGTCTTTTGGCAAGGTCTTTGTTAGCACTGAGGCCTGGATAAATATTGAATGTAAGGCTTCCTTTTCAGTCCTCATTCCTTGGATGTTGATAGGTTTATTTTAAAGGCCTAGATGGAGTCACATGAGATTGCAAGAGTGATATAGTTGTAGGTGATCTCCTTGGGTTTTACAGCTTCAAATCTCTGAACTTTGGCATCTATGAGTTTGATCTCAGGGGAAATATAGTAGATGGATCCTAGATAGACAGAAAGAGATAGATTATCCTCAGGGCCTGGGGCTAGGACCATTGGCTCCAGCATTTGCAGACCACCCTTATTTTGATGTTTTATTTTTGTTTCCTACAAATGCTGTGAACTTCAGGTAGAGCCGTAACTAATGTGAGGCAGCTGGAACTTTGTCTCAGGCCCCAACACTTGGGAGTGATTTTTCCCTGCTGTGGTCCAAACACTGCCCTTCTTGTAATTTCTGGTCCACTGCCAACCCATGACTCCTTAGGAGTTGGTGAAGAGAAGGCAGCCCAGGGAGAAGGTAAGGGAGTGGGATTTCTGATTATGATGGAATCTGGAGAAGGTGACAGACTTCGTTCTCTCCTCTAATGACAGGATCCATGGTGGAACTGTCTCTCTTGGCTCCAACACCCTGTCATCCCTAGCCAGCTCAATTCTATCCTTTGCTAGTCCTTATCCTTCTGTGACCTCTCTTTCCACTGTGCCTTCTGGAAACTTCATCTATTGTTTACAAACTTCTCTTTATCCCTGGATCTCTTCTCGCATTTTTCCCCAGCTTCTTTCAGACTAGCTTTCACTTGAAGACATTACCTTTCTTGGCCATGTAGCAAAGCTGGTTACTTCTTTCAGGCCTTTTCCACAGAGGTCCAGGAAAGTCGACCTACTCCTCACTTCTCACTTCTGATTTCTGACCCTGTTGTCCCTCTTTGCCACCATCACTCAGCAAGCAGCCATCTCTCTTTAAAGGTTAATTCCAACCTGGTCAGATACTTATTGCTGTGATTTATGGTTGCTCAGGTCACACTGTCTACTCTCCAATCAGTTCAGTCCCTGACTATTCTTTTTCTCCATCCCCTCATCTTCTTTGACTTCTCTGGCAGCACTCATTTAAGACTTATTTGATTTTCCCACCATGGCCCTGGTAAACTCATCTTTGGGCAATCTCATCATCTTTAAAAAAAAAACAGAACAAAACCCTTGCCTTCTGTCTTAGAATAGATATCAAGTATCAGTTCCAAGGCAAAAGAGTGGTATAGGGCCAAGCATTTCCTCAGATGTCTCATTTCGATTTCTTCCATCCAGCTGCATTCAATGTAGACTTCTTTTACTTCTCCCCCAACCCCCAATCATGGGTATGTTCCTTCTTCCCTCCTTGTTTTTCAGCTTTCTTTTGTGTCTTCCCCATTTGATTGTAAGCTCCTTAAGAGTAGGGACTATCTTTCTTTTTGTATTTGTATCCTCAGCACTTAAGACACTTAAAAATGTTTTATTGATCATTGATTCATTGCTACCCTCTTCAAATGCCCCGATCTCTCAGTTCTTCAACGTCCCACCTCCCATATAACCTTGTAAAGGTGTGATCATGCCTTAGACTTCTCCCCATCTCAGGCACTAGAATTTCTAGTTACCCCTCTGCTTCTGTGTTGTGCAGAAAGGGCTTCCCTTTTACCTTCTTGGTATCCCAATTTCAATGGTTTCCATTCTTTTCCCCCACTGGTTTCCAAACTTATACGTATAATCTTTTAAGTTACACATATTTAATGAAACCATGAGTAATCAGGATGTTTTGGGGATGGGAACTTTTGGTAAATTAAATTTTCGTGTTAACAATAGTATAACCCCCCTAAATCTTTCATCATTTACTAACAGTGTTACTATTATTTTAAAATAGCTCACATTTCTGTGCTGTTTACAAAACTTTCCTCATTACACAACCCCATTAAGTCAGTAGGGAGAGCCTCATTGTACCCATTTTGCAGATGAAGAAACTGAGGCTTAGAGAGGAGAAACCCAGGGCCACATAGTGAATGAAGAGCCAGGATTCAAACGTACACCTCCTAACTTCAAACCCAGTTCTCTTTCTTACTTATTAGCTGAAAATCTTTCTCAAATGCCCAACTCCAAACAGTAGCAGCAGAGTATTAGAGAAAGGGCACTGGATAAAAAGTCAGAGGACCTATGTTCAAATCCTCGCTCTGCCTGATCACTCAACAAGGGTGACCATAAGCAAATCCTTTCCTCTCAGGGCCTTGGTTTCCACTTCTGTTCCAATACTACTTGGACCACAACCATGAGAGTTGTGATGATCCAATAAAGTAATGGATTAAAAGGGACTCTTTTTCAAAGAGTATAAGGAATAGCGTGATGGCCTCTGACACATATTGGCTGTGGGACCCTGGGCATGTGACATCTTGGTGCTCTAGATGACCCTCTCTAGCCCACAGGTTGTAGAGAAGGTGTGCCCCTGCATTGATAGACCTCTGAGTTCCCTATACTGGTGAAATCCTAGGTCCAGTCCCTGTATGTATCCCCTTACCAACGTAAGGATTTGTTAACACAAGTAAATTAAAGTCATCGCAACATCCTCAGGGCCATGGCCCTTGGAGTTTTCTCTCACTTTCTTGGCCTTTGGGTAGAGATGAACCTTTAAATAAGTCCATCCTTTCCAAGAAGACCTCCCTGATGCCCTTAGCTGGTAATGGCCTTCTCCTCTGCATAGACTTCCAAGAACCCTTTGCCTGTACCTCTCCTGCACTCGCTGTGTATTATATTTATGTGTGTGAGATATCCCCCTCCTCGACCTTGAGCCGCCGGAGCGGAGGACCATGTCATATTCATCTTTTGTGTCCTTTGCCGTGCCCCCTCTCCAGGTCCCGCACATAGTACATGGTTAATTAACGTTTGTTGAAGATGAAGTTGGAGATGGGGAAAGTAGAGGAAATTGGGCTGAACGGAAATTCTCACTGCCCAGGCCTGTGGGTAGGGATGGAAGTGTTGGAGGAGACTTGGCTGAATGTGAATTCTTAGTGATGGAGATGGAGAAGGTGTAGGAGACTGAGCGCCATGAATCCCTTGAGGCTTAGGATATTCCTGGTGAGTTTGTTTTATTTTGCTAAATCCCTTCTATGTGTTTACTTGTTTTTTTGTGTGTGTGGTGTTCTTTTTCTTTTAAAAGTTGGAATCCTTAAAATTTCCAATTATCCGAGGGTTCTAGTTAGCTGGAGCCCTCTTCTTGTGGAGGATTTGCTTTGTAGGGGAGGCAGCATGGTATCAGATAATAGTTGGAAGGCTTCGATTGGAGCCCTGACAGTTACTCTTCTGCAAGCTTCCGACCTTAGGCAAGTCACCATAACTCTTGGAGCCTGAGTTCCCCCATGGACATAATAATCTCTTTCCAGGGCTACTGTTGGATCAAATAGGAGAATGCTGTGAAATTACAATACGTATTCCACCCCTACCCCCATATCCTTTGTCATCAAAGAAAGATATGATTGAAAATGGAAGTGAGGGGCAGCGAGGTGGCTCAGAGGGTAGAGAGACAGGCTAGAGATGGGAGGTACTGGATTCAAATCTGGATTTAGACACTTCCTAGCTGTGTGACTCTGGGCAAGTCACTTAATTTCCATTGTCTAGCCCTTAGTACTTTTCTGCTTTGGAACCAATCCTTAGTATCAATTCTAAGATGGAAGGTAAGGGTTTAAGAAAATGGAGGTGTGCTGGTCCCTGGGTGAGAGCCACATCAGTGGAAAGCCCTCAGAATTCATTGGCATCCACTTGATGGCAAAAGAATTCCTTCACTATATTGGCTGGACCCCACCCCTGCGTGAACTTATGAAGGAATATCCTCCAGGATGGGCAGGCATGGGTAGAAGATGGAAGAAGGAGCCACAGTGACGACCTCCCAGTTCCCTGAGACATCTGGCTGGTAGAGCAGATAGTGCTTTGGATTTGAAATTGGGAGTCTTCCCTCAGACTCTCAGCTATGTGACCCTGGGCAAAATCACCCACCTCATAGGGTTGTCATGGAGATCAAATGAGATCACATGTAAAACCCTTGGAAACCCTTCGAAATCCTGGCTATTATTGCCATCCAGTGGAATATTGCAGTGTATTGTAGAGCTTTCAAGGATTGTAAAACCTTTTCCTCATGATCATCTGATGAGTTTTGTTCCATTGTGACCCTCTAGAGCAGTGATGGGTAAACTTTTTAAAGAGGGGGCCAAAGGAAAGGAAATGCTCATCTGTCAGTCTGTTTCTAAGGCAACTCTTTCGAAGTTTCATTGTATTGTATCCTACTCATTGTATTAGTCAGATTAGGGATAATATCACAGAGCCAGATAGAACATTTCAGGGGGCCACATCTGGCCCATGGGCTATAGTTTGCCCATTGTTGCTCTAGAGTCTAGACCACAACATGCTAATACTCTCCATGGGGTCTTCTTGGCAAAGATGCTGAAGTTATTGGCAATTTCCTTCCCCAGTGATTTAAGGCAAGAAGAGATTAAGTGACTTGCCCAGGGTCACACAACAAGCTATCTGAATCTAGATTTGAACTCAGATCTTCCTGACTCCAGGTTTGGAGCTCTATCCACTGAACCACCTAGCTGCCTCTTGATGGAGATAGGTAGTGCAAATATTTTCTGCATTTGACAGGTCTGAGTTTCTCCATCTGTCAAATGAGACTAGAAGGTGAAGCACTTGTCCAAGATCCTCCAAGTAGGAAATGGTAGAGTCAAGACTCAAACTCTGCTCTTCTAAGATCGGTGCTCTTTCCTCCATGCCACAGGCTTGAAATGTTGTGTAAATGCAAGCTAAGTTGTTCTACCAGAATGGACTTACTGAAGACCATTCCCAGGACCAGAGTGAGGATGGGATTGGCCCTAATCACAAGTACGCTCAGGGGTGCCATGGCTCCACGTCCGACTGCATTTCCATGATCTCTGGACTACCTTTCCTTTACTGGCAGAGAGCACTTTGGCCCTGGGGAGCCAGGAGAGAAACAGAAATGGGCAAATTAACAAAGTCAGGGACTCATACGTGCTTTTTGCTTCATTGACTGAGTACTGGTCAAAGAGAAGGCAGGAATTATAAAGGAAAGGCAGCCTGCTAGAACGAAAGTTAAGCTCTACTTGAAAGTAAGAAGAGCTGGGTTTGAACTCTACACCTCACTCTTAATTAGCAGCGTGACTCTGAATAAGATAATTCTCTTCTCTGGGCCTCAGTATGTTCATCTGTAAAATGGGGGGGGGGTGGGGATAACACCTACATTTCATGCCTTAGGAGTTTTGTAAGTTGGGTACTTGGTTCTATATTATAATGTTATAGAAATGGAAACTGTTATTATAAAGGAAAGAGAAGTAGAACCTTGACAAGGAGTCAGGAGACCTAGGCTCAGGTTCTGGAGGTACCAGTGATTCCGTGGGATCTTCTGAGTCATAGTTTAAAATGAGAGTGTTAGACCAAATGACTAGTAAGGGCCCTTCTCAAAGTCTTATTCTGTGGTTCTATCTTGCTATGATTCTGGGAAAGGTCTTAAGGAGTCCATTTGGCCCTTTTTAAGCTCAGGAAGGATCTGGGGTTTTCTTCATTTAGCATTTCTCTGATCAGGGCCGAGAAGATCCTGGGGCTGCACACACACACACACACACACACACACACACACACACACACACACACCCCACACACACACATATTTTTAAACCTTCCATCTTGGAACTGATACTGTGTATTGGTTCCAAGGCAGGAGAGTGGTAAGGATTTGAGTGATGGGCAAACTTTTTAAAGAAGGGGCCAAAGGAAAGGAAATGCTCATCTGCCAGTCTGTTTCTAAGGCAACTCTCTGGAAGTTTCATTGTATTGTATCCTACTCATATTCATCAGATTATGAATAATGTCACAGGGTGGATAGAACATTTCAGGGGGCCGCATCTGGCCTTTCCAGCCTTAGTTTGCCTATCACTGGGTTAGGTGTTGAGAGTTATACGGCTTATCCTGGGTCCCACCACTAAGAAGTGTCTGAGGGCAGATTTGAACCCAAGACCTTCTGTCTCCAGGCCTGGCTCTCAATCCACTGAGTCACCTAGCTTCTCCCCAGCCCTCCGCCCAGGCCAGGGGCTAGATATTGACTTATGGTCTGGAAATACCTTAAATGTTAAAAGAACCTTGACCAAGTGATTTGGTGACTTCAGGATTCTTGGGAAGGGAGATCTGAGAATCAGAGCAGAACTCTCAAAATGTTCTGTTCTCTTCTGTTCTCTTCTGTTCTCTTCTCTTCTGTTCTCTTCTGTTCTCTTCTGTTCTCTTCTCTTCGCTTTTCTGCCCCCTCTTCTGTCACCTTGGCTGATTCACTGCTCCCCCTCCATGTTGTTCTGTCCTCGGCTCTCTTCTCTATCTCTGCTTTCTCCCGGGTGACCTCATCCCATCTTCTGGCTTTATCACCTTTATGCGATGTCGCCCATCTTTCCCCCTCAACTCCTGTTTTGCGTATCCTACTTATGAAGAGATATTATACAGAAGAGGGGTTATACTGACTTTGTTTGGCACCAGAAGGCAGAACCCAGTTCCACTGTGGGGAATTTGCAAAGGGGATAGGTTTAGGCTTGATGATAGGCAAAACATCCTACATTAGAGCCATCATAAGTGAGAAAGCAGTTTCAGGAGCATGACTTCTGGCAAGAGAGAAGAGAACTGATCATGGACTTAAGGGAGAAGCACCTCTATTATGGCAGCTAGCTGGGAGCTGATCTGTGGAGAGGGATAATGCAGCTAAGCTACTTCAACCACAGGGGAAGGAATGGTATCAAACCTCTGAGAAGAGAGGAGAGGAAAGACATGGGGTCCCTGACCTCATGGGTGCCTCATTTTCATTGTACTCCAAGTTTGTGCCTAACTCTTCTTCCTAATGAGGTGTGTATTTGTGGGAGAGTGTACCTGAGGTTCATTGGATGGAGCAGAGATTAGCTCTCAGCCATACCAATTATACCACCTTAATAAATGCCTTTGCTTTATGCTAATTGTGACCACCGGCTGATTATTAATGGGAAGGACACTGGTGGGGACTAGTGAGTTATAGTTTTAGGAGTGGACAACTCTTGAGTGTGGAATTAGAAAGGTTATTAGAAATAGAATTGTGAATGAATAAAATTAGATGATATAATATCTTAATGTCTCTTTAATTTTTTATTTTATTATTATCATTGGAAATGATTTTTTTTAAACCCTCACCTTTCGTCTTGGAATCAATACTCTGTTCCAAGGCAAAAGAGTGGTAAGGGCTAGGCAATGGGGGTCAAGTGACTTGCCCAGGGTCACCTAGCTAGGAAGTGTCTGAGACCAGATTTGAACCTAGGACCTCCTATCTCTAGGCCTGGTTCTCAATCTACTGAGCCACCCAGCTGCCCCCATTGGTAATGATAATAATAACAGAAATAAAAGAAAAGGGAAAGGTTTCTAATCCAATTTGCAGCTTTATCTCTCACGTCTTCCCTTCATATTCCCTTAATTCTAGCCAAACTGGACTGTTCTTTGATCTTATCTTCTCATCTCCTGACTGCATCATCCCTTACTTCACCAGGAATGGCCCATTTCCTTGTCTTTGCCACTTCTTGGAATCCTTTTCCTTGAGTTTTCTTGAAGCCTTGGAATTCTTGGAAATCCTCTTGCTTCAGGGCTTAGCTTAGGTGCCAACTCTTTCTTGGGTTGCCTCCTTCTCCTGCAGCAGAATAGGCTTTCTCTCTTCTTCCTCTCAAATGTCTGAGTAGAAGTTTTTCCGAATCTCCCTTCATCACATTCTGCCTTAAATTATATTTGTTTGTCTACAATGTTGCATAATAACAGCTAGTATTTACGTTGCATTCCTAGGCCTTCAGGATGTTGCATATATAATAATAACAGTAGCTAACATTTACGTAGCACTTACTACGTATCAGTCGCCATGCTAAACCTTTTAAGGATATTACAAAAACCCTGGGAGTTGGGTGTTATTATGCTCATTTTATGGATGATGAAACTGAGGTCGAGAGGTAACGTAACTTACCCGGGTCACATAGCTAGTAAGTGTCTGAGGCAGAATTTGAATTCAGGTCTTGCTGGTTCCAAGTCTAGTATTCTATCCACTAGGTCACCAGCTGCCTCAGAGATTTGGGGAGTTATAAATGTAGTACTTGAACTCAGGTCTCCCCAAATGGCCTCAATTGCTTTATTTAACTTCCTTTCTAGCTACATCCTCCCATTAGGTTGTGGGCATGGACCACATTTTGTTTGATCTTTGTGTCTATGTCTGTCTTTAGCTCTGCACACAGTAGCACTGACATATTGGTAAATTGTGGGTGCACTAAAAAGATCCAACCAGTGGGTGATAGGCTTCCTTCTTTTTCCTTAAGAGAACATTAGCTCATTGGGAAAAGATCCCATCCAGAGGGAACCCGCCGTTAAATCAGTGTTAACAGATGTTAGCAACCTGTCTGCAAACTGTGATTTGTAGCACCCTCAGGCTGCCCCTTCCCACTGTTGATTTGAAGTGGAACCCGAACAAGACCTTTGAGCATTTGGGTGTATTCATTTCATGAACCACCATGCCTGAAAATGCCGTGTGTGCTCTGATGGCCCGGCCTCTGCGCTTGGCTTGGTCAGCAACGGAATCCGTTGGTCAGGGCTTGTCCTCTGCTGGCAAAGCCACTGATGCTCAGAGAGGCTTTGGGAGGTGACTCAAGGGGCAACATTGCAGAGGATGGCAGAGAGCGTTCAAGAATAATGCAGTCTATACCCTCCGACCTCAGGGGTTCAGGAAGGAGAGGGCTTTGTAAACCTGGAAACACCAAAGCAGTGGGACTCTTCTCAATACAGAGTGTCTCAAGGAGCCTTGGTTTTGAGCTGGAAGGGGCCTGGCCCAGCCTTCTCCTTTTATGGCCCTTGCTTTGTCTGATTGTCATCATGGATCTGTGTAGCACAGTCATCACAAGCCCCATTTTACAGATGGGGAAAGAGACTAGTTTTTATTCATGGACATTTATATAGTCATTTAAAGCCTGTCAGTCCCTTTAGGGACATTTTTTCTTCATAGTCCTATAATCAGGGTGCTGCAGGGATTATAATCCCCTGTTATAGAGGAAACACACCCAGACAGTAAAGTGAAAGAGTAGGGGATCTGCAGGTTGAAAAATCCCCTCTATATCTCTTCCTCTTCCTCTCCTTCTCCTTCTCCTCTTTTTTCTGCCTCTTTCATCCTCCCTCTCCCTGTCTCTCTCTCTTTCCTTCTCCCTCTCTGTCTCTTTTTTCTTCTCTCTCTCCCCCGCCTCTCTCTCCTCTCTCTCTCCCTTACCTTTTTTCTCTCCCTCTCTATCTCTCTTTTTTCTTCTCTCTCTCCCCCACCCCTCTCTCCTTTCTCTTCCTCTCCCTCTGTTTCTCCCTTTCCTTTTCCTTCTCCCTCTCTGTCTCTCTCTTTCTTTTTTCTCCTCTGTCTCTCTGTCTCTGTCTCTGTCTCTCTCTCCGTCCCTCTCTCTCCCTTTCCTTCTTTCCTTTCCTCTCTCTCTTTCCCTCCCCTTCCCTCCCCTCCCCTTAAATCTTTAACATCTCCCTATCCACTAGTTTTGTCCTTTCTGCCTTCAGACATGGCCATATTTCTCCCATCTTTTAAAAAACCCTTTCATCAGACCCTGACATTTTCTCAAACCGTCATTTCCTGTCTCTTCTTTTCTCAGCCAGAATAGGAATATCTAGATCCTTTGCATCCCTTTCCTCCCCCTTGTTTGCTCCTCAAGCCTTTGCAGTCTGACTTTCTACGTCATCACTCAACAGGACCGTTGTCACCAGTTAGCATCGATGTCTGAATCTCCCAATCTCATAGTCTCTTCTTAGGCTTCCTCCTTCACTTATGTTTCTTGTTTAACACTTGTTTAACACTGGGGTTCTCTTTCCTCTCAGGGTTTTCATGATCTGTCCAGTTTTGCCTTCTGCCTGCCTGCCTGCCTATCCCACCGTCTCAGTCTCTTTTCTGGCTCAAACTCCTCCCTCACTAGGGAATTCTTTCCTGGGCCCTCTTTTCTTCTCCCTCTAGATTAGTGGTTCCCAAAGTGGGTGCTACTGCCCCCTGGTGGGTGCTGCAGCAATTCAGGGAAGTGGTGATGGCCACAGGTGCATTGATCTTTCCTATTAATTGCTATTAAAATTTAAAAAAATTTAATTTCCAGGGGGCTAAGTGATATTTTTTCTGGAAAGGGAGCGGTAGACCAAAAAAGTTTGGGAACCACTGCTCTAGATTCTTATTGGCTCCCATGGTTTTAACTATCATCTTTATGTAGACAATGAGACTTAGATTTACTTCCAGTCTCTTCCCTTGTGTTTCAAGTCCTGTGTCACCAGTTGTCCATTGGACATTTCAAACAGAATGTCCTAGATCAGTGATGGGCAAACTATGGCTGGTGGGTCAGATGTGGCTCCCTGAAATGGTCTATCGGTGGCATGACATTATTCCTAATCTGAGGAATACAATGAGTAGGACACAATACAATAAAACTTCGAAAGAGTTGCCTTAGAAACAGACTGACAGATGAGCATTTACTTTGGCCTCCTCTTTAAAAAGTTTGCCCATCACTGGTCTAGAGCCCTCTTCAACTAAACATGTCTAAAACGGAACTTATCTTTTTATTTTTTATGGATTCCATTATGGACAATTTATGGACCCCAAAGGACAATTAAGGATACATTAAAAAGAATGTTTTAAATGTACAAAATAAAATACTTCAGATTGCAAAGGAAATTAACTATACTGAATTGCAGTTATAAAAATATTTTTAAAAATCCATTGAGTTCATGAATCTTTCATTTAATTGTTTACTCTTGGTGTAGCGAGGTGGTCTGGAGATAGGAAGTCCTGGGTTCAAATCTGACCCCAGGCACTTCCTAGCTGTGTGACCCTGGGCAAGTCACTTAACTCCAGTTGCTTAGCCCTTATCACTCTTCTACCTTGGATCCTATACTTAATATCTGCTGGAAGGTAGAAGTAAGAATTAAAAAAATAAATCATCAACTCTTCCAAACTGACCCATTTCTTTCAAAGGCATCTTTTGGTGTCTCCAGTCTGTAACCTGAATTTTCCTGAATCTTCTTGCTCCTTCACCAAGAGAATCAATTGCCCATCTCTTGCTCCATTTCTACCATCCTAACCCTTACTTGGCTCCCACAGCGGCCACTTTAATTCAGGCCCTCCTCACCTTTCACCTAGATTATTTCACAGTCTCCCCAGTGCTTTCCCATGGCTCCTGTTTGTCCTGTGCTTTGCTGCCAAAGTAATTTTCCTAAAACACAAATAGGGCCACATGACTCCCCTAACTCGACCAACTCTATTGCCTTCCTGTTGCCTCTAGCATCAAAAACAAATTCTGTTTAGCTTTTAAACTGCTTTGTGACTTGGCCCCAACCTATCTTTGCAGCATTCCTTCTCCACACTTGATGATCCAGAAAACCTGGCCTACTCGCTGGTCCATACTTGTGATACTTACTCTCTCTCCTATTTCTGGGCCCTTTTATGGGCTGTTGTCCATGCTGGGGAAATGCATTTCCTTCCTACCTTCCCCTCAGAGTTGCTTTCTTTTCTTTTCTTTTCTTTTCTTTTCTTTTCTTTTCTTTTCTTTTCTTTTCTTTTCTTTTCTTTTCTTTTCTTTTCTTTTCTTTCTTCTCCTCTCTTCTCCTCTCCTCTCCTCTCCTCTCCTCTCCTCTCCTCTCCTCTCCTCTCCTCTCCTCTCTTTTGTATTTGTGCTTTATTCAATTGAATATATCCTTGTTTCCCTTGTTAGAATATAAGCTTATTGCAAATAGAAATTGTTTCATTCTTTGTTTTTGTATTCACTGTTATGATTGATGGCAGTGTTGGATCTAGAAACCAGCACCAAGGTTCCTTTCTCTGCCATACAAAAGAATAGATAGGAAATAACTTTGGTGGGACAGCTGGGTGGTACTGTGGTATTGGGCCTGAAGTCAGCATAATTCATCTTTCTGAGTTCAAATCTGGCCTTAGACACTGTATGACCTTGGGCAAGTCACTTAACCCTGTTTGCCTCAGTTTCTTCATCTTTAAATGAGCTGTAAAGATGAGTTGGAGAAGGAAATGGCAAACCTCTCTAGTATCTTTGCTAAGAAAACCCCAAATGAGGTTAAAAAGAGTTGGATATGATTAAAAAATGACAGAACAACAACTTTGGAAAACCATATGTTTCTATATCTATATCTATGTCTAAATATCTAGATCTCTATGTTCCTAAATGCAAGCTGTAGCAGTAACCAGGCGGGGCAGTACCTTATGATGGGAAGAGGACCTATGCCAGAGACATGCTCATATCCTGCCTCAATATTTCCTCTGCTACCATGAGCAAATCATTATCTTTCTCTATCTTGATTTGCTCATATGTAAAATGGGTCTAATGACCTACCCCATAGGATTTTCAGAAATAGAACCCTCATAAGCCTTAAAATGATGCAAAATTATGTTTCAGGGAAAATTATGTAAATATAGGAGCAAGATTACCAATGATTAAAAATAATACTTGGGTTTTCTGTGAGCCACATTTTGAAGGAAATTTATATTACTCCTAAATTTAATGCTATATTCGTAGTATAAGATTGTTTTATTGAAATTATAGCATATTAGTAATAATGATAATTAGAACCACAGAAGATGTTAATAAGGAGCAAGTATAATAATTGGAGGATATTACCAGGTAGTAAATCTGAGCAGGTAAGGCCCAAGAAATCCATTGATTAACCAGCCTCTGGAACCTTAGGTATGGGGGTGGTGGCTTAGAGCCATGTTGGTGAACCTATGGCACACATGCCAGAGTGTGCCAGAGGGGGCTGCTCTCCTCCTTGTCTTCAAGCATGCCTGAGGACATTTCTCTCATCACCTGCCCCTCTGCCAAGCAGCCCAATGGGAGTGCTTCTTGCTTCCCCTGTCTGAGGTAAGGCACGGGGCTCACATATAACATAAGGGCTTCAGTTTGGGCACTCAGTCTCTAAGGTCTCTAAGAGGTTCACCATCACTGACCTAGAGGATTTTTGAATTTTCCAGCAGAAAGAACTGTAGATTAGGAACCTAGAAAACCTCATCACAAATCTAGTTTTGGGTTACTTGCTACCTGAGTGATCTTGGACAAAGTTACTTAATTTCCCTGGACCTCAGTTTACTCATATGGAAAATGAGGGGGATGAACTAGGTCTAAGATCCCTTTCAGGTTTGAATCTGTGATCCTGTGGTCCTGGCATGGCCATCGACTCTTTAAATGATAAATTCTTCTTGAGTCAAGAACGAGGCTATTCACTGGGCCTGTGCCCTGGTATTGAGGTTCTATGTACCCCAGAAGCCATTATGACCCTGGCATGGCAAGCAGCCTGGACTCTTGTCTGCTTTTTGTGTCTGCCCAGCTTGGGGTCACCTACATCTTTCTTTGTCATTAGTAAATCATGCCTGATACAAGGTTTCCAGAGGTATGGAAAGGAAAAGATAAAATATCAGGGCTATGGATGGAATCACTGGAATGTGATTGGCCCTGTATTATAGGATCCTAGATGTAGAGCTTGGAAGATCACCTCTTCATTTTACAGATGAGGAGACTGAGGCACATAGAGAGAAATAACTTGCTTAGAGTCCCAGGTAGTAGTAGGGCAGGGTTCCTGAATCCAGAACCTGTAATTCTAACTCTAATTTTTTTCCCACTGTGCCATATTTTACCTGCCCTCCAGGAGTTTACATTCTTTTTTCATCACTGAAGGGAGTCTAGATGACCAGCCTTCAGGGATGCTGGAGAGAAGTTTCCTGAGTTTTACTGGTTGGGGCCCCTCAAGCTCTGAGCTCCCATGGGAGATGTTGTTTTGTCTTGCCTTGGTTACAGGTGAGGGCTATTGAGAGAAGCAGGTGAGCTCAGGGTGTGGAGCTGTACTGGCCATGTGAAGGCCAGTTGAGATTCCTTTCCCCTGTGGGTTCTCTTCCTTACTCTTGTACTTTTGCACAGAATAAATTGAGGCAGAGGGTGTGACTTCTTGACCTCAGATTCAATGGATCTGGGAATGAGACATTGAGAGTGGGCTTTTTTTGATTGTTTAGGCTGAAATGATCCTTCCCTTTAGCGAAACAGCCAGAGCCTTAGTGCCAGAGCCTGGACTCTATCTGTGGCCCACCTGCTTCTCTCTCTTATAGAAATAGTGTAATGGAAAGAGCAGGAGGCTGGGGTTCCTGGCTTGGCTCTACTATTTGTGGGCTCTGTGACCCAGGGACAACTCCATCACTTCTCTGAATCACTTGACAAAATGGGCAATGATCCCACTCGTCTATTTCATGAGATTTTGGGAAGGAAGACACTTGGTGAGCCCTTTAGTGCCACGAAACTCTGACCTCCCATTATGATAATGATGATGGGGCCTTCCTGCCTTCTCCGGCTTTGGAGGTGCTGAGCATGAAGCAGGCCTAGCAGAAGGCATTAGAATTATGGAGGCAAAGAATAGGTGGGGGGACTCAGAGGTGATCTCATCTCTCCTCCTACAGCTTCACAAAGCATGAATAGCCGTGAGAAGTGGTCATTTAACTTTTTCCTAAACACTTTTAATGAAGAAATCCCACTGATTCCTAAGGAAGTCCCTTCCTCCAATGCTTGGCTCTTACTGATTCCAAAGGGTTTCTTCTCTCACATCAAGCCTAGAACTGCCTCACTGTAACTTCCACAGGGTGCATGGCTTTTCAAGTACTCCAAGAAAACTGTAATGTCGCACCTGATTTTTTTCTTCTCCAAAAACATATCTAAATATCACTAGTTCTTTAAAAAAAACACAACTGCTTACCTTTCTTCTTAAAATCAATACTAAGTATTGGTTCCAAAGCAGAAAAAAGGTGAGGGCTTGGCAATGGGAGTTAAATGACTTGCCGCCTACAGTTAGAAAGTGTCTGAGGCTAGATTTGAACCCAGGACCTTCTGTCTCTAGGCCTGGCTTTCTCTCTACTGAGCCAGCTGTCCTCATCCCTAGTTCTTTCAAATGATCCTAATTTGATGTGGACTCAAGACCTTACACCATCCAGATTATCCTTCACTGATCATTCTCTAACTTATCAATGTCCTTCTTAAAACAGTGGTACCCAAGACTAGGCTTTTATTAATTTAGCCTCTGGACATGTCACTTTTTTGGGTATCTCTGTTGCACTGATGATTCATACTAAACTTTATGCCCCCCCAAAAAAACTCTCAAGTATTTTTCACATGAATGGCTTTCTCATTATGTCTTGTCCATCCTATATTTTTGCAATTGATTTCTTTGAACCCAAGTGTAGGACTTTGCATTTACTCCTATTACATTTTATCTTCAGTCCATTATTCTCATCTATAAAGATCTTATGGGTTGGCAAATATCACTTTTTCAGCTTATTAGCTATTCTTCCCAACTATATCCTCCAAGATTTTGATAAATGTGTATCTGGTGAACCAAAAGGCAGACACTCACAAGTCACTATTGATTAAGGAAAAGTTTTGTAAAGCAGAGCTCTATGCCTCAGATACTTCCTAGTTGTATGACCCTGGGCAAGTCAATTGCATATCCCTTAACACTTTTCTATCTTAGAATTAATACTAAGACAGAATGTAAAAAAAGCACAAGTTTAGTTTTTTCATTCCTTTCTGTCTTCTTCCTCCTTCTACAAATAAGGAGCTGGACTGAGAGGATCTGGATTTGAATCTGGCCCCCATTTCTACCACTTGTGTGAAAAGATCACTTCTGTCTCTATCTCTGATTTTGGGGTCAACAGAACTAGGTTTATGTTCCAGCTCTTCTTCTAAGTCCTTGTGTAGTAACCTTGGGCCATCCAATTTAACAGACATTTCAACCAGCATTTATTAAGCATCTGCTATGTGCTAGACCAGTGATTCCCAAAGTGGGCACCACCGCCCCTGGTGGGTGCTGCAGTGATGGGGGGGGGCAGTGATGGCCACAGGTGCGTTTATTTTTCCTAATAATTGCTATTAAAATTTTTAAAAAATTAATTTCCAGAGGGCTAAGTAATATTTTTTCTGGAAAGGGGGTGGTAGGCCAAAAAAGTTTGGGAACCACTGTGCTAGACAGACAGCATGGTGTAATTGCCAGAACTTGGAGTCAAGAATGAATAAATGAGTGATTAAAAATGGATTTATTAAGTGTTTACTATGGACCAAGCATTGTGTGAAGCTCTGAGAATACAAATAGAAAGATCTTGGCAGTCCCCATTCTGAAGGAGCTCATGTTCAAATAGGAGGAGATAATACCTAAGAGAACGTTCATTTGGGGGAAGGTTGGAAAAGCTTGGGAGTCCCTAAGGTTTGCTGTGGTGGATAGAGCAGATGGCAACGTCCAAAAGACTATGGGTACTTAAGTGGTTGATATGACAATCTGGGGGATTTCAGGACACAGGGGCAGGGCTGATGGTAAGGCCCAGAGGATTTTAGGAGGTTGTGGCAAGGTAAAAGAAGATGGTTACCTGGTGGTCTTTCATTTTGTCAGAAGGAAGGGAATTGTTGACTTCAACACATTTCAAACTCTAAGCAGTTAATCAGCTCAGACATAGGAGTAGGTTGTCCCTACTGGTGCCTGGCCATCAGAGGTGGATTCTGGGACAGCCTAGGCTGGGAGAAATGGAATGGTGAAGGACTGGAGTGTTGCAGCTCTTCCTACTGGAAACAGTTCCAGATGGGTTCCAAGACTGGCTGGGACCAGGGAAGGGGATAAAAGAAGGTAGGGGGACTTCTACCCCCTCCCAAGCATCTGACCATTCTGGATGGATTCGAATCCTACCCTTGACAATAGTAGCTATGTCTCGAGACTCTCTAAGGCTTAGACCTTCAATAAGGATAGCTTGTGATTTCTGTTTGGTGGAGGGAATTTCCAAAGCAGGAATTTCCATATGAAAGAACTCACAGATCAGGCTTTAACATGTGCTAGGCTCAGTGCTGCATGCAATTCCCCTAATTAGAAGGAGTTGGATTATCTACACTCCATGGGTCACTTCCAGCTTTAAATCTTAGGACTCTACATCAGTCAAATTAGCAAGTACTTCCGAGGTGCCTACTATGCTCCAGGCACTGAGGTTCCAAAGACAAAAAAGGAAATGGTTCCCTGCTATCAAGAAGTGTCTCTTCTACTGAGAAAGACAACATGTGGGGGGTACAATTATATATAGACGAAATACAAAATCCGTACAGGGTAGTTAGAGAGGGAGGCCATTCACAGTCAGCGCCTTCTTGAGTTGGTGAGTGATATGGTCAGATCTGGAGAGAGAATTGAGGTAGAAGTCCAGGTGACAAGGTGTATCGTCATCCTCACCACCATTACCAACAGTGGGCCAATGGCTAGAGATGGCCAGTAGCCAGAGATGAGCAAGAAAGCCAGTATAGGCAAAGCAGCTGTGGGTCCTAAGGAAGAGACAGGAAATGGCATGTGCGGAGAGAGCCAGACCATAACCACTACCTTGACTATCATCTCCCCTCTGACCCAGATGGAAGCAGCCCAGGGTCTTTTCTCCCACTGGAAATAGCGGTGTACATGATTCTCTATCCCCTGACCTACTCCTGACCACAAGCGCTGCTTCCATCTCAGCCCCTACGATCCTGGTCAAGGGGAATGACCAATCTGACTTCTAGTTGAGTTGGCTCTACCCATGGAATCTGAGCTCCTTAACAATAGATATATTTCTATCTGAAGCCCCAGCGCTTAGGACAGTATAATAAACACTCTTTCTTTCATTCAGAGCTGGAATCAACCAAACATTTAATCAATCAAAGTAATCCAGCCCAACTCCCTTATTTACAGATGAAGAAACTGAGGCTGAGAGGTTATATAACTCGCCCTCAATCACAGAGGTAGAGGCAGCATTTGAACACTGACTTCCTCCAGTGTTCCTTTTCCATTAGAAAGTGCTATCTAGGGGTAGCTAGGCAGCTCAGTGGATTGAGGGCTAGGTCTAGAGATGGTAGGTCCTGGTTTCAACTCCGACCTCAGATACTTTCTAGCCGAATGATCCTGGACAAGTCACTTAATTAGCCCTTACTGCTCTTCTGTCTTGGAATCAAGGTACAGTATTGTAAGGGTTATCTTCCCAAAGAAGAAAGAAAGTGCCATCTGTAACTACTGCCATTTTCAGACCACTGGATTAGGATATTAAAGGAGGCTTCCTGGAAGAAAGGGCATTCTGAGTGAGGCCTTGAAGAAACAGGATGATTTTCCCAGGTAGAAGTAGGCATAGGGAGCGGGGAAAGGATGGGCCTTGAATGGAGATTTGTTCCCAGGTCTCATTTCATCAATGACTGATGGCAAGATAATATTTTAAAGCTTCTGATAAAAGAAATTCCCAAACCATCATTCTTTTTTCACTCCCGGCTCCCCCTGATCCACTTTTCTGCTTGTGTCAATCATGGGAATAGGCTTCAGATAATTGCAGCTGGGATGCACTAAAAAGCTCTCACAACCCAAGATGTCATTTCCTGAGAGATAATTTCAAAATTACTGTTTTCTACCCTGTGGGTATGTAGGGGTTTCCAGCCCTAAAAGAGGATAGCTCAGGCTTTTGTGGGATTTCTTCCATGTGTTCCCAGCCCAGGGACATGAAAAGAGACACAGGCTTTGGGTAGAGACAGCTTCTTTGAGCTCCGGGCTTCTGTCACTGCCAGAGAAGGTGGCAGAAATATCTTGGAAGACGGCGCCGAGAAATTAGAATCACAATATGATCTCCCATTTCTAAAGGGGAAGGGAAAAGGATAAACATTTCTAACACCTACTGTGTGCCGAGGTACTGTGCCAAGTGCTTTTTACAAACATTATATCGCTCAAGAGTCCACCCTTCCAGTGGGGACTTTCAGCAACCAAGCCCACAAGGATGCTGCCGACAAAGGGAAAACTGTTCAAACAGAAGCTGGATGAACATGAATCAGAGATGTTGTATAGGGGTCACTGCTCAGACAGGGAGCATCTGACAGACTCCTTCCAGCTCCGAGATTCTCTTTAAAAAACAAAACAAAACACCTCATCTTCAGTCTTGGAATCATATGATTGGTTCCAAGGCAGAAGATCCATAAGGGCTAGGCAATGGGGGTTAAGTGACTTGCCCCAGGGTAACACAGCTAGGACTGAGGGCAGATTTGAACCCTGGACTTCCCATCTCTGGGCCTGGCTCTCCATCCACTGAGCCCACTTTGAAATTCTTTAATGTAGCAATCAGGAGTTCTTAACTTTCTGGTTTCAAGAACCCCGTTGGCATGACTGGCGAAGCCCACAGACTCCTCAGAATAATGTTTTTAATGACTGAAGAAATTGCTCAATTTTAGTTAGAGGTTAGCAAAGGTAAAGACATTTTTTTTCCATCCCAAGTACTGGACCCCTTGAAATCTATCCATGATCCCTTGGGGGCCCTTGAACTCCAAATTAAGAGCGTCTGGTTAGAGTGCTGTATACTGCTGAATACTTTGGCAGTTTGAGACTCCTCTGTGGAGAGCTCTCCACCTTGAATGAGTAGGGTTCAGCTTATATGATGGGGGACCCTGGCAGCAGCGGGCAATTAATGTTTGTGTTCTTGTAGTACATCATAGGATCACAGATGGATAGCCATCTCTTCCAACTCCTTCATTTTACAGATGGAAATGGAATCCTGATGACAATAAGTGAGCTATCTAGCATTGGGGTCCCTCTCGGCTCTAAGTGCTGCGATCCTATAAATTAAGCCTCTGAGACTCTCTTGAGAAATGCAGCAGTGGCTGGTGTTTCTCTCCCTCTGTCCCCTCCTCGAGTGAGTGTCAGGGTGATGTTCTGAGGGTTTTGTTCCCCTTCTCTCTTGCTCACCATCAAATATCTTTGTCTTGCCCAGCAAGAGTGACATCACCTCTTTCCTCTATCAGAGCCACAAAGGTCCCAAGAATCTTCCAAGGAATCCTATGAAGGCTGTTTCTCTCTTGGCTCACTTATCAGTGTTGGTCAGTGAATCTTGTGAGTCTGGGTCTCCAAAGGACACCTACAGATGTCTTAAATTAGGAGGTCACTTCAAGGCAATCAGACACACCCATTCATTCTATCAAATTGTCCTAGTCTTTCTTTTTTTACATTAAAATTCAGATTTTCTTTTTCCCTCCCTCCCCTTCCATGAGGCAGCAGTCTGAAATAGATCATATCCTTACTTTCATGCAAAACTTATTTCCATAGTGCTCATATCATGATAGAAGACTCAGATCACAATATAATAAAAGTCTCATGAAGGAAATAAAGTAGAAGATGACATGTTTTGATCTGCACTCAGACTCCAACAGTTCCTTCTTTGGCTATGGATAGCATTTTCCTCATGAGTCCCTTGTGTTTATCTTGAAAACTTGCTTTGCTGTTAATGGTTTAGCCCTTCACAGTTGATCATTGTACAATATCGGTGTTACTGCATACACTATTCTCTTGGTTCTGTTCACTTCACTTTGTATCAGTTCAGATAAGTCTTCCCAGGTTTTTCCAAACACAAACTTGTTCATTCATTCACCAAGTGATGGACAACCCCTCAGTTTCCAATTCTTTGCCCTACAAAAAAGCACAGCAAAAGATAGTTTGGTACAGATATGTCCTAGCCCCAAGTTGGTGAACCTGTGACATGTATGCTGGAGGGGCTACTCCCTTCCTCTCCACACATGCCTAAGGGCATTCTCACATGACCCACCCTCTGCTCAGCAGTTCCATGGGAGTGCTTCCTCCCTCCCTGCCCTGTTTGGGTTGGGGGGCTCACATACATCATGAAGGTTGCAGTTTGGGTACTTGGTCTCCAAAAGGTTCACCATCATTGTTCTAGCCTTTTAAATAACCCTTGCCTTCTTCCCTTCCATATCCTCCATTTCCTTCCTAGTTACCTCTTCCTTTCTCTAAGAGGTTTGTGATATTTTTCTTGTAGCTCTTGAAGGCAGCTATATCAGCTATATTGGACTGGACAGCACACCACCTTTGGAGTCAGGAGAACTAGGTTCAAATGTTAGCATTGACACTAAGGATAATTTGACCTGCAGTTGGAGGGGCCCTCAAAGGAATACATGTAAGATATAATGGCCCATATAAGATGTGTACTTCACATGGATTGTCTAAACCTAAAGACACAGCTCAAAGGGAGGAAAGATTGATAATTATTGGAGAATTGGCCCAGTTCTTTTCTGGGAATCTGTAATATTGATTTCCACTTAGGGACTAGATGAGCCTTTTCTGGGCACGTGCTCCTTTATTTGCTCTTCTATCTATCCAAGAGGGACATAGGGCTAGAATTATATCTGTGCCTTCTCAAATACTAAAATAGGAGTATAGTTTATTTTTTTATTGTGCAAAACATGCCCATTTCCCTGGTTACTCTTTGGAGAGGGTAGCTCTAAGCTTGCATTTACTGGCTTGGCTTCTTCCCACCAAATAATGGTTATACAAAATATTATGACAAATAGTGACCAGCAAGTAAACCCATTTATTTAAGCAAATAGCAAACAGAAATCAAAGAAGTTATACAGATTAAAATATATCAGAACAAACACAAGAGCAAATGAGCTCTTTTCTCCGAGTGAAATCAGATCTCAGCTCAAACCACGATTGAGACCCCTATTTTGCCCAAGGGGAAAGTCTCTAAGGAGGTGGCAAGCTGGAAATCAGGACGACAGATTGAGAAGCCAGCTTCTCTTACTTGTTTGCAGTTTCCAAAGTCTTTTTATGTGTCTCTCTTCCATTGAGTGTCAGGAACCACACATGTCTGTTCCAGAAGAAGCTTTCACACTAACCCTGCCCCTTGTACAGGTCCACATTGTTGCATAAGCATTCTCTCCATCATTTAGGAGTCATCTCCTGCCAGTGCACCAGCTTGCAAAATTCCCCAGGCTTGATGGGAGGCCAGTTACATTCTTCCTCCAGGCAGAAATTTTTTGAAATCCCCCACCAAAAAAAAAAATCAGCCAGGGTAAGCTTGAAACATATAACTTTACAGCATAAACACAAACATCAGCAATTTAAAACAATAAAGGTAATTTTCCTGGTGTCCTAGTTAACCAACCTATGGTTGGGGGAAAAAAGAAAAACAAATGTCCAATTACAAGATAAATAAATAGATTTGGGGCTCTCCAAAGTGCCACTTGTCAGACAGTGGTAATAGGCCCAAATATATTACGATATAGCCATTGTTATTGCTCAAGAAGCCATGCATTTCCATACCAATCAATCATCAACAAAGCAAAACTAGCTAGTCCAACCCTCTCATCTAACAGAGGAGGAAACTGAGGCCCTGAGAGGCTGGCTCCACACAGTGTGGCCAAAAATTTGGACCCTGACTGTCCTGCTAGAGTCTTTTCTATTCCACCTAAGCAAGACTCCTGATTTCTTGGGCCTACAAAATGGTAGCAGTACTTGAGAGTTATTGGGAGGAAGGGGTATTACAAATCTTAAAGCCTCCAAAAAGTATGGGCATGAATATAATCACTGAGAGGATGATTAAAAGTCATTCAATGCTCACCATATCATTTACATTTATTCTTCCTGACAACTCTGAGTCAGCAGGATGAGGCTATCTTTCATTTTATGGAGGTTAAATGGACTTAATCCAATGTCATACAACAAGTTAGTTAGTAGAGCCAAAATTCAAATTCAGGTTTTCTAATCAACTTCAATCCACTATTTTTTTCCTATTATACTAGATAATTCTCAACCTATCTAAGCCTCAATTTTCTTCTCTTCAAAATGGGGAAAATAATAGCTTATCTTCCATAATGATGGGTGGTGTGAGAAGTCCTTTGTAAAACTGAAAGCAATATGGAAATGAGAATTTTGGTTATTGATCTTTATTATTCTTGGGTCTTTCCTGGGATTGGGGGTAATGAGAGAGGTAGCGAATGAATGGATCAAGGGGCTGAGTACACAAGATGGCAAAGAGCAGGCCAGCTGCCTTCCATCACATCAGCCTAGGCTTTCTTCTCTTTGCCCTACTAAAGAAAGGAAGAATATGATTATAATAATAGTTACATTGTATATAACATAATTATAATACTTAACATTTATATAGTGCTTTAAAGTTTACAAATCACTTTGCATATTTTATCTAATTTGATCTACATAAAAACTTTGTGAGATAGGTTCTATTATTATTCTATTATAACCTAAAGCTTTTGAGAGAGAAATCCTGAAGACCCAACCAGAAATAATTCCAATAAAAAAGAAAAGGAAGAATGAAAGGAAAGAAAATGAAAGTTTAGGAAAGGTTAGGTGACATGTTCAGGGGTCACACAGTGAGTGTTTGAGGATTTGAATTCAGGCCTTGAACAAAAGATGTCACAGCTAGAAAGGATATAGAGTGCCAAAAGAGTTGAAGAGAGTTTAGAACACAGAACATAAAGATACTTGAAGATAGAGGTGTTTCAATCTTTTATCCAGACTACCGATCCCCATTTCCTTTAATAGATCCTCCGAATACTTGTCATCATCCTCCTGGTCACTCTGCGGCTTGTCAACATCTTTCCTAAAATGTGGTGCCTGGAAGTGAACAGATCCCTCCAGATGTTGTTTGGTCAGAGCAGAATAGCCAGGACTACCATGTCTCTCTTTCTGGATGTTCCACCCATTTTGCAATGTTGATTGCACAGTGCTTGGCACCTAGTCAGAATTTAATAAATGTTTGTTGATTATAATAAAAAATATATAAAATAAAAATTTATAAAATATATAAAATATATAAAAATAAATGTTGAGCTCATCATTTCTCAGACCCTCTTCTCCTCTATACACTATACATTTTGGCAAACCTATGGCATGTGTGCCCGAGGGGGCTGCTCCCCTCCCACTCTCCAAGGCTCCCAAGAACATTTCTCTCATCACCCACCCCTCTGCCCAGGGGCCCAATGGGAGCTCTTCCTCCCTCCCCTAGCTGGGGTAAGGTGGGGGGTTCATATGTGCTGTGAGGATAGCAGTTTGGGCACTCAGTCTCTAAAAGGTTCATCATCATTGCACTAGAGCAGTGGTTCCCAAACTTTTTTGGCCTACCGCCCCCTTTCCAGAAAAAATATTACTTAGCGCCCCCTGTCACATACTATCACCGCCCCCCTTACAGTTATTCATTGCCCCCAAATGCACCTGTGGCCATCACCACCTCTCTGGATCACTGCAGCACCCACCAGGGGGCAGTGGCGCCCACTTTGTGAATCACTGCACTAGACTGTCATTTGTGCAGTTGCTTTTTCAAATACATAGGTAGAAATTTAATTTTATCTCGATTCCATTTTATCTTCTTATCCCCAACCCATCTTTAAATGTCCTAGCAGAATATACCATAGCCAGATAAACACTGTGTCTTCCTGCATAGTTCTCAGACTTTCTCCAGAATTTTCAGCCATAGCCAATTCATCAAGGGCCTCAAAGTGTTCCTCAATGTGTTGTTCCTAATCTTAGATTTCAGCTCCTTATCAACCATTTTTATCCCATTCTTTCCAGTCCAAAGATCAGTTTCCTTGGAAGAGAAGATAAAAACAAGCCAAGAATTGAGTAACTGGCCCATCTCTTCGTTATCGATTATCATTCCATCCACACTAACTATATCTCCTTTGAGCCTTTTGGTTGTTCATGGTACTCACTGCTTATTTAATTCCACATTTTCTTGTACCTAAACTGCTTACAGATTTGTGATAAACTTTTATATTCCTTTTCTATAAGCTTCTCTTCCATTTTCCTTTAAAAATCTCAAGTTGGCTCATTGAATTTTCTGTATATCCATTTAGATGTCTTTACACAGTTCCTCTTTTTATTTTTTTATTAGAGTGATTTTTGTTTGTGTCTATAGAATTTCCCTTTCAAGAGCTTTAGGTTATGAGATCCTACTAGTCTTTCTCTGAATCCCTTGCATCTACTCCTCAGTCTCTAGGGTTCATGTCCACTCTACCTAGTTTTTTCACCCCTCCCAAATTCTGGAATGGAATGGTTGCTTCCCATCAGATTTCCTGATCATTTCTATCTACTTCAGCAACCAGTCTTGGTCTTCTTTACCTGTGTGAATTGGAGCTGTAATGACCATTCCCCTCATTGATTCCTCTGCTTTTTGAAAGTTGAAATTATCATCAGAACAAGCCAAGAATTTATTAGCTACTTTGTTTTTTGCAGAGAGACAATTCCTACTGACATCTAGATACTTGAAAGTTACTCATTGCTTCAGTATCATGGGTCTGTGCCTGGCTTCATATCTGTTCCCTGAATTCCTTGTCTAATTTCTCCCTCTGCCTGGGTGGTCTATAGTATATTCTCATGACAATATTATTTCTAATTCTTCCTCTATTGATCCTTGTCCAGATGCCTTTTTTTTTAAAAAAGCATCATATTTCTTGCTTGGAGTTTCTAAATTTCCTCCTATAAGCATAACTTAAATTTTTTTCAATTAAATTTAAAATAAATTATTTTCAATGAATAAACTTAGACCCTTTTCTTCCTCCCATGCCTTCCCTCCCTATTGAAAAAGAAATAAACAAGAAACCATTGTAACAAATATACATAGATGAGGAAAACAAATTCCTACTTTGTCCATGTCCAAAAAGTATGTTTTACTTTGCACTCTGAATCTACGACTCTTTGTGAGGAGGTAGGTAGCATGCTTCATCATGGAAGTCCCTTGAAATCACAATTGGTCTTTGCAAGGATCAGAGCTATTGTCTTCCAAAGTTGTTTGTCTTGACAATGTTGTTATCTAATAAATTGTTTTCCTGCTTTTTCTTATTTTGCCCGGCATCAGTTCATACACGTCTTCTCAAGTTTTTTTAAGCATTCCATTCATAAACCATAACTTGTTCAACAATTCATTAATTGATGGGCACCAACCTTCCAGAGTGAGACATATTTTTTTGGACATGGCCAATGCGGGAATTTGTTTTTCTTGACTAGTTTCCTCCCCCGCATAGTTTCCAATTCGTTGCCTCCACAAAACCAGCTTTTTATAAATACTTTTGTCCATATGAATACTTTTCCTTTTTTTGTGATACCTCTGTAGTATAAACCTGGTAGTGGTATTGTGGGCACATCTTTTTGATATTCAATGTTTTCCCTTTGGTATCTATTTCTTTTTCTTTTTTTTAAATAAGATGTACTCTTCCAGAGTCATATTCCAACCTTAAGTATCCTCCTACCGTATCATTGCTACCTGTTAAGTCACATTTGTCTCTTTGTGTTAGAATGTCAACTATCCATCTATAGTGCATTTGTGTATGAATACCTGATGCTGCTGGGTTTTATTTTTTTTTATTAAACTTTTGTCTTCTGTAAATTATTATTCCTTTTAGTACGATTCCCTTTAATGTTGTAGGTGCTTCTGTCTTTGGTGGCCATTTTAGTGGATGTTGTTTGGCATTTTTCTTCCTTCATTTGCCTCCTTTTTCAGTGTAAAATCCTCTTGATCAGAATTGAGCACATCCCAGATGAGTAGGTTTTTACTTGCCCTAATTAGATGTGTTCTGTCCCTAGACAAGAGCCCATCATTTCTTTTTTTAAAAAATTATTTATTTTCTCAGTTACATTTAGAAGCAATTTTTTACAAATTTTTTCTGACATTTTAGGATTCAAATTTTCTTCTTCCCTTCCCATCTCAGGCAGTAAATAGTCTGATGTAGGTTATACCAGCATTTTCAGGTAATACATATTTCCATATTGCTCATGTTGTGATAGAAGATACATATTGCTCATACAATAAAAATCTCTTGAAGGAAATAAAGTGGAAGATGACATGCTTTGATCTGTACTCAGATTCCAATAGTTCCTTCTTTGACTGTGGATTGCACGTTCATTGTGAGTCTCTTGTGGTTATCTTGAAAACTTGCTTTGCTGATAATGGTTTAGTCCTATAATGATAAAAAATGATAAAGGCTGCTTTCTTTATAAAAATTAGTAATTTAATTATAGCCATGCTGATAGATAAAGTTATTAGACCACGCGCTTGTAAGAATTCAAAACTGCCACTCCAGCCATTATTATCTCCTGTCTCTTCCTGAGTCTACTGACCATGAGGCCACTCCCCCCTAACCCAGGAGATTTAAACTGTTCAGTGTGGAGATGTAGGCATTCCCACGCCCAAAGAACCGGAACCAGAAACCCGTTGGACCACGGGAAATGTAGTTTGATAATTTCCATGTGTCCATAGAAAATATATATACTTTTAGATGGCATCTCCCAAATTTCACTTTTACAGTCCTTCATGGTGGATCATCATATACTTATTCTGTTACTGTATATATTGTTCTCCTGGTTCTGAAGAGCCTATCATTTCTAAGTGTTGTCTGATCATGTTAGAGAACACTATGACTCTATCTTCCTAGTTCTGGGTGCTATACCTCCTCTAGTGCCTCCCCTAGTGCCAATAGAACTGACCCTCCCTCAAAGTCTAGGTCATTGGAGTATAGGCCATGGTACATATCATCTGTCAGACTGAAGAGTCTCGGAGTATGGATCACTTGTCCAAGGACCAGGCTAGTCAAGTTTGTAGAGATGTAGTTGTAGATTTGTTTCTAACTGGTAATTTTTTTCAGCCATAGCAACTCATACATGCCATTTACAAAGACGTGGAGGGATCGTAGTTGCCTTCAAGGAAATGTCTTTCATTTCTTATTATCATATATGTCATAATTCATATTCATAATATTTCATTACTGAAATCCTAACTCTTTGAAGCATCAGTCTATATTAATTATTTCACATCATACTGTTAGCCCACTTACAGCCCCAGTTCTTTTTCCTATAGATGATTATAGCCACATCTTCTCTGTTTTATTTGTATCATAGAGTAGAGCAGAAGTTCCTGTACCTTCTCTATTTTTTTACGGTGCCCCTAGGCCAAACGAAATACCTAATAGTTCTGTTTATTCAGTAGTAAAGTCCAAACACCTTGGCAATTAAAAATGATTCACATAAAGCAAAAAGAAAACAACATTTTAATTTCATTTTTAAGTAGCCACAGTCACTTACTAATGTGATGTGTGTGCAACTTCTCAAACCTTCCAATTGGATTGGACCATGCTCTTCTCATTTCCTGTTCCACACTGTTTTTCTCCAAATCCTTGCTTTTGTATCACAGCAACTGCTGCAAGTTTAGCTTTGCAAAGCTATTCTATAGTAGCACTTAGTAGTAGCAGAAACCAAGTAGCAGCTACATCCACTATGTTTCTCTCAAAGATATAAAATATCTTGGGGCGTCCTTGTGAGTTCCTGATGGTGCACCGGAGTGTGGCAGTGCACGGTTTGAGACTTGACCTTTTTCCCCACCAAATTCCATCCTTTTAAATTCATCCCATTGATCCAGGCTGTTAATAAACAATCCAACTCTGTCTTCATCCAAGTCGCTGATAAAAGTACTCAGAATCCCAGGACAGAGGACAGCTCCCCATGTTGTTCCATTAGTGACCTTCCCAAAAGACCACACCAAGGCCTGAATGACTGCTCTAAGTTTTGGATCATTCAGTCAGGGCCAGAATCCACCGAAATCTTCTATAATCAGAGTCTGACTTGACATTCATGTAATTCTTTAAGGTCCTAGATCTAGCTATCTAGAGAGACTTTGGTAAAGGTCTTATTGGAATCCAGGTAAAGCACCGCCATGGCATTTTGGTGATCTACAAATTCTCTGAGAGCTTCACACTTCTTTTTTTTTTTTTAACCCTTACCTTCCATCTTGGAATCAATACTGTGTATTGGCTCTAAGGCAGAAGAGTGGTAAGGGTAGGCAATGGGGGTCAAGTGACTTGTGCAGGGTCACACAGCTGGGAAGTGTCTGAGGCCAGATTTGAACCTTGGACCTCCCATTTCTAAGATTGGCTCTCAATCCACTGAGCTACCCAGCTGCCCCCAGAGAGCTTCACATTTCTAATAGGTAGCGTTATAGAGTATTTTAGAGTTTGCAAAATGCTTTACGATGACCATTTCATCTCATTTGATCCTCAGACAACCAACCTTGAGAGGGGGTGCTATTAGTATCTCCTCTGTTTGATAGATGAAGTCAATTTTACATTGATGAGTTGTGGGGAGAGAGAGAGGAGTAAGATCTGCTCCTGCCTCACCCCCACTCCCTTTCTGTCAAGAAGCTTACAATTGCCTGGGGAAAACAAGGCATGAACACTTGCTAAGGTTCATAAAAGTATAAGTAAGAAACAGCCAGCCACAAATGTGGGTGTGGGACATCATTAGAGGACCAGGACTTTTTTTTGCTGCTGTAGGATGCTCCAGGACGAGAGGTATTTGTATGGGTCTCAGAAGGCTTCCTGGTACGAGCAGGGCTTGATTTTGATCTTGATATAGGGTGCAGGACTGTGATAGAAGGAGTTCCCTGACTGAAGAGCGCATTCCATTGGGGGACATTTATGAGTGAAAGCTGAAGCAGGAAAACAGGAGCCATATTGGGTGGCTGGAGGAGATCACACCTATCAGTCTGACTAGTCAAAACTCCTCATTTTCTTAAGTGTGTAAGACCTCTGGCCAGTCACTTTCTCTTACAGAGTCTTTGTGTTGTTATCTGTAAAATGGAGGGAATACTCCTTGAATTAAATTCTTCACAGGGATGATGTGAAGAAATCACTTTGTAACTCTTAAAATAGTTTCAGAAATGGGTAATTTGAGTGGAGAAACAATATGGCCTTGTGAATAAGAGAGGTTGCCTTGAAGCCCAGGAAGACCTGAGCTCAATTCTCCCCTCTAACACACACACACACACACACACACACACACACACACACACACACACACTCACACACACACCCATACCCCCCCCCCCCCTCCCAGTTCTAAGATCTTGGGGAAGTTACTTAACCTCTTAGTGCTCAAACATCAGGTCAAACTCAAATAGAAATGGTTCTCTATGGGTCTCTATGTTGACTTAGAAAACCACAAATTAACATTATCTCTGTTGCATTGTGTTTTTTGTTTATTTTGTCATAAACATTACCCAATTACATTTTAATCTGACTGGGAGTCTGCTGGCTATGAGTTTGACATCTCTACTGTAGGTAATTCTTTTTTTTTAAAATGTATTTAAAATTCCGAAACTAAACCTAAAAAGAGCATTTCTATTTAAACAGTATACCACAACAAGAGAATTGTATGTGAGCCTGTGAATCTTTAGTTCCTACCACTTGCTTTTTTAAAAAGTAAATTCCACATGTTACTTTCAAAACTGTTGTGTTCATCTGTGCTTCTTTCTGAGTTAACTTCTGCTTTTTCTCTGTTAAAAAAACTTTCAATAGCCTTTTTTGGGGGGGCAATATTATTGCTTCCCACACTTTCTACCTCCCCCAACTATACCTCTATTCCATTAAAAATCAAGGGAAAGGGAAAAAGCCCCTTGTAACAAGTGAGACTACTGTGGCCAACTAAAAACAGGCATGTCTGCCTTTTGAGTCTGTCACTTCTCTATCAGGAGGTGGTTAACTTGCTTCGTAATGGGTCCTCTCTGATTATTGGTTTGGTCAGAGTTTTAAAGTCATTTAAAACTATTCTTTAACTTTGTTCTGGTACATTATATTTTCCTGGTTCTGCTTACTTCACTCTGTATTGGTTCCTTCTCTCCAGGATTCTCTGAAATCACCTCTTTCATTACTTCTAATACTACAATAATATTCTCATCCTGGAGCTTCCTACTGTAGCAACATACTGGTCCTCTAATTATGCCCTGTACCCCCATTTGTGTTTTGCTATTTCTCGAATGTATTTTTATGAACCTCAGCAAGTATACATCATTCTTTGTTTCACCAATATATTCTCCAATATAGTTCCACAATATATTCCATTAATCTACTCTCTGTTCCTCTGGTTTTCTTATTTAACCCCTTTGGTCCCTTTTTAAAGACATTAAAATTCTGAAGGGATGCTTATTTCTTCTCTCCCTATTAGAATTTAATAGCTAATAATCAGAGTAGTTAGTGTTCATATAGTACCTACTATGTGCCAAGCATTCAACTAAGGCCTTTACAAATATTATTATTTCACTTGATCCTCATAGTGACTCTATGAAATAGGTACTGATAGCTCCCATTTTACAGGTCAGAAATCAAGGCAAACAGATTAAATAACTTTTCTAGCTAGAGTCTAAGGTCAGATTTGAACACAGGTCTTCCTGACTCAAGACCTGCCACTCTGTAGAATATAGGATATAGACTTCTAGGATATTAGAATTCCATCATATAGGGCTTTTTTTTTTGCATTTGTTCAAGTTATTTACCTTTCAAGGTTTCTTTTGACTCTTGTGTTTGTATTTCAAAGTTCCCCTTCAGCTCTTATCTTTTTATCAGAAATGCTGGAAAGAAGACCCATTTCATCCTTTTAGGATTATTCTCAGCTTTGTAGGGTAAGTTACTCTTGACTGTAAGTCTACCATTTTTTTTCCTTTTAGAATATCCTATTCCAAAAACCTCCTTCTTATTTACAGTAGAAGCTACTGGATTTATGTGATTCTGACTGTAGTAAGTCTCTTCTTTCTCTATAGTTGGGATATTTTTTGTTTGTTGGATTTTGGCTAAGATTCCTGAAATTTTCATTTTGGGTTTTATTTTAGGGAGCCCACCAATCAATTAATTAGTAGATTCTATCTTCACTTTGACTTCCAGTTTGAATAGATGTGGGCAGTTTTCATTTGTGATTTCTTGAAATATAATGTCCAGTTAATCTATTGATTTTTAAATTATCTTTGACCTATTTTCCAGGTCAGTTGTTTTTGATATATATTTTTTCCCATTTTTTAAACTTTGTGTTCTAATATTTCTTGCTATCTCGTGGAGGCATCTATTTCTATTTCACTTATAGTTTTCATGGAGTCCATTTCTTGGTTAAGGTCTAACTTTTTTTTTTCAGTCCTTTCCACCTACGAGGCCTCAACCCCCATGGAACTCTAAGGTTCAGAGTGCTGGATCTTTGAAGTCTTCTGAAGGCAGAGTTTTAGAGTGCCCAAGAACCCTCCTTGGGGGCCTGAGGTGTTCACTAAGTGAGCCTTGTTGTTGCCGATTCTTGTTCTGTCCAGGTTTCCAAAATATTTACCCTGAGGTTTTCTGACCATTCCGAGGCTTTGTGACCTACCTGAGATTTTTTCAGGGGAGCCTTCTGGCTGCCTTCTATCACCCCTTGCTGATCCTCCTGGGAGACTACCCTGCCCTAGCACTGGTTTTGTTGGTGGCCCTATTTAAACTCTTGCCCATGGGCTTCTGATTGGCTTTTTGCTCAGTTCTAGGATGGAAGACATCACTTAGTGTAGTTTTTCCATTGGATTTCTTGATTATTACTTGGTCTAATGCAAATTTCAGGTTTTTGCTGGAATAAATATGGAGGAATCCAGTCTGTCTACATTTAGGCAGCCTTCTTCACCAGATGTCTTCTAGGCAAAGTCACTTATAAGACTCTTAAGTTAAAGAGACAATGCAGACTTCCCTTGGCAGAAGGAGTTTATTTATCTAGTTATTCTATAGAACAGTGAAATCAGAGGTGTAGCCCCTCTCTTCATCTTCTTTTGAATGAGCGGTCTCAGTTGCTCAACATCATTTCCCATGATACTGTGACAATGTGGCTGTGGCGATGGGGGCGAGTAGGGGCAGTGTAAAAAGTGTTAGCTTTGGAGTCATCAATCAATGAGTCAGTCAAAGACACTGAATTAATGTTTGCCCAATCCCTGGCCAGATCAACACAGATCAACACTCTGATACCTAGATCTAGCTTGAGGTTTTATAGTGCTAGGAGGACAGAAAGCACTCTGTGAGTCTCCATGTGCTCTGGAAATGAGAGTTGTTTTATAAGTACTGTTTGGCACAGACAAGTATCTGCTATGAGAAAGACAGAAGTGGTAGGTGGTGAAGTGGATAGAACACTGGGCTTGGGTTCAAATTTAGGCTCAGGGACTTCCTAGGTGGGTGACCCTGGGCAAGGCACTTGACATCCATCTGTTTCAGTTTCCTCACCTATAAAACGGGGATAATAATCATACCTTCCTTCCAGGATTGTTGTGAGAATCAAACAAGAGTATTTGTAAAGTGTTTTGTAAATCTTAAAGCACTTTAGAAATGCTAGCTGCGGTTATTGTGATAATGATTAATGATATTATTTATTATTGAACAGTTCTTTGCCAGGAACTGGGTACAATTCTCCTGGTTCTGCTCATTTCACTCCACATCAGTTCATGGAGGTCTTTCTAGTTCATATAGAAATCAAGAAGTTCATCATTCCTTATAGCACAAGAGTATCCCATGACCATCAGATATCCCAATTTGTTCAACCATTCCCCAATCGATGGGTACCCCTGCATTTTTCAATTTTTTCCTGCCACAAAGAGTACATTTGCCAGGAACTAGGGATCCAAAAACAGACACATCTTTTAGCAGGCTCTTTTGGTTTGTTAAAATAATTTATGTTAATATAAATTATGTTAAAATGTTAAATTATGTTAAAATATGTTAAAAATAAATTATGTTAAAATAATAATAATTAGCATTTTGATAGCACTTTTAGATTTGCAACTGTGCTTTGTATAGGTTTTCTTATATGGTCCTCACAATAACTTTGTAAAGTAAACACTGTTATTACTCCCATTTTAAAATGAGGAAACTGAGCCTGAAGGAGAGTAAGTGAGTTGGCCAGGGTCACACAGTTAGTGTCTGAGGCAGAATTTGAATCTAGGGCTTACTCCCTTCTAAGTGGGGCATTCCATTCACTATATGACCTAACTGCTTAATTGGGGGAAGGCAAATAGAGTAATAACTGATATAAAGGAGGAGATAAGTACTATGGAGGGCTCTAGACAAATGCTGTTAGAAAGAATACTTTTTTAAATTTTAATTTAAAAAAATTTTATTTAGACTATTTTTCCATGGTTACATGATTCATGATCCCCCCACTGATTTCTTCTCCTCCTCCCAAAGCTGACAAGCAGTTCCACTGGGTTATACATGTATCATTGTTCAAAATCTATTTCCATGTTATTCATATTTGCAGTAGAATGATCTTTTAACATCAAAACCCTAATCATATCCCTGTCACACTATATGGTCGATCATATAGTTTTCTAATGCATTTCTGGTTCCACAGTTCTTTCTTTGGATGTGGATAGCCTTTCTTTCTCTTAAGTTCCTCAGGATTGTCCTGGATCATTGCATTGCTACTGGTAGAAAAGTCCATTACATTTGATTGTGCTCTGTGTATCATACTCTCCTGGTTCTGCTCCTTTTGCTCTCCATCACTTTCTGGAGGTTGCTCCAGTTCACATGGAATTCCTCCAGTTCATTATTCCTTATAGCACAATAGTATTCCATCACCAACAGATACCACAATTTGTTCAGCCATTCCCCAGTTGAAGGGAATCCCCTCATTTTCCAGGTTTTTTTGCCACCACAAAGAATGAAGCTATGAATATTTTTGTACAAGTATTTATCCTTATTATCTCTTTGGGGTACAAAACCCAGCAATGGTATGGCTGGATCAAAGGACAGGCAGTCTTTTTTTTTTAAACCCTTGTACTACGGTGTATTGTCTCATAGGTGGAAGATTGGTAAGGGTGGGCAATGGGGGTCAAGTGACTTGCCCAGGGTCACACAGCTGGGAAGTGGTTTGAGGCCAGGTTTGAACCTAGGACCTCCTGTCTCTAGGCCTGACTCTCACTCATGGACAGGCAGTCTTTTAAAGCACCTTGCACATAATTCCAAATTGCCTTCCAGAATGTTTGGATCAATTCACAACTCCACGAGCAATGCATTAGTGTTCCAATTTTGCCACATCTCCTCCAACATTTATTACTTTCCTTTGCTGTCATACTGGCCAATCTGCTAGGTGTAAGGTGGTACCTCAGAGTTGTTTTAATTTGTATTTCTCTGATCAGGAGCGATTTAGAACACTTTTTCATGTGCTTATTGATAGTTTTGATTTTGTCCTGTGAAAACTGCCTATTCATGTCCCTTGACTAGTCGTTAGACAGAAAGAATACTAACAGATGTGGGGAATAGACAGATAAAGGAATGCTTCATGGAGGAGCTGACAACTGGGCTGAGCCTTGAAGGAAGCTAGGAATATAAAAGGGCTGGAAGTGAGGAAGTTGTACATTCCATGCTTGTACAAAGGTGGGTAGGTGGTAAATGAAACATCAAGTTATGGGAGCAGCTGGCAGTATAGATTGACTGTAACATAGAGTGGTAATTAGGAGTGACTTGAGAAAAGTCCTGAAAGGTAAGTTGGGCCAAATTGTGGAGGGCCTTCAATACCAGATAGAAGAGTTTGTATCCTCTCTTTGAGGCACTAGAGAGCTACTGAAGGTAGCTGAGTGGGGAGTAGCATACGCTCTAGGAAGATGATTTTGGAAAATGTGTAGAGGACTGATGGAGAACAAGGGGAGACTGAAGCCCTGGCAAATCAGGACTGTGGACAAAGGTTGAGAGTTTGGCTCTGTGCTAGCTGTGGGAACTCCCATGTTGACAAAACATGTATCTTGGGAAGCAATCATGTATATATGCTTGCATTTCTAGAAACATTCTAAAAGGGAAAGTGTTTTGCTTCATTTGTATGATGGAAGTTTCTTGTGCACACTTGAAAGCCCAACCCTGGGTCAGTAAATGACTTGACATCAAAGTCCAATGTTCTATCTTGTTCTGGACGTGTCTTCCCAACTCAAAGCAGAATGATTGTTGGAAATGAAATGTTTCCAGCTCAGTGTCTGACTCTCCAGCCCTTGAACTGTGAAGAAGGCAGGGCAGGTTTAAAATGAGGGACTGGAGAAAAATGTGGACAAACGGGGACTAGATTGCGGTCCTTTGTTTTCATCCTAGTTCTGCTAACTCAGTTGGTGTGGCTGTAAAATGGAGAAATGGGGATGTTGAAGTCCCTTTGGGCTCTCAACCCTGAATTTGAAGTTTGAAAGAGAGAGATTTTCCTTAGAAGCCAGCTAGACCAAACCTCTCATTTTCCAGCTAAGGAATTCAGACTCTGGGGAAATTAAGTGACTTGCCCTGAGCTTATAGTTATTGAGCATTAAAGGTAGAATCTGAACCCCCAGCTTCTCTAATGCCAGAGCCAGTGCCCTTTCCAATTTATGATCCTTTCTTTACATGGAACATTTTGTTTATTTGGGGCAAGTTGTAAAAGGGATATTGACAAGATAGAGAGCATCCTTAGGAGGGGTTCAGGGAGGAAATGAGCTTGATTGGAAAGACCAAGGATGTTACCTTACAGAAGGGAAGATATTTTGGGAGAAGAGGGGTGTGTTAGCTGTCTCCAAGTGAAAGGCTGTATTATGGGAAGAGAGACTAGACTGGATCTGCTTGGTATTGTGGGGGCAGAATCAGAAGTCATGGGGGAAGTTGCAAATGAGCAACAAGAATTTAGCTTTTTTCCTTAAGACACTAAAAAAATCTTCCTTAGATGCCAGTTCTCTAATCTGAAGGACAGGACATGCATGGCATGAGTCGCTCAAAGAGTTGTGTGTGTGCTCTCATGAGGTGCGTCCAAACTGTATCCCAGTGTATATGCTCTGTCTCTCTTGTGGGACTGTCTTAAACCTGCCATGTCCTGGGTTGCAGATTATGGTATCCATTTTACAGAGGGAAAAACTAACATCTA
>NC_058135.1:222023327-222048327 GCF_016433145.1 Gracilinanus agilis | reverse complement strand
TGCCCGAGGCCCCAGGAAGTTAGAGGACTTGGCTAAGGTCATTCAGGTAAGGAACTTCAGAGGTGAGAATTGAGACCAGACCCTCAGGCTTTGTGTGGGAAGCTCTTCCACTGCACCAAGCTCAAAGATTTAGCAAAAGCACACTGGAGCACCCATTTTCTGTCCTTTGTTTATGAGAATGTTGTTGTTTGACAAGTTTATTGAAATAAAAACATTTTGAATTTGGTGATAGGAGACTAGGATTCCAGTCCTGTCCTATTGCTTAATTTCTCTGAATCCCAGTTTCTTCTCCATGAAATAAAGAAGATTGGATTAGATGATCACCAGGGCTCCTTCTGTGTTAAATATTTCAGGGTTCTCTGACTGGCTTTGCTGTTAATTCTCTGTGTTGGTGTTAGATAAATCTTCTCACTTCTCTGGGCCTGTTTACTCATCTGTAAAATGAGGATGACAATACTTTTCCTGCCACCTCATGCAGTAAATGTGAGAATTAAATGAGAATTAAAAAGCCTTTTGAAAATAAAAAGTGCTGATACATGTAGGTGGCTCTGGATAGAGAGATAGGCTGGGAGATGGGAGGTCCTGGGTTCGAATGTGGCCTCAGACACTTCCCAGCTGTGTGACCCTGGGCAAGTCACTCAACTGCCATTGCCTAGCACGTAACACTCTTCTGCCTTGGAACTGATATTTGTTATAAAAAAAATAATAGTAGGGACTCTTTTTGATATGGCTATGCTCCTATTCTATAACAGTGCCCAGGCAGGACCTTAATGGTCAGGTGGATGGGTAACCCTTTTAAGGTCCCATCTGGGGTTGGATTGATTATTAATATTGGGCTCTATTAGCCTTTTCATCTGACTGCGTTGCTCCCTCCCCAAGGGCCGTGATGTAATGACCACTCAGGAAGGTACTTAAATAAACTTTATCTATTGATGTTAAATAGGGAAAGGAATAATCAGGAATGGATTGGGGATAGGAGACCCTGTCACTATAGCTATGATCAATAATCCCTCAGGACTATAGGCTGTTGTTTCAGTAAGCTGCCGCTAGTAGTTTCGTGCTCCTCTGGTTCAGCTTGGCCACTGCCAAATCAGAGGACAATCTGCTCAGTTGGTACAGATACCGATGACCTCTCTCAGCTTTCTTAGTATCAATTTATGATGTCAGCCTGTACAGCCTTTAGGAAGAAATCCCTCAGGAAATTCACCCTCTTATTCTTATACCTCCCTTCCTCCCTTCACCTCCCAGGCCCAGATACCTAATAGCTAATGATGATTCAAATGCCTAAAGATCTAGGGAGATTCAGAGAGGATCAATGTTCAAAGCTCAAAGACCAAAGACCTGAGCCTCCAGGACCAAAGACCAAAGACCTCTCCCTGATGGCTGTGAGGGCTCTTTTCCCTCAGGCCAACTGATTTTCCACTCTCCTAACTGCTTCTGCCAACATTCTGAGGTCTCCAACTGTCTCCCCCTGTCAATCAAAGTGAGACAAAACAACTCTCAAAGCTTGAATATAACATACTTAATGTTGATTCTAAGACAGAAGGTAAGTGTGTATTTAGAAAGAAAGAAAGAAAATATGAAGTGCTACATAGATTAAAAAAAAGACAACTATTATTAACAAACATTATCAATAGCAAGGGGCAGTATGGTATAGAACATATATGGTATATGTAGAACATATGGTATAGAACAGAAAGTTGGCCTCTATTTCTATATGAACTGGAAGAACCCCAATGAACTGATGCAGAGTGAAATGAGCAGAACCAGGAAAACAGTGTACACAGAAAGTGAAACATTGTGGAACTATCCAATGTAATGGACTTTGCTATCAATGGTCAGGACCATGCCAAGGGATTTATGAGAAAGAATGCTATCCACATGCAGAGAAAGAATTGTGGGAGAAGAAACACAGAAGAAAAATATGACTTATCACTTATCATATGGGCATATGATTTGGGGTTTTGATTTTTAAAAATTACTCTATTACAAAAATGAATAACAAGGAAATAGATATCAAGTGATAACATTTGTATAACCTAGTAGAATTGTTTGTTGGCTCTGGAAGAGGGGAGGGAAAGAAAATGAAACATGGAAACATGGAAAAATATTTTTGAAATTAAGATAAATTTAAAAAAAAAGTTGGCCTCTAGGATCTGGGTTCAAGTCTTGCTTTTGATAAGTCACCTGATATTGCTCTGGCAACTCACCAAGGCGTTTGGACTTGGAGAAAGGGAGTTCCTTAATAGGTAACCCTTATACTACAGGGCCACTCTGCCTTTCTTATAGCACAATGATATTCCATGATATACTTTATCTAATTATTCCCTTATCAGTGATCCTAGATGCTGTAGCATGCACAGTGTCCACACCTTGGCAAACCATCTTGCCAGATGGGCTAAACCAGGTTGAGGAGAACCTCTGGGCCTCAAACCCACTGGTGATCTAGGAAGATGTCTCCCCTAAGCATGTGAAGACATCCCTAGCATGACCATGAAGACAGCTGAAGTAGATGCTCTGGAGCACTTACTACTTGACACCAAAGTCATCCACTTCATCCCAGCTCATTGCCAATTCTCTGCCTTTTGTCTTACCACTAGATTTGGATATCTGTGGAAGAGAGAATGAAGCCAATGACTTTAGGCAACACTACCTCATTTAAATCCAGTTCATTCTCTTTTTTCTAAAAAATAAAAATAAATAAATAATGAAATAAATAAAATTAATCCAGTTCATTCTCAAGTCAAGACATCACCTGATTCTGTTCTTGGTTCTCTTCTAAAACAAAGGACAAACCACCACAACAGCAGTCAATGGGCCTGTGATTTTTTTTCCTTTTTACTCCCATAAGAAGTGCTGCTATGCACAATTGGGTACATATTAGATCTTATTTTCTGGCATAATATAAAGCAGAGTTGAAAGTTCCAGAGTGAACCTTTATTTGCCAATTATGGGCCAGACCGCTGTGCTGAAATGAAATGGTGATGTCGAGGGATTTTTTTTTTTTTCAATTAGGCCTGGGTCTAGTGTGGAATAGAGTTGAAACCAAAAACACTGGTGAGATCTTGAGCACCCGTGAGTATAGGTCTGGTACCCAGAAAGAGAGGAGTAGATGACGTCTCATCATCTTGTGCCCTGGTTGAGGGGGCAGCATGCATCTGGAGTTATGATATTCAGTTCTGGACACCATAGTTTAAGACGGTCATTGATTAAATGGAGCCCATCCAGAGAAGGGTCTTCAGGGCGGTGAAGGAGACCAGACACCATGCTGTCTGAGGGTTGGTTGCAGAAATTGGGGTTGTTTAGCCTAAAAAAGCCAAGGTGTGACTATCGCCGACTTCCTGTTGTATGGAAGAAGGATTTGACTTATTCCTCTTGTCCTGAAGGAATGTTAGAAGCAATGGTGGGTGTTAAAATGAGGCAGAGTTTGATTTGACTTATGGGAAAGCTTCCTAACAGACCTGTTCAGAAGGGAAGCAGGCAGCCTCGGGAAGCAGGGAGCTCCCTGTTGTGGGAGGTCTGTATGTAGATGCTGGATGGCTACTACTTAGGGTCTTGGGGTAATAGGAGCCCCTTGTGTAGAAATCATGGAGCCATGAAGCCCAGCTTAGCCAAGACTGATATTCTCTTTTCCAACTGTGCTGTGTTAGCTAGAGGAAGGCCTGGCTAGATGGACAGGTCAGGACCAGGCTGTATGACGTGGTAGAAAGAGTCTGCGACTGGGAGTCAGGAGACCTGGGTTCTGTTCCTGAGGCTCATGCTCACTGTTTGACCTCAGACAGGTCCCTTCTCACAGGCTTTAGTTTTTTCATCTATAATATGAGGTCTTTGTCATTTTTTTTAAGCCTTGCCTTTTGTCTTAGAGTCAATACTGAGTATTGGTTCTAAGGCAGAAGAATGGTAAGGGCTAGGCAATGAGAGTTAAGTGACTTGCCCAGGGTCATATAGCTAGAAAGTGTCTGAGGCCACATTTGAACTCAGGCTTTCTCATTTCCAGGCCTGGCTCTCTCTATTGAGCCACCTAGCTGCCCCCTAGAACTGAAATTCTTTTTTTAAAAACATTTTTAAATTTTTTATTGTTATGCAAAATATACTTCCATATTGGTCATTGATGTAAGAGCAAAGCGAAACCCCCAAATAAGACCAAAGATACACTAATGCAAAAGACAACTCCAACAGTTCTTTCTCTGGAGGTGGAGAACATTCCCTGTCATCAGTCTTTCAGGATTGTCCCAGATCATTGCATAGCTGAGAGTAGCCAAGTTTTCCCAGATAATCATCATCCAATATTGCTGTTATTGTATACAATATTCCCCCAGTTCTGCTTATTTCACTCTGCACCAGTTTCTGCAGATCTTTCCAGCTTTTTCTGAAATCATCTTGTAGAACTGAAATTCTTAATGTATGTGCATGTGTGTCTGTCAAAATGATCCAAGATGCTTTGTCCATAAAAGTCATTTTGTACATGGATCTTCTGGTTATTCATGTCAAGTGAGGCATCAGACAGGGAGACAGATGCATGCTTGCCACAAGCTCCTAGAGGGACAGTGTGTGGTACATTGAAAAGAGTGTTAGATTCAGTGTCAGGATCTTGGTTCAGATTCTGACTTGGCCATTTACTTAAGCTGTGTGACCTTAGACAAGTCACCCTGGATGGCATTTTTCTTGTCTGTAAAACAAGAAAGTTGGATTAGCTTGTCCCTGAAATCTCTTCTAACTCCAAATCCAAAGCCCATATGGAAAAGGGTTCTTGATAGATGAGGGCTTCTTCAGTGTTTTTATGCCATGGATCCCTTTGGCAGTTGGATGAAGCCTGTCTTTAAATATAAAGTAGAATAGTAGGAATGTTCAAGTAGTTACCAAAATATTAGTTCCAAGTTCCTATTCTCCCTGAAATCTCTCAAGCAATCCTTTGGTGTGTGGAGGCCAGATATGATAGATAAGTGATGTGGTTCCCCAGATACTCCTGTTCATGAATTCATTGTGAGCCCCAAAACACCAAAGGGGGAGATGTAAGGGGTTGGTGTAAGCCTCTATCACCTTATGTACTGATTACTGCCCAGCCTACTGGTAGGGCTGCTGGCCTCAAGTGTCTCCCCGCTTGAATCCATACTCCATTCACCACTCAAGGGTATTTCCCTAAAATGCAGGTCTTATCATATCACCCCCTACTCAATAATCTCTAGTGTTTTCCCTTTGCTTCCAGGAACAAATACAAAATTCTCTGTTTGTTATTCAAGGTTCGCCACAACCTATGGCCATCCCCCTGCTCCTCACCTTTCAGGCTTCATGCCTTATTTCCCAACATGTACTCTTCAGTCTAGTGATGCTGGCCTCCTGGATGTTCCCAAGTGAGACCCTCCGTCTTAGCTCTGTCCTCCATGCCCAGAATGTTCTCTCTCTTCTGCTCTCCTGCTCATTTCCATGGCTTCCTTTAAGACCCAACTAAAATCCCATTTCTCTATAGAAAGCCTTCTCCAACCCCTCTTAGTTCTAGTATGTTCCTTCTGCTCATTATCTTCTATTTATCCCATGTATGGCTTGCTCTGTCTGCATTTGTTTTCATACTGTCTTCCCTGTTAGATTGTAAGCACCTTGAGGGCAGGGACTGTCACTCACTCAGCACTTAGTAGCCATTTAATGTTTACCAAATGAATAAATCTATGCTGGAAAAGCAAGTAGATTGTCTAACGTGGGACGGGTAGTTGGGGCAGTGGGGCAAGTGGACCTCTGAGTTAATCTATCACACATAGCTTTTGGACAGATCTTCAGGGAGAACAATGATTAGGGGCCAGAAAAGAATAGGAGGAGATAGTGGAGCAGAGACCACCAGACTGACTTTAGGAAAATGGCGCAGTGCATGTGCGGAGCCCAGTCTATTCCTTGCTGCCAAAGTCCATCTCTTGAGTCTACCTAGCTTCCCAGTGTTCTAGATGTGGTGAAATCTGAGAACATTGAGATTTCAGGAAAATCAATATTACTAGTGACTCTGGTATGATGGAGACATAGATATAGGATGGGCATGAGTTAGCCTCTATTGGTTTTGATTTTCATGAAAGAATTGGGGTGAAAGACCGCATCAAGGACATGTATGACCAGGAAGGAAGGTGGGCCAGCCATATATGTGAGAAAGAAGGATAATTGAAGGGACTGGATAATATCCATAAAATGCTTCCATTGTGGGAATTTTGGAGAACCTCTGAAAGAGTCAGCGAAGGTCTTGAATGAAGGCGTGGATGGACTACCATCTGCATAGAGGAGGGGATTTCCTACCTCCACGAGATCATGGAAGCATAGCACTGAAACATAAATAAGCATGTCCATGAAAGTTTGAGGAGGACAGGAAGGGGACTAGAGAAAATGCCAGAAAAATAATACTGGGAGGAATGGAGTTGGTTAGTCTGAAGATTAAGGGGGACACAACGACTGACTTTAAACTTCATTTCCTTTTTTTTGGCACAGATGTTTAAAGTAGTCTTTTAGAGGAAGCTAGTAGGTACCATCTGCTTAGATTGCAGTAAAGCTAAAAGTTCAATGAGGTATCTCATATAATTCTTGTGGAAAAGAAGGAGTTTTGAGGACTGGGCAATAATGCATTAAGATGGAGTCCAAACAGATTCAGTGGGCAAGAGGAAAGAGAAGTTGCTAGTTGTTTTGGTACCTGCTTGGCAGGAGGCCTTCTAGAGTTCATTTTCAGCGAAGGTCTTCAGCCCTGAGCTATTTAATATTTTCATTAGTGACTGGGATACAGGCATGGGTGGTATGCACATTGGCTTTGCAGATAAAAACCTGGGGGCCTAGTTCATATACCAGGTGGATGCTGATGGGATCCAAACAGATTTTGACAGTCTAGAGTGGTGGGCTGTATCAAATAAGATGTTAACTCCTAGGAAATAGGGGTTCATTTGTTCATTTACTTTTCTTAGCACTGTGCCCTGACCAGGGATACATAAAATGAATGCTTGTTGATTGGAGATGAATAAACATTAGGTTTCAAAACCAAAAACTTCAAAAGTACAAAATGGGGAGTCATATAGTTGTTTTGAAGAAGATGTGAGGGTCATAGTGGACCAGAAGCTCAATATAAACCAATAGTATGATGAGACTGTCCACAAAGCTAATGGGATCTTGAAGATATTACATGAAGAGAGATTTGGCTTTGAGGAAGGAGGAGGCAAGAGTCCCGATGTGCCTTGCCATTGCTAGGCCTTTGAGAACTCACTCAGGGCAGAGGGTGAGGAGGATGAACCAGAGGTATCTGGTAACTGATTGAGGTTAGAAACAAAAAAAGTCAAAACTAGGTGGTTAGAGCATGGGTTTAGATTCAGGAAGACCTGAATTCAAATCCAGCTTCAGACATTTACTAGCTATGTGACCCTGAGCAAGACAGTTAATCAGCCTGTGTCTCAGTTTATCCATCTGTAAAATGGGGATAATAGTAGCACCTATCTCCCAAGGTCATTGCAAGGATATATATAGGTAGCAGAGCCTCCTTCCTTCCAGGACAGGGGGCCTCTGGCTGCATGGCTTTCTGCCTCGGGCCCCATTGGGCATGCAAGGAAGCATTTGTTTTTCTCTTGGGTGGGGGTAAAGGTAAGGGGGTACCTCAAGACAACCCTCATGCAGGTCCCACAAACTCAGGTCTAGTGTCTACCATCAAGGTGTCTTGCAAGAATTTGGGGACCCACGGAAGATACTCCAGGTTGTTTGCTTGGATGTCATTGCATTCTTAGAACAAAACCTGCCTTGTACATTGGTGTTTCTTGGGAATATTTAACTATTTGGTGCTCTTGGATCACCTGGGCACCATCTTGCCAATTCTGCCACTATTTGCCTCAGTTTCTTCTCTTAAAATGAGGGTGTTGGGCTAGATGATCTCTGGGATCTCTTTGAGCTCTACAAATTCACATCTTCTCTCAGCCTCTCATTTTGTGCTTAAATTCTGGGTAGAGACATTGAGCTCATGACCTGAAATGCTCCATCTTTTAGCTGAGAAAATGGAAAAGAGCAGAGGCAATGGAGGGGTGGGATGTGGGAGGTGGGAGCACCCTTCTAGGATAACTAAGTCTGTGGGTGGTGCTTCTGAGGGTCTCAGACTGAGTTGGAAAGGACTTTCAGCTAATAACCATCCTTCAGATCCTTCCAAAGAACAAAGGCTCATTCACTGGATCTGTTCAGGGCCCCAGGGGCTAAAGGCTCAGCAGATAGTAGCAGTAAACCCCTCCCTTGTACTGGACCAGGGATACAAAGACAGGTTAGATTCAATGCCTATGCTGGGACGCCGTGACTTGCCCAGGATCATACAGCTAAGTTTTCTGACTCTCACACCAGTACTTTGCCACTATGAAGAAGATGGCCCACAAGATGGACCTCAGAGGGAAGAATTGCAGTTGGTAGAGATGGGGGGAGAGGGGAAGAAGGGAGGAGATAAGGATATTTTATATATATATATATATATATATTTTTTTTTTTTTTTAAATTTTAAACCCTTAACTTCTGTGTATTGACTTATAGGTGGAAGAGTGGTAAGGGTAGGCAATGGGGGTCAAGTGACTTGCCCAGGGTCACACAGCTGGGAAGTGGCTGAGGCCAGATTTGAACCTAGGACCTCCCGTCTCTAGGCCTGGCTCTCAATCCACTGAGCTACCCAGCTGCCCCTTGAGATAAGGATATTTTGAGAGTAGAGGATGGTATGTGTAAGAATGTGGAGGTGGGAGAACCCAGAGTCCAGTTCAGTTGTAAAGGACAAAGGTGGAATGATTGGACCAGATTGCAGAGGCCTTGAATGTCATACTGAAGAGATGGTACATAGTTTGGTAAATGGCAATTGAAGCCCAAGAAAGGAAGGGAACTGTCTGAGATCCCCATGAATTAATAGGAGTACTTAGAACCCCAGCTAAGGCCTCCCAACTTCTAGGCACCTACTCTTTCTTTAGCCAGAAAGGCTAATTTGAGTCCAGGGTGCATTAATAGACTTCAAGAATGCACCTCCTATGTGTCAGAGCACATCGGAAGCAGGACTGTGCTCACTTCTGGGCGCCATGTTTGAGGAAGGCCTTTGACAAGCTGGGCTGCATCCAGAGGAAGGTGATTGGGATGGCGAAGGGACTTGATGCTGTGGGTAGAAGGAACTAAGAATGCTCAGACTGGAGCAGAAGGGCTTAGGGGGAGAAGAATGCCTTCAGTTGTGTATTCGAAACTGTTGTGTGGAAGAAGGATTCATCTTGGCTTCTTTGACCCCAGAGGGCAGAGCCAGTGGAAGTCACCGAGAGGCAGATTCGAGCTTTTTGGGATGAAAATGTTTTTACTTTAAATTTTATTTTGAACAATTCAAGCTGTCACCTGCTGATGATGTGGGTTCACTTTCATTCAACATCTTCCCTCGAAGGGCAAATGGTCTCCCATTGGGATTGTTGTGGATTCCAGAGATTCTGGGATTCTTGTTCATCCTGTGGGGATGGAAGTGATGCCAATGCCCTCGGGAAGGAGGCCTTAAGCCGTAGGGGAGATCAGATGCCCCAACAACTGTGGAAGGTAGGAGGTAGGGTTGAGGATCTGGGTTGTCAAATACTTGGTGATGGCATGCCAAAGGGCTAGTTTGAACACACTGGATGAGCTTCTTTGCTGCATTCCGAGATGGTTCAAAATGGTGTGCACTAAGTGAGGAGGCTTGTTAGCTCTCGTTTATTTAGGGTGTCCCCAAAGTCTTGGTGCAGTCAGAAGCTATTTAAGCTTCCAGGGTGCCTTATGAAAGTGCTTCACGAAGAGGATCTCATCCTCTCCTCACAGTCACATTGGAAGGTAGATGCTATTATTGATGATCTTCATTTTACAAATGGGGAAAGTGAGGCTGAGGCGGGATAAGTGACTTGCTAAGGGTCAGCCAGCTAGTAAGTATTCAGGGATAGGATAGGACATCAGCTTTCCCCAGTTCTTCAGTCCAGCCCTCTCACCCACCATGGCATCCAGCTGCCCAGCCTCACACACACAGTGGATGTAGTCGGGCCTGGGCTTGGGGGCCTGGTGATGAGAAGCCTAGAGGCTGGACCCTTGGTGCTTGTGGATTTCTAAGGTGGAAGAGCTATTGCTTGACCCTTTTAAACCTTTCAGTTCCCTCAAAGCTCAGCTCAGAAACAACCTTCTCTGAGAAACTTTCCTTGATTCCCTTTGGGCACTGCTTTGTCTGTCTTTGGCTTTTCTTGTATTTACTTCTCTTCCTGTGTCTTGTATCTTCTTTGGAGCAGGGAAGCTCCCTGGGGAGGGGGGGTGGCACTGCTTTTTCATTTTCACTTTATGTCCCCAGCCCCCGGGCCCCAGCTGGAGCCCTTGCAAGCCATATATGCTTCTCAGTGTTTCTTGGATTTTATTGGTTGTGGAGAAGTGAATGTGCTTGCCTAGGATACCAAGGGACATTTAGCTTGTGGTGGCTTACTGCCTGCTCCATGCCAGAAAATCAGGCAGAATGGACTCAGGTCTCCTCTTCTTAATGGAGCCCAGTTTTGGGGGAGTCCAGCCAGAAAGAGAGGACCTGAACCCTCTGAGGCACTTTACCCTGGGGGCTTGTTACTCTACAGTCAACATTTACTAACATAACAATAACAATAATAATAGCTTATATTTATATAGCTTCTACACTGTGCCTTACCAAGTGCTTTACAAATAATGTCTCATTTGATCCTTATAAGAACCGGGGGAGGTAGGAGCAATTATTATTCCCATTTTAGATATGAGGAAACTGAGGCAAACAGGTAAAGTGACTTGCCCAGGGACACATAGCTAGTAAGTGTCTGAAACTGGTTTTGAACTCAGATCTTCCTGATGTTAGGCCCAGCGCTCTATCCACTGGGCCACTTGGTGAATGCTGTGTGCCTAGCTTCGTGGGAGTACAGTCCCCTGTACTTGGGGAGCTAGATACATAGATGGAGAGAGCATTAATTAAGTGCTATCTCTGGTGAAGCACTGTGCTAAGCCTTAGGGATGCAAATAGAAACAGGCAGGGCAGTGGCTGTCCTCAAGGAGCTCACATTCTGATGAGGGAAGGACAGTGCAGAAAGGGAAGCTCAGCAGCCCTTGAAAACATTAAGGTTCTAAAGAGATGCTTCTCCCAGTATCAGAATGGCATCCTGCAGCCCCTTTCATTTGCTCAATAGAAATTGACCTTCCCGGATATCTCTTGCCTCTTACGTTTGTATTTCAGAGTTCTGACTTAGCACTGGGCTTTTCATCACCAGATATGCTTGAAAGTCCTCTCTTCCATTACAGTCTGTAGGAAATAAAGAAAATCTCTGGGCCATGATTCTGAGTTGAAAATGACTTTATTTGTGGGCAAATATAGTCAGGGGTCTCATCGCACCCAGCCTGTGCTGAAAGGCATCTTTTGGACGTTCACAGTTGTTTTTATAGGCTTTTGACAGTTAACCCACTTTAATCTACAAAGCCAGATGTTCAAAGCAGTTGCTCAATAGTTGCTCAATTCTAATACAAAGTCCAGGCATTCTCTTGACTCCTGTATCTACTACTCTTAGACAAAGACTCAAGGAAGAGACTTTTTGATCTTATTATCAATGACTCTGGCAACAGACAAAGATAAAATCTGAGCATCCTGTTACTGACATTAAAGCAACTACTGACTCTTCATCTTTATTCAGGATTCCGTCAAGCCATGCACTCTAGATTTGATGACCAGAACTTTATGCAAACTTCCTCCTAATAAGATAAATTACATTTGTTTATTAACTGGGAATAGCATCCTAGTCACAGGCACTACCTAAAAGTTTGTATGAGATGACTTGAATTGACAATAAATGATAAAAGAAGAAATCAAATGAAACAAAGGTGAGTTAAGCTCTTTAATTCCCTCCCTTTCACCATATTCTGAACTTGTTCAGAAAGTGTGGTGATTACCAATGTGATTTCAGTTTGTGCTTATTTTTCACATCGAGAACATTTCTCTCTGAAGCACATACAATCCAGAGATGCAGAATACAAACAGAAAACAACAATACTAGGTTACAAGAGTCTGAAGTCAAAACATATTCTTGCTGTCAAAATAATATTTAGTTCATGGCATGATATAAGGACTTGGCTGCCTTTTTCTGTTGTTCAAGATGTTGTAGACAACTTTAGTCTTGTGGCAGCTTGAACAGGATGGACCCAGGAAAGCACATTCCTCTTGAAAATGAATCCCTTGATCTGACATAGTCTTAAGAGAACAAACAAACTTTTGCTAGAACTCATAGTTATTTACAGAAATAGAATACTTTGGTCTAAGATCATTATGTGGATTAGGATCAAATGAGTCACAGCCATGGTATTCACAGTCATGCCAAACAAACTTATTACTGCCATCATCTCCATTTATATGAATCTTCCTATCAGAAGCCTTTGGTTCTTAAAACTGACTTTAGGCAAAACTCACAAAGCAAACTAGTTAATTTGGATAGAACCTGCCACAAAAGTAACAACATCTTGAAACACAAACTTCACAGAGAATGATTAACCTACCATGGCTACCTACTTGGGAGATGATAATTTACATTGTAGCATCACAGATATCAGATAAATTCCCATGATTATCAGTTTTACATAAATTGTTTACTACTGGGCATAGACAGTATGGATGATGCCAGACCTCCTGTGAGACAGCAGTGGCAGCTGGGTAGAGTTGGGAAAGCAAGGGTGCTATTGGTGGTGATGGGCTGGAATAGGTTGCAGAGGTTCAGGACTCAACACCCTTCTGCTTAAAAGTCCTTAGGTTGGAGTGATTTGCAGCAATCTGGGAGGTAAAGGGTAGTGAACAAAGATGTAAAATGTCTAAAGCTATTAGAGCATCATCCTTTACCATGGGCAGGGTGGTAAAAGAGAAAACATGAGTTAAATATTCTAGCTAGCCAGTGAAGAAATTACTCACTTGTATTTCACAACTTAGAGTTTCTTTAACTGTGATTTTAACCAGCAAAATTGAAAGAAGACTATAAATTTGTAGATTTGAAAAAAAAATCTCAATTCAAAATCGTAAAGGTTTAAATTCTAAAGGTAATTCAGGCTATAATAAACATATCAAGTTTGAGTAAGGAAAATAGACATGACTGCTCAGTGGCTGCTCTTTCTGCTAGGAATCACAAAAGGAAGACGGAGAAGATATTTAGGAAAAGAACCAAACTGAAGGTAGAGTTGTCAGCAAGATAAAAGCAGAGAAAATTCCAGAAGATTCAAATCAAAGAAAAAAATGTTGTCATCACAAAAGGAAAAATCAGAAGAATTTTCATTCCACACATTCAATTTCATGCCACTAATTCCACCCTTTTTCTTCTACTGAAGATAGAAAAGAGGTAAAGATAAAACATCAGACCAGCTGAGGTGGTTTCCACGTACAGTGTCACTCTCATGATCTTGAGTTCCCTGCTTATCCTCTCAACTTGTAAACAGAAGAACTTAGCATACAGTAGAGTGATACAGAAAGCAAAGGTAATATAGTAGCAATGAATGCATTAACTAATATTAGCTTTTTTTGCACTTTAGTAGTGGATCCCCAATGATGACAAATTCCATTGCAGATCTCAAATGTCCCGTGTAACTATTTGAGCTCCAAAACCATCTTTTTCTTCAGATAGTCAGGGATAGGTCTCTTCTTCTATAGCAATGGTCGGCAACCTTTTTGGTCGTGAGAGCCATAAACGCCTGTGGAAGGAGGAGGATGGAGGCGGAAGGTGATGGAATCTGGGGCGGGGGCTGAAGGGCCCCCTGGGGCACATCCTGGGGCTCTGCCTGGACTGGCTGGTGGGGAGGTAGAGCCAGATATGGCTCGAGAGCCATACGTTGCCGACCCCTGTTCTATAGCTTTGCTTCTTTGGTACCATGTAGCTTGCAGAGATTCTTTAGATGTTCCTGCTAAAATATTTTACAGAGCAGATCTCACTGCAAATTAGTACAGTTTAAAAAATATCATTAAATTATCAGGAACTCACAGTGCACTTAAATTCAGACACTTTGGGCCATGTTACAAATTCTGGCATATGAAGAAACTGTCATTTCAATCTCTTTATGCATTAGACCAGTGGTTCCCAAACTTTTTTGGCCTACCGCCCCCTTTCCAGAAAAAAAAAATATTACTTAGTGTCCCTTGGAAATTATGAAACTATTTATTGAACTCAGAATAGAATGTAATACAAAAAAAAGTGTGGCCATCACCGCTTCCCTGGATTGCTGCAGCACCCACCAGGGGGCGGTGGCACCCACTTTGGGAATCACTGGATTAGACTAATATGCATTTTCTCTACAATTTCCTTTATCAGATTGATGAAGTATGTTTAAAGCATGACATAACTATGGTCAAGCTTACAGAAAATTTACAGTAATTTAAGTTATTTCATAACACTACCAAAAAATAAATAGCAGAAAACTTTTTTCTAAATTTCATCAAAACAGAAACTTGAATATAGTGCTGATTCAAGAAAAGTGATCATAAATCTACAAATTAACCAAAGAATCATCACATTTAGGGATAGTTATTGATAAAAGAAAGTAATTATTAGAAGACTTATAAAAACATGATGTTAACAGACCTTTGAGGATGCAAAATCAAAATTCCACAGATGAAAATTTAATCTTAAATTTTAAAACCTTTCATGATAACTGGGAAGGCTTAAGTTGATCAAACTGCAAGAATGTTACAATTTGCATGCAGGAGCTGGCAATATCTTACAGTTAAACATTTTAAGGAAGTTCTTAAGAAGGTTTGTAGACAATATTAAGTGTATATTATTGCTTTCTCAAATAAGAGATAAGAAGAAATGAGTAGTTTTCAGAGCAACATTTTTGTAAAATGATTTGTTTTAAACAATTCCTTGAAATAAGAGAATGATTTCGGTATAAATTTCAATCACATTTTAAACATTTAACCGTGATGAAATTTTTTTAAACATGGGATTAATTTGGGCATTTCTTTAAAAACTCTCTCAAATCTTAATTCACTGGGTCAAGATTCAAACCATTAATGAAAAATGTTTCACAATATGAGACTTTTTATTGCATGTTGATAAAAATTTGCATTTCACTTAACCTTTCATAATTTACTAACATCATGAATTGCTTAAACATTCAAAATAAAGAGTTTAGATTATATAGAAGATCATTAAAGAATATGAGATTATTGAAGCTTGTACAATTAACAACAATGCACATGGTGTCTGTAATCTTATAAAAATTGAGAGACAAACTGCAAGTACTGAATATGATTTCATAGTCAAAACCTGAAAGTTTTCTAAGTTTAGCACAATTAATAATTTAAGATGTTACTTTCAAAACCACATATAGACTCATTCTAATTTTGAACTAGACATAATTTAGAAAATCCAATTTAGAGATTAAGTATTCCTCTCTTTGCCAAATGTTTAATTTCTCATTTAGCTTTGTAGGGGATAAAATTAATATGGTCATAAATAAATAAAATTTGATTATAAGAGAATGTGGTCACCAATATTATAACAATATATAATATATATTATATATATATATATAATATATAAAGTCAAAATGACTTTTTACTTAGCAGCTTTATTTACAAAATAGAGGGAAAGAGTAAAGTCAAGAAATGTGAAAGAGGGTCGAGTAAGAAGTCTAGCTTATCACACTAGATATTTGCTCTGGCCCAGCTCAAACCAGGCAGGGCTCATTAACTCTCCACCAGAGGACCTTCAGCTGGAGGGCCATTTAGCCAGAGGACCCAGTGTTGAATAACCACAGGGCCTCCTCTGGAAACTAATCTCTCCAGAAGCCAGAAAAGGAATCAGCTTTCACTCACACATATTGTAGTCCAAAGGGGAAGATCTAAGAGCAGTCTTACCAAATGCTAGAGTCCCAGGTCTACACTGAGGAATGTCCTCCACCAGCCTCCAAAACCTCAAAAGAGCCCAAAGACAGCTCATGGCAGGAAGTTTTGACCACTTTTAAAGACCCATCTTTACATCACTTCCTGTTCCTTCCTCCACTTTAGGAGACCAATTGTAGTCTTTAAATTTGCTTAGGACTGCCCAGGGGGCAGTCAGTTGTTTCTGGACAATTGTACAATTAACAACAATGCGCATGGTGTCTATAATCTTATAAAAGACCCCTTTAGTAAGTAGTTTGTGGACTTTCCCTACTTTAGGGTTAAGTAGGGGTGTATTCGCTTTTGTAGATTAAGTTTAAAAGTAGGCAAGGGGAGAGTTAATCCCATCTTCACAATCCCCACTGTGATCTTTTGGGAGACTAGTCTCCTCAATGGATCATTTAACATAATCAGCTTATACCTTTAAAGATCTTCTAACTACAGGTGCATACAATATTGCACCTTCTAAGAGGAAACTACAATAGTTAGAGATAAGAGGGAAATAGAAGAGAGAGAGAGCAAAACTAATATTTGCCTGGAGCAGTGACAAAAAGCCAATTAGAGGGCAGTCCCCTTTGGCTTAAAAGTTTACATTTAGAACAACTGTATTCAATCCCTTTTTAGTTCTATGAATTGCAACTCAAAGTTCATTTGGGATTCTTTTGATGCAGTGGAAGTTTCGTTATGGCACTTTCTCCAAAGAGTTCACTTTCTTGATTCAAGGAGTTAGCAAGCTTCTTTCCCTGAAATTTTTCTCAAAAAATTTTAAATCATAGATTTTATGAAAAATACAATTTACATTTGTCCTTTGTTTCTAGTCTCTTTCAATGTAGCCAGTATTGAAAAAGAGGGAAGAGAACCTACAGATAGTATTATTTCCAATAATAATAATTCTGTTTTGGTTGACCGACCAAAACAGAGATAAATAAAACCAAGCACAAATAACTGAGTAAATTAAAGTATTTCATTAATTTCCTTTCATTGGTTAAACTATCACTGCAACTGCTATTTTCAAATTTGTCTTGTTCCTTAGTCTGTATTCAGACTGACTGAAAACCATTCTGCCCTATTCCTGCAAACTCATTGTTATGAGGCTTTCCTTGTTCCCTTTGCTTGGCCTATGCAGTGTTTGCCAATGTAAAATGGTCTTGGTGATCAAATACACAAATTCGAAGACTTCTCTTAAATGTGAATTACTTTATCGCTCATGAATAACAAACAAATCAACACACTTAGGTGAGGTCCATACCAGCAGACCTCTCAATGAGACAAAGAAACAAGCAAAAATATACACACTTTCTCTTAGCAAAGTTATTCCTCTAAGACATCATTTTTAGAGTTTTATTTTAAAATATTTTTCCATGTTTACATGAATCATTTTCTTTCCTTCCCCCTCCCATAGCCAACCAGCAATTCCACTGAGTTGTACAAATGTTATCACTTGATACCTATTTCCATATTATTCATTTTTGCTATAGAGTGATTTTTTTAAAGCCTAAACCCCCAAATCACATACCCATATATACATGTGATAAGTGATGCAAGACACTATTTAAAAACCCTTTACTAAGAAAGAATAGAAAGCATCTTGGTATACACTCTGATGGAAACACAAATTTGCCAAGTTAAACTCTGGTTTAGACAAAGTCCACTCCAAACTCCAGTGGAGACAGATGTCCACGAAATTAAATTCTGGTAGAGACAATGTCTATCCCTCTGAGTCTCTTTTTCTAAATCCTTGCACATGGCTCACTAGAAATTATAGAGAAAAAGATACTCAAAACAATATACATTGACAAGTGTTATATTCATAATTTGGGAAGATATGGGTGCTACCTTGACTGACAGAGATGGCAGTTGAGAGATTTGGAATGTTCCCAGGTGCTGTGAGCCAGGGGTAAACATCAATTAGCCCCACCCTGTATACACCACTGACAGCTACATTGGAGGAGATCTCTGGACTGAGAGGCTGAGAACTGGAGATCACAGATCTCTGCAAGCCTCTGTGATTCTATCTGGGCAGTGGGTGGCTGACACTGAAGGGTGGTTGAAGGGCGGCCAGGAGGTTGAAGAAGAAGAGGGTAGGAATAAACCTGAATCTATTTCTTGCTAGACTGTGAGAACTAGTGAACCATCAACACTATTAGTGAGAGAGCTGAGAGAATAAAGTCCACCAGTACATTTGCAGCAATAGCCTTCCCTATTCTCTGGCTTGGCTGTGGCCAGTTCTGGCCGGAGATAGAGAGGTGAAGATCTCAAGCTTCCACCAGCTTAGTAGCTTCCAGTCCTGATTGTTAATTAGTCTAATAGATAATAGATCAATAGGGTTTCCAATCCCCAATCCTTGACCTTGTTATCCTTTCCCAACTATAGATAAAAGAGTGTTTAATAACAATTACCTTCCTGAGTGGCCTTTCTTTCATGGCCCTTGAGAAGGGAGTCAAAACACAGTCAGATCCTGAACATCATCCAATGCTGATCAATAGCCCATTACCAGTCAAACCAACCCCAGTTTGGACCTGGAGAGGTTAACCATCTATCTAACCTCTCAAGGGTCCTTACTTAGGCAGCTGTTAAAGGAATTTCTAACAGTTATCAACCAAACCTGTTAGAGAGAAGGAGATAACTTACAGCAGCAGGCAGAGTGATAGGAGTAGGTGTTCCTCCCACCAACTGCAGCTGAGGAGATCATAGACAGATACACATCATCACCATTATTATATATCTATATTTCTCTCTACCCACATTATTTCTTTAACAGTTTTTGGCAAAGGCAGAGGGCAAAGAACCTAGTTAAACAAAGGGAAGAGGAAACAAGATGGTGTTAACAAGGGCAACCTTCATTATCACCACCATATCTTCATTTACTTATTCTTTTAAACAAGGTATAATATGGATCTGGTTCCAGATTATTCCTGAGTACTTTATAAAAAATCTTAACCATATATGATGCTTATAAATACTTGGCATTTACAATGGCAGATTTCCTTTCCTATTTACCAGCAATAGTAGCCATTTTTGTGACAGCCATTCAGGGAGTTTGGGCATTAAAGAAAACAATCCAACTGATCTTTGGCAAAGGGAAACAGAACAATGAGGACATGTTTAGTATCATGAAAGAACAACTCAGGTTGATGGTGGAAATTAACAGCAAGATTAAGCAAGGATAGGCTTTAGACGAACATACTGTTTTACAACTAGAAATTATTGAGAATACATGCAAGCCTAAAGCCAAAGAAAATCCCAAGCCTAAGATGGTGGATGGTTTTTCCCAGACAGATTTTGAGACAAATGAGGCTACCCAGACTGAGGGAGGAGCAGTTGCCCCTACCACTGTATCATTATTCCCAATAATTGACCAAATCCAGTTTAGACCAAACGGTGAACTAGTCAGCATGAAAACGTATAAGGCTTTTACAGCACAGGATTTAGAGGTGCTAAAAAGGAGGTTCCCTAACCTGCCCCCCACAAATCGGCTAAGGAATTAAAGAGAACATTCAATCTTTTTAATCCTTCCTACTTGGATGTTGAATTTATTTTAGATGAATTTTACACCCCAAGTGAGAAAGCCAGATTTATTGAAGAAACAAGAAATAACCCGGATTTGGTTTTGTGGCCAAGAGCACATGAAGGAATAGACTTGATAGTGCCTGAGAACATGAGGGGACTCTTAAAGTGTAGAGCAGACTTACTTGAGGCTGTGAAAATCCATGAAAAAAGACAAAATGGGTGGAATAAATTCGAGAAAATGAGGTAGGCTGAGGACGAGCACCCTAGCTTATTTTTGGACAGACTTATTGAAAATCCTGAAAATTTTCTGGGTTTTGATAGGGATCAATCTGAGGAAGCTCTACCACACATAAGATGTCAATTTATGAAAGGAACTAGCATCCCATTTCAGGTGTATTTTAAGCAGAATTGTCTACAATGGGAAGAACTATCTCTAGAAGAGATTAGGAAACATGCAATATATATACACGAGTCTAGAAACAAGGAACAAAAGATAAGAACAGAATTAGACTCAGAAAAGGTCAGAACTATCCAAGAGCTAAAAAGACAGCTGAAAGAAATGAGGAAAGAGAAGGAGAAAGAAGAATTTAAGAATTTTGCTTTGCAAATGGCCAGAGACCAAGATTTTAAGCAAAAGGAGACTTATTCAACCCAAAAGAGATCTTTTAATGAAGTCCCAAAATGCTTTCTATGCCACAAAACTGGTCATTTGATTAAGCAGTGCAGAATCAGAAAACAAATAGACTTCTCCAAGGTTAGAGTAAGCACTTACCCTAAAAAGACCTATGTTAACAGCAAGTAGGCTGACAAACCACAAAAGTCAGAAGCTTGTTGCAAGCATGATTGTAAGTCTGTTGCCAATAAGCCTTCTTTGGAAGAAATGGAGAAATTTTTGAAATTGGGAGCTAGGCCAAAGAACTTATGAAGGTTAATCTCTGATACATTCAATTCAAAGAGTAATAATGACACAAGACAAGACAACATAACACAGTTCATGAAAAAAATCACCCCTTAGGAGACAGGACTTACTTCGGCTCAGAAGTGGCTGGGAATAATGAGGAGTTCCTGAATGTCTCCATGGCATTTTTTCCCTAAGAGATCTCAGAATTCTGAATCCTTTCCTCAGTTCTATCTGGGTTGTCAACTGTAAGAAATAATGAAAATCTCTGGGCCATGATTTTAAACCAAAACTGATTTTATTTGTGGGCAAATATAGTCAGTGGTCTCATCATACCAGTCTGTGATGAAAAACTTCTTTGGATGTTTACTGTTGATTTTATAGGATTTTGACAATTAACGCAGATCATTTGAGGATTTTGACAGTTAATACAGATAGTTTAATCTACAAAAACCAGATGTTCAAAGTAGGTTAGCTAATAGTTGCCCAATTTTAGTACAAACTCCATGTATTTTATTGATCCTGTATCTACTACTCTCAGACAAAGATTCTAGGAAGAGACTTTAAAAAATTTTTTTATTTAGAATATTTTGCCATGGTTACATGACTCATGACTCCTCCTTTTGTCCTCCCCACAAAAAAACTGATAAGCAGTTCCACTGGGTTATACATGTATTATTGTTCAAAACCTATTTCCTTGTTATTCATATTTGCAATAGAGTGATTCTTAAACATCAAAACCCTAATCATATTCCTATTGCTCTATGTGGTCAATCATATATTTTTCTAATGCATTTCTGGTTCCACAGTTCTTTCTCTGGATTTGGATAGCCTTTCTTTCTTCTAAGTCCCTCTGGATTGTCTTGGATCATTGCATTGTTACTGGTAGAAAAGTCTATTACATTTGATTGTGCCACAGTGTCTCTGTGTATAATGTTCTGGTTCTGCTCCTTTCATTCTGCATCGATTCCTAGAGGTTGTACCAGTCCACATAGAATAGGAAGAAACTTTTTGATTTTATTACAAATGACAGATTTAAAGATAAAATCTGAGCATCCTGTTATTGGCATGAAAGCAACTACTGACTCTTCATCTTTATTCAGGATTCAGTCAAGCCATACACTCTAAATTTGATAACCAGAACTTTATGCAAACTTCCTCCTTATCTTATTACATTTGCTTAACAAGTGGGAATAGCATCCTAGTCACAGACTACCCAAAGGTTATATGAGATGACTTGAATTTACAATAAATGATAAAAGAAGAAATAAAATGAAATAAATGAAAGTTAAGTTTTTCAAGACCATCTCCCCATCTATAATATTAGAGGGAGATTTGTAGGATAAATTATTTTTGGTAGATAAGTGGAGCTAGTGGGTAGAGAGCTGGACCTGATGTCTCAAGTCCAAATCCTGCCTCAGATAATTCCCAGCTGTGTGACCCTAGACAAGTCACTTGACTTTTATTTGCTTTAGTTTCCTCAACTGTAAAATGGGAATCATAACAACACCTACCTCTTAGAGTTGTTATGAGGATCAAATGAGATAATATTTGTAAAGCATTTAGCACAGTGGTTGGCACATAGTAGGTGCAGTATAAATGTTAGCTATTTTTATAATTATTAGCCTATACCTCTTGTCTTTTGGAATATTATATTTCATGATCTCTTATTTGTAATAGAAGCTACCAACTCATGTATTCTTTTTTTTAAAATACTTACCTTCCATTTTAGAACCAATAATATGCATTGGTTCCAAGATAGAAGAATGGTAAAGGGATAAAGCAATGGGGCTAAGTGACTTGCTCAGGGGTCATACAGTTGGGAAGTATCTGAGACCAGATATGAACCCAGGACTTCCCAGTTCTACACTTGGCTTTCTATCTACTGAGCTACCTAGTTACTCCCTAATTTTTATATATATATATTTTTTTAAATTTAATTTTATTGATTAAGAAAACTTTTCCATGGTTACATGATTCATGTTCTTTCCCTTCCTTCCTCCTCCCTCCCTCCCATAGCCAATGCACAATTCCACTGGGTTTTACATGTGTCATTGATCAAGAACCATTTCCATATTATTGATAGTTGCACTAGGGTGATCACTTAGAGTCCATATCCCCAATCATATGCCCATCAACCCATGTGATCAAGCTGTTTTTCTTCTGTGTTTCTGCTCTCACAGTTCTTTCTCTGGATGTGGATAGTGTTCTTTCTCATTGTTCTTTCTTGTAGTACTTTCTCAAGTCCCTCATAAATGTTTTGAATCATTGCATTGCTGCTAGTAGAGAAATCCATTACAATCTATTGTGCCACAGTGTAGCTGTCTCTGTGTACAATGTTCTCCTGGTTCTGCTCCTTTCACTCTGCATCAATTCCTGGAGGTCATTCCAGTTCATATGGAATTCCTCCAGCTCATTATTCCTTTGAGCACAATAGTATTCCATCAACAACAGATACCACAATTTGTTCAGCCATTCCCCAATCAAAGGGCATCTCCTCATTTTCCAATTTTTTGCCACCAAGAAGAGTGTGGCTATAAATATTTTTGCACAAGTCTTTTTCCTTATGATCTCTTTGGGGTATAAACCCAGCAGTGGTATGGGTGGATCAAAGGGCAGGCAGTCTTTTAAAGCCCTTTGGACATAGTTCCAAATTACCATCCAGAATGGTTGGATCAATTCACAGCTCCACCAGCAATGCATTAAAGTCCCATTTTGCCACATCCCCTCCAACATTTATTACTTTTTTGCTGTCATGTTAGCCAATCTGCTAGGTGTGAGGTGGTACCTCAGCGTTGTTTTGATTTGCATTTTTCTAATTATAAGAGATTTAGAACACTTTTTATGTGCTTATTGATAGTTTTTATTTCTCTATCTGAAAACTGCCTATTTATGTCCCTTGCCCATTTATTAATTGAGGAATGGCTTGATTTTTTATATGATTGATTTAGCTCCTTATATATTTGAGTAATTAGATTTTTGTCAGAGGTTTTTGTTGTAAAGATTTTTTCTCCCAGTTTGTTGCTTCCCTTCTAATTTTGGTTGCATTGGATTTGTTTGTACAAAACCTTTTTAATTTAATGTAATCAAAATTATTTATTTTACATTTTGTAATTTTTTCTAACTCTTGCTTGGTCTTGAATTCTTTACTTTCCCATATATCTGACAGGTATACTATTCTGTGTTCACCTAATTTACTTATGGTTTCCTTCTTTATATTCCAGTCATTCACCCATTTTGAGGTTTTTTTTTTGTATTAGATTTTACACTTTCTCCTATTTTTTTTATTCCTTTGATTTCCCAGTATTTTTTTTGCAATCTCATGGAATCATTGATTTCTACTTGATTGATTCTAGTTGTCAGGGAATCCACTTACCACTTTCTCTTTTGAGCAACTCATTTACTTTCCAATTCTGCCCTCCAAACCTTTTATTTAGTTTTAAACATCTCTTGCTCTATTTCTTAATTTCTTCATTATAGGCCTTGTGGAATTGTGAATTATTTTTTTTTGGTCTATGCTTATAGTTTTCATAAAATTATGTTCTCTTCATGGAGGATTTTTAGATTATAATAATTTTTGATAGTAGCTGATGTTTTCTCTGATTTACTCATCTCAGCAGCTTTAGTTCCTGAATTGTGCTAGTCTAAGATTGTGTCTGCTGTTTCCTGCAGTGCTTTTGTGGGAGATGATCAGTTGGGCTCCCTAGGTTGTTGTGCTGAACTCCACTGCTTTGGATCTATGAGGTTCAGGGCTCTCTCTTCTGTCTCAAGATGGGGACCCCAGAGTCTCTGGGTCTGGGCTATCCTGCTCTGAGTAATGCAAGCACATTGTTGGTTTCTACCCTCTTCAGTTTCCTAGGTCTTATGAGGTCCTCTTCCTAGAGTGCTTTGACCACCCTGGGCCTCCCTCAGCGGAGTCTTTTGCTCCTGTTACCCTGGGACCCAGAGGCATGTAGGTAGGTGACACATATCCAAGGCCTGCTCTGATCAGGTTGGTAGGATCCCCTCTGCTAAGTGTGTCTTTAGTAGTAGAGATTCCCTTCTCTGATTGTCCCCCAGGCTGCCAACTAACTGTTGTACAGTTTTGGGTTGAAAAATTTTCCTTCCTTTGGTTTCTCATTGGATTTCCTAATCATTCTTTGATCTGGCATCAGGAAGGTTTTGTTGGAATAGGTATGGGAGAGAGGCTGCTACTCTTTAGGCAGCCATCTTGGATGGAAGTCTGTCCTGCGTCTGTGTCTTCTTCATCCTCTACAATGGGAGGGTATGTAAGCCCGAAGATGTCTTATGTATGTATCAGATTAGAAAACTGAAAGATGGATTATCTAAGTCTGTTACCCATTATTCCTCCCTCCCCACAACACGTCAATTATGCATGCCACCTTCCTGAGCAGAGTTGCTGTCAGCAAGTTGGGCCTTTGGGTAAGTAGCTGGTTCAAGCTTATGATCATGGAATTGTAGGACTTAGGGTTGGAAGGGAATTCCTCTGGTGTTTTAAGGTTTGGAAAGTACCCTACAGATGTTACCTCATTTTATCCATACCACAACCCCATGTGAGGCAGGTGCTTTTATCTCCATTTTACAAATAAAGTCACTGAGGCTAAGAAAGATTAAGTGACTTGTTTGGAGTCACACAATTAATAAGTAAAGTATTTGAGGCAGTATTCAAACTCAGGTCCTTCCTTCCTTCCTTCCTTCCTTCCTTCCTTCCTTCCTTCCTTCCT
>NC_058135.1:221933410-222018386 GCF_016433145.1 Gracilinanus agilis | reverse complement strand
CCTTCCTTCCTTCCTTCCTTCCTTCCTTCCTTCCTTCCTTCCTTCCTTCCTTCCTTCCTTCCTTCCTTCCTTCCTTCCTTCCTTCCTTCCCTTCCTTTCTCCTATTTTTCCTTCTCTTCCTCTCTCCTCTCCTCTCCTCTCCTCTTTTCTCTTCTCTTCTCCTATCTTCCACTCTCTTCCCTTCGCCCCCCCCCCCCTATTTTACTTTATGAGTTTATTTTATTTTGGCTGTGGCTGAACAGTGTCATTGAAGCCTAGGGGAGGGCGGGTTCCTATGGCAACACATTTGCACATTAATGTGCCCACCCAATCCAGCCCCTTCAGCAGAGCCTTGGCTGGGAAAGCCAGCATCCCTATTATCCTAAGCAGCTGCTTGTTAGATAAGCAGTGCGGGCCTGGCCTGGCCTTGCCTCATGGCCGCAGCTGACAGCCCACCACAAAGGGAAGCCACTGCGTTAACATCGTCCAGCGCGTGTGAATTGTATCGTGCAAATAGCAGTGCGAGGCAGACTGGGCGTGTGACTATATAGAGGATGGATGTACAGTGCCTGTCCCCAGGGGAGCAGCCCAGACGACAGCTTCTTCTCGCCTGAAATTGTACCTTTTTTTGTAACTTATTTAACAGAATAGCAACTTTGCATGACTTTACTGTCTTGGGAAAAACCGGTAGGTTATACTTTTTAAAAAAACAACAACAATACAAAAACACATACAGAAAAACCACACCAAAAAAAGAAAAAAACAAAACCCCCACCACGGCAGTGCCAGAAATACCCTCTATTTCTGGTCCTGCCTGGCTAGGCGGTGGGTGGGAGGGTGGGGATGGGGGGTGGGGGATGGAAGAGGGATGCAGGTTTATAAATTTAAAGGGAAACCCCAATTTAGCATAGTTCTCACATCCAGGGAAAGAAGAGTGCTCCTGGTCTACAGTGTATTCTAATTCTGCTTGTCCTCTCTTTTCCTTAAAAAAAAAAAAAATCGCCATGATGAAATTGACAAGGGACAGCACAAATGTCAGTTTCGTTAGCTTGGACTTTAATCTAGGACGTAGTTCAGTGTGAAGCACTTCGACCGGTGGAGGGAAGGAGCAGAGGTGGCCCTTGAGAAAGAGAATGCCCAGCCCGCGGGAGCCATGCTTGCCCAAGATGTGTTCGGTTGTTGGGAGGGTTCAGGAAGGGAGTGAACCAGGTCACTAATGGGAGCCCTCTTGGCACAATATGTTCGTTGCTTTCTATTCCCAGGCCATTTGGATGCCTAGCACAGAGGGGAGGGGATTCTCTGAAGGGGTGGCAAGATCCTTTGCACGCCAGCCTCCTGGTGTGCCTGGGAACCCCCCAGGGCTGGTGCTTGTGGAGGGAAAGACCCAGGGAAAGAGGGAGGGAGGGACGGAGGAAGGGAGTGGGATGGGGTGGTTAGGATCAGAGCAGAAGTGGCTCTTCTGTGGCACGAGAGAGAGGAAGGCGAACTGATGTCCCACGGGGCATTCGATGGTGTCTCCCACTCAAAAAGCTGGCCTTTGAGCTGGGCAGGGAGGGGAAACTCCTCTAGGCTTGTCCCTGCCTCAGTGGGTCTTGGGGCCCAGGAAGAAGGAGCGCGGGGAAGGTGGGAGATACAAGCTGGAGTTCTTGTAGCTGCCTCCCTCCCCAGGGCTTCTGGCAGGCCTGGAGGAGAACGAAGCCATGGCGCTAAGTGCGGACCCAGACGGACAGCCAGGGGAGGTTCCCCAGATGGGCTGGGGAGGGAGGGGGCGGGGGCGGGACGGTCCCACCACTTCGCTCGCGTGCTCTGAGGCTGAGCGGCAAAGACGGTCCAACTAGCTAGACCAGGGAGGGTCCATATTTGGGAAGAAAATGAGTTTGTTTAAATTCGCAGCTTCTTAAAGGAGTATCAGAGATTCTATATTGACCAATTTTTTTAGCTACACAGAAACAAAAACCAAACCCACGGAACCTTTGTATGCTGTACATTTCTCCTCCCATGGCAGGAAGTATGTCCTCTGGGGAGGAACCGGGATTTTGTAGATTGTACAGAAATGGGCGCAGTATTTTCTTGCCATTTTCAGTGATTTTGTTACCCTGCACTCAATAGACAGATGTGAAGTGTTAGCAAAATAGAAGAAAACAGAACAGTTTGTGCCTTTTTTTCTCCCTCCGCTCGCTCGGTTTGGTTTTCAGCAGGAGCTTTTGGGGCCGGGGGGCGTTCTGTGTTCTCTTGTTTGGGATTGCTTGGGGCTGTCGCTGGCACGTCACTGCACTAAGACATTTCCAGAGAAGGAAAATGACAAGTCTTTTCTCGGAGGGGCGGGGGTGGGGGTGGGGGTGGGGGAGACAGAGAGTCTGACTTGGGCGATTTTTTTTTTTTAAACCGGGGTTCTTTAGCGAAAGAATGTCGCTGGTTTTCTTTGATTCCTGTGCCTTTGTAACCTGCTGAGCTCACCTGTAGCTGTGCGAAGCCAAAACTGGAGCTGAGGGTCCTCACCGCCGCCAGGGCCGCAGGGACAGCTCCGCTCGCTGCCAGCCTCCTGCCAACTGGTGAGAGTGCAGCTTCTCATTGGGATTAACCAAAGCACTTTTGTGTTTGTTACTTAGTTGCTTTTAGGGCAGATGTGCTGGACAAAGGGATAACTTGGAAGGGCCGAGGAGCCCCAGAAGCTGAGCTGTACCTGGCATTTCAGAAAGTAGGCAGCTGCCTCTGAAAGATCCCCATTCTCCCCCATTCTCTGTATAGGCCACTGGGAACCATGTCCTGGGCCCCGGGGGATTGTGGGGAGCCAGTCCAGTCTTTAGAAGCACTTGGTCCTGTAGAAAGAAGTGGCCGCTTTTGCCGCCTTTCCTGTCTCTGTGGAGATATCTTCCTCCTCCTCCGAAAGGGCTCAAACTGCTGGGTTGATTGGCTGGAGACCTTGAGGACCTTCCCACCTTCTTAATCGCTGCCCTTCCATTGCTGCCAATCCGCAGGGAACCAGTTGTCTGCCACTTGAACCGAATGGCCGGAGCCACAGCGCCTGCCACGTTAGCCCTGTCCTGCATCCTCATTTCCCAGCTCTTGAGCATCCTTGCTGGCTGCTTTTCAACTTTGTGGTTGGCGCTCGCGGTGGGCAGGCGAATCCTTTTCGAATCCTATCCAAGCTTCTCTAAGCCTGTACAGAATCCCACCCGTGTAAATATCTCCCGACTATCCGAGTGCGTTACAGTGTCTGCCCCGGCGATCCTTGAGAACCCATCCGGGGGCAAGAACCTTCAAGGACAAACTCTTCTGCAGCGTGTGTCTCTAGGGCGCCCGGCAATCATTCCCCGCACCCAGAGCCGCTCGCTGAGCAAATGTGCACTGAGAAGCGATTTTTTTAGTTAGTAGAAAACTTCGGACGTTACTTCCACTACCTCTGCAAGGCTGAGCAGGTGGAGTTCCTCTTGAACGATGCGGGATTAGAGGAGGGACAAGTCCCATAATACTCCCCGGCGGGGCCTTTGGCCTGAATTTGTAGAAAGACTTTTCTGTTCCAGCTTTCCCCTGGCGAGGCTGAAGCCCACGTTCTCTTTGGTTTTCATCGATTTGGCGATGCAGCCTTCGGGATCTGCCCCTTGGCAACAAACAGGCTGAGGTAGGCCACCCCACAGTCCCATCTTGGGGTCCCCCTACCAAGGCACTGTGGCTGATTCGAGAATTCCAGCCCATCCTCCAAAGAACCAGGCAGGTACCTTGATTTAGAGACTGTCCTCCAGTGGCTTTGAGAAGCCAAGCTTTCTGGAGAGCCTGAAACTTGCTGTCCTGCCCAGCCAAATGGTCGCTAGTTGTGTCTGTCCCCTGGCAGGCAAGAGAAAAAGATGGTTGTCTGTAAGGTTGTGTGAAATGAAAACTGGAGTGTTTGCGATTCAGCTGGAGGCTTATCCAGAACTCAGAATAACCTGGCTGGCCCCGCTTTGCATTTTGGGTTTCTTAGGACATGGTTCTCTCCCGGATGGGGGGTGCTGTATCTCCTCCTGATGGCAGGCTACACAGCTTGTGATCTGTGGCTGAGTTGGGTGTTCAGAAGTGGTAGGGGGGGTGTATTCGTTTAACCTATTCCTCCATCTGTATTTGCTGAAGGCACGAGCCTAAGATCACAGTAAAGGGTCAGGGCTAGGGGGTGGGATGGTGCTGAGAGGCCTTTTGAAGTCTAACCCCTTCATTTTACAGAGAAGGAAACTGAGGCCCAAATGAGACAGGGAGTGGCTTGTACAGCCACGTGGCTAATATGTGAAACCAGATGCCCCTTTCCTTTCTATTACGTTTCGATGCTTGTCTGGTTTGAATTGACCCGTACTTGGTACCATGGAGTTGTGTGCAAGACGAATATTATACCCGAAAGTTATTATCCCACTGGGATAAGGCTTCTCCTCCATCCCTGTCCTTCTGCTCCCACCCTCACCCCTCACTGCCGCCACCAAGCAGGAAGCAGAAGCATGACCATTCTGGCCATAAGGCTCTCAACAGAGAAGGGAAAGAGAAGGACTCCAGCCCACGAAGCTAGGTACCTTCCGTGGAGAGGAGGGAGGACAGCCTCTCTTTTCTCTTTGAGCCTGGTATATATATCTCCCAGCTTCCTTTTCTCAAGCCATCAGCAAATCCCAGAGCTGGCTGCACATGGAGCCAAGTGGGTTTTTGCCATTTTTTCTAGAATATGGATGAAACACTTGCAGGCAGTGGGTGGGACAGCATAGAAGAAATGTTTGGCCATGACTACCCCCCCTTCTCTCAGCAGGACTAGAGAAAGGACGAAGCAGGACTAGAGAATGACTCTTGTGTCTGATATATCACCGTCCTGGGTACCTATCATCTTTTCAGATGATCACAGGGGATCTCACCGAGGGACATGTATGTCCTTGGGGGCCTCGTCAGGATAGGATAGTGACAGGAAACCCAGGCTCTCGAGTTGCACCCCAAAGGTACAGCTAAAATATATGTAGCCCCACTGTGCATCAAGAAAGATATCTCTACAGGTAGCTTAGTTCAATGGCAAATGTAATTAAGAGTCAGTGTGAGTTAACCAGTTCATGGGAGCCATGGCTGATGGGTGCCAGCTGTTGGGAGAACCTGTGAGCAGATGGCATCTGCGTATTTCCAAATTCTACTTTCTGAGGCAAGGTCAATAGACATTGGGTTTCTGCTTCCAACATTTGCCTGTCTCAATATGCAATAATGGGGTTCTTTATTAGCATTTAACAAAGACATACAGCCATTCACACAACAGTAATCATTTAGAATGAGAAATGGGACATTCCAGTCCACACCACTGGATCTAATTGGTTCCTGATCAAATGCTTAGGCCTGGCTGAGGACGTTTCCAGGATTCTTGTATTCACCAGTAGTATCTGTTTAGAACTGATGCATGGGGATGTGTTTTCAGTGCTGGTTTTCTTAGGATTCTTTTGGCCCAAGTCATCTACAGAATGTAAAGGAGAGAGGGAGTATCCTTGTAGCCTTCTAGACTTCTCTAGCTATAGGATGATGTAGTGAATGCCATCTGGACGATGATCCCAGAATCTAAGTTGGGAGGGACTTCAGGGGGGTGGCCCTGGTCCTGCCTGCATCTCTAACATCCCCACCTCTTCCTGAAGACCTCTAATGACTGAGAACCCCACCACCTCCAAAGGCAACCCTTGAATCTTGGACAGATCTAATCTTTGAAGGAAGCATTTCCTTATTTGGGGTTGAAATCCCCTCTTCTATGTACTTCTTGTTTCTAGTTCTGTCCTCTGAGGTCAAACCTAATCCCTCTTCCCTATAATAGCCCTGCAGACACTTGAAGATACTGATCACGTCCATCTTCTTCTTCACCCCTCAAAGTTTCTCTTTCAGGTTAAATATCCCCAGCCTTTTGACTGATCATCCTCTAACAGTCTAGCTCTTTAGGTGTTTAGGCTCACAAGGGCAGCTCGGCTCACCCCTCAGGAACCACTTCATTTGTCACCTAAATCAACAGCATGAAATTAACTCTTTATGGACTGGCATTCACTCTGAAATGGAGTAGAGGCACCTCAGGGTGATTCAAACTGGAATTCCAATATGGACCAATAGGGTACCATATAAAAGGAAACTGAAGAAGAAGAGTGATTGATTCCATTGAACTTTCTCTTCCCATCTTCCCTTTTTCTAGTCATACACTCAATAACCAGGGATGGAAGGACTGGCCTCTGTTAAAAACCTGAGTACGGGCCTATAGGAAAGTGCTTGCATAAGAGTGTTAGGGGACTGCTGTTAGCAGATTTCTTTCCTTGAGATATCGCCATCGAAATATGCAACATGACAAGAGAAATTCAGTTCTGGGAACTTAAGAGATGGTGGAGCTCGAGAATAATAGCAAAAGTTGGCATGGGCTTCGAGCAGATTACCTTTCATGTGATGAGCAGTTAATCTTCTAAGAGAAAGGACCCATCCATTGCTAGGTGAAGGAGGCGAAAATTACAGGAGCTGAAATTAGGGGTTGGGGTGACTCTCTAACAAAATCCCCAGGGCAGCCTGAGCCAAGTAGCAGCTGATCTGAAAGCAAACTGAGCCTCTGCTAGCATTATTTTTCCCAGCGTTTTGTAGTCCAAGGATATATTTAATTGTCTGTGTTGTATTTATTATTCATTTTAATATTTAATTGGGTCTTAACTGAAGCACACTTTTTTAACAAATTATTTTTGGCATTGGGCTGGCCTGTTAGGTAGCGGTGATGTGGTATGTACCTTACTTGCGATGACTGTACTCGGGCTTTGGAGATGAATTTTAGGGAGTGGCGGGGAATCTCCCTGTTTGGCATATTTCGGCCCAAATAGACTATTTTTTTGCTAAATTATCCCTAGCGAAGTGCTTTACATGGAGTTGGCATCAGCTGAAAAGCGGAGCTGATATGACCCGAGGGCAGAATTCTCCACATGGTTGAGCCAGTGATCTGAGATGAGCACTTTCTGGAAGGGGACAATCTCATCCCTCAGCCATTCTGATTCACTCTGGGCATCTCCCGGTCTCAGCTCCACCGAGTGAGATGTTCAACATTCTTGTATTTTCTACGATCAACATAGTATGTACTGTACTTTGAAAAAAGAATGGGGTTACAGGATAATTATCCAAGTCACGTTCTCTTGGCTGAACGTCTTTTTTTAAAAACAGCAATAATTAGCCATTTTAGAGAATATTGGTTTGTGTGGTATGCGTGTGCGTGTGCATGTTTGCGTATGTGTGTGTGCGTTTGCATGCAGGGGGTACTGGTGGCAAAGGAAGGTGAAATTCTGAAAGCAGTGGCAGCTACGGGCTCCCTGCTATTGCGATTGGTGGTGCCCTTGCAGAGTTCAACAGAGGAACGAGCCTGGTGATACACGATGACTGCAGCTGAGCCCTCTTAGATTCCTTTGGACAACATGCTGCCTAGCTGACTCTCTTTGATGATGCCATCCATAAGTAATAAAGTCTAAAGCTCCAGGTCACTTGGGGGCTTTCTGAGGGTGTAACACTTTCGGGACCTGGTTGATTAGCTATTCCCACATCGGTACTGACCACCACTCTCTTCAGATGCCACATTGGGCTTTGGTTGTTTTCTGCCAACCTTGACCATTGAATTGTACACTAATGTCCCTTGGGAAACAGTCATTCCAGTTTGGGATCAATGAATGTAGCTTCCTTACAGAGGGTGAAACCTAGCAGAGCAGTTGGAGGATGTCCATAGGCTGGTGAAAAGTCTGAGCCGGACACCTGGAAGGACTTCACCAAAGCGCGTCAGCCCATGATATATGCAAATTATACTTCTCTAGACCCAGAGTCTTCAGGTGGTGGGTCCCCCTGGATCAAGCACTGTACCTAGTGCTTTTTCTTAGTTTTACGTTGGATGAATCAGACTGAAATTCAGTGTGTTTTGGGGAAGTTGTGTAGGGGGACAGGGATGAATGGTTTATTGGTCCTCAAAAGTTGTGTTACCGATGGCCGCTGTAACTGTGAAAATTAACCAGACTTGCTGTGATGTTTGGTGAAATAAGGCTATAATGTGGTTACCTTTTTTAAAAAAATAAAGTGAATCTGAAAAGAGTCAAGAGAATTGTGATTTGAAAGCAAGTGACCAATGTAAATAAGTATGAATGAATTAAAAACGTAGACCTTTTCTGGGTTTGTTTTATTTTTTGGTTTGCTTATTTTGCTGTTTTCTTTTGGTTTGTTCTTAAAATTGCATTGTGATGAAATGACTAGTGACTCTGTCCCCAGACCCCAGGAGGTGCCAAAAAGACCCCACAGAGAGGTCAGGGGTGGGGATGGGGAAGGAGGGAGAAGAGCACTTCACGAGATCCAGTGGGCTAGGTCATTTACTTTTCTTTCTGCTGGCAAATGGAAAGTACCTGTAGTCCTCACTGGACAGGCCTTGGCCCATGGGCTCCTTGGGTTTCAGTTTGCTATTTCTAGTCACCCAAGATTTGCTGACCGATGATGGGAGACAGAAGGAAACTGTAGACTGAGCCAGCCCCAAGTGGCAGGACCTCTGCGAGTTTGGGAGGACCTGTTAAGTGTCAGGAATTGGGCCAAGTGCCTGCACCCAGGTGGTGGGTGGGGGATCCTGGCAATGGGGGTGGGATGGGGTTCGCTGCCTGGCCCATGTACGATGTGTAACCAGGGAGAGTGTTTGAATGGCCTCTCTCCCTGCCAGCACGTCCCAATGCTGCTGTTTTTTTCAATAAAATCAGAATTAAAGGAATAAACTCTCTTCTCATTATTTTCTCTGGGGATCATCTCGGGATCAATGTCCTCCTCTCTTTGTGGGAGCATTCATTCATTCAATCTATTAAGCATCTACTGTTCAGCCTAGTGGGAGGTACAAAGCTGAAATCCAACAGAGTCCCTGTCCTCATGGAACTCACAGTCTGGTAGGACGATAAACCTAAATCATAGATCACCAGGATGTTCATTCGATACAAAGCAAAGTGCTAAGCGACCCTATGCTTTTGTGCCATGGTAGCCTGTTGTGTGTCAAGAGTTTGCTTAAACACAGACTGGACATTGATGGCTTCTCTCAGATGCCTCTTTTGGCTCCCACATCTGCATTCTGGGAACTCTTCCCAAGGCTTGTAGGCTACCTCATCTTTCTTGATTGCTTTCCAGCCTCTGCTCATTGTTGTGGGCATCTGGGAAGGCAATTTGTTTGGATTCTACTTTAGCAGGTTTGCTTCCCAACCAAGGTATAACATGCCTGCTATCTTTGGGCACATCTAGGCACTATGAGCTTTGGGATGCCTGCTGCCACCTATGTGATTCTCTCTCCATAAAGTGGGAGACGGTGAACTGTGGCTTGTCACCTCAGATGTAGAGCCAGAAGAGACTTTAGAAGTCACTGAGTTTTACAATCCTCATATTGGACAGTTGAGGAAACTGAGGCCCAGAGATATCTGCATCCCTGACTTAAAGTGAAAATGTTGAGTCAGAAGGGAAATTAAAAGCCATCTTGTCCAAGCTTTATTTTATAGAGGAGAAAACAAAGTTTTGTTGTGGGCAAGTGACTTACTTAAGGTCTGAAACAAAGTGTACTTGAGCCTAGGACCCTGGGCATGTTCTTATTAGAGGAAGTTGGGGAAGGGCTTTGGATTAAAATATAGAGGGCTTGGGTTCAAATTTCCCTTCGTCTACCTACTAGTTGTATGATCTTAGGCCAAGTCACTTGACCTTTCTGGGTCTCAGAGTCGAAGGAAAGCACCAAGGCCTTTAAAATCTCTGATTCTGTGACTTCTGGCCCAAGGTCCTTCATGTGGAGTTCAGTTTCCAAATGGGGGTGTGGTAAGGAATGATATCCCTTAACCTTCCTCTCTCCACCTTCAGATCTTACACTTGAGCCCTAATACTCTCCCTTTGTCTCATTTTATTTCAAAAGGCCATGCCTCTTATCCGTCTGAGGTGGGAAGGGTAGCCTCTTTCTCTTCCACTGCCACCCATTTTTAACCTGGCTTTTACATGAACCCTCATTTGTGGAGTCAAAAAATTCCATTTTGTTGCTTCCAGTTGCCCAAGCCTCACAGACAGGAGGAAGAAGGGAACGATGGACTGGCCTGCTCCTGAGAGCCTCCAATGGTGGGCCTTGTTAAGAAATATTTATGGTCATCTTTTTATTAAGGCTGAACATAATTGGAGAAATTTACCTTGGCACAACACCTGGGCTACAAACAGAAAAGCCTGGGCAAAGGGAGGTGAAGCAAAGGGGAGTGAAAAAGAAAGGGCAAGGGTTGGGGTAGGACTAATTGTGGTGAGAGTATGGACTGTGGGTAGGATTATAATCTCCCTCATCCATCCATCCATTCATCCATCCATGTATCCATACATTCTCCATCCACCTATCCTCCATCCTTCTGTGTAAATGAAATTAACTCTAGCCCACCATTCAGAGTCAAAAATCTATTTATCCTAGGCATCTAGATTATATCATCCCCAGCTCCCTCAGGGGAAGTGGAGATAATTTAACTACACGTGACAATAAGTATCAAATCAAGAACAAGGGACTGCCCTTTGGGCAGTCCAAAATCAGTGTAGAGACTGCCATTGGTCCACTTGAATTAGAGGTGGCCCACAGGAAATGACGAGAGACGCTATCTCTTTAAATACGGGGGTTACAACCTGGTAAAGTTAGTTCAGGAGTGGAAGGAGTTCAGGAGTTCCGGCTTTGGACTTGGGGCTGAAGGTACTCGGCTGAGACCTCAGAATGCTTCTACTATGAATTGTCACGTGGGTAAGTTAGGCTGACTTCCTTGGCCTACCTTGGCGTTTCCAAACTCTGCCTTAAGTAGGCTTATAGCCTCTCTGATTTCTAAAGTCTTGTGGCTTGTAGCCTAGTTTAATTAGTCTTTTAAGCCTCTCTCTCTGTCCAGGCCTCTCCAGGCCTGGACTGGCCTCTCCCTCTCTCTATTTACCTACTTCTTACCCTCCTAATTGTAAATAAACTACCTTAAACTGGATGCTGACTTGGGTCTATTTTAATTATGGAATCAATCTGAATTGTTGATTCCTGGCGGCCACACTTTAAATATATATCTATAAATATCTAAAAATCTCCCTCTTACACTTTATTCATCCATCCATCTTCCATCCATCCATTCATCAATCCATCATTCATCCATCCATCCTCTACCTATCCATCCATCTATTCTCCATCCATCCATCCATCCATCCATCCATCCATCCATTCAACCTCCATCTATCCATCCATTCATCCAACAAAAAAGTTCATGAGAGAAATCAAGCCAATATACAGCTTTCCTTAGATGTTGCCTTCTGGTATGGGGGAGACTCCATTCAGACTCTCAAAGGCTATGCCAGCAGATTGCAAACTCTTCTGGGTCCCTCCATGTTGGAATGACTTTGATGAAGTCCGGTCCTAGTCATGGACCGACTGTGTCAGGGGACCCAAAAGATAAGTTTTCCTGGACTCAATACTGGGCTGGGGCAGGTTGATGAATTTTTTATCACAGCCACCATGGAAGACATGAGGGTATAAAGGGGCTACAGTCTCTGCTCATGGGGTGGAAGTGTTGGGGGTGGCCTTTGACTTCCCTAGGCTGGATGGCCTGAGGTGAGGGACTGGAGTTTTGTATTCCTATGTACTAAGCACTGTGCAGGGCCTTCATGAGACAGAGTTTAAGTAAGTTACGGTCCCTAGCCTCCAAAAATGACCTAAAAGTTGATAAGCAAGTTACTCTGGCCTCTCCCCCCAAAACTTTCCATGTCTCCCCATTTACAGTATCACTCTTCTCAAATTGGAGTATTCACAAGTTGTTCTGCCCCTGAGAAGTCATTTTACTATAGACTTTCAACTGGGTATCTTTCCCCACCCCCACCTGTCATCCCAAAGCAGCTCAAAGCAACTCTCCTGCTCTGTTGATCTGATCCTCTGCCTCATCTCAACTCACCTAGTATGTATCCACTTTCCTGCCATTCACTGAGGAAGGCAGGAGACTGGTCTTAGGAGAGGGGTTGGAAAGGATCCTAGAGGTTTAGTCCAACCTTCTTATCTCAAAGAAGAAGAAATGAAGGCCAAGACAGGTAAGTGAGTTGTCCAAGGACACACAGAGAACAAGCGGCTATATCATCCTGAAAAACTCCTTTCCCTGCCCTCCCCTAACCTCAGTTTTACCACCTATAAAACTAGGGGGTTGAACTCTAAAGTCTCTTTTAGCCCCAGATCCTATGGCAATCCTAATTCACCAGGCTCAGTCTGAGACTATCTAAGCCAGGGGGATACTCTCCTTGTATGTGAGTGTCTCCAGAAGCCTGAGATAGGGATAGCGGGTCCTCTTAGGGAGACAGAGCAGGGCTCAGGGGCTTCTCTTTCTGATTGGACCACAGAAACGATCTCATTTCAGGGGTGTCTCTGCCAGTGTCCTGCCTGATCTCACTGGGAACTGCCCTCTTTACTCCTCCCCAAAGACCTATGAAGAGACAGTGAATCCTGAAGTGATCCTTCTCTTATGGGCCAGTGGGATGGCTTTGGGTCCAGGTGGGTCTGGGCAGGATCCACGTGGAATTGTGGAACACCAGAATGTGAGGGCTTGGGGTGAGTCTCAAAACAGAGAACACTGAAGTGAGAAGGGCAGTGAGGAATGCTGGCTAACAGGCCTCTGCCCAGCGGCCCAGAGATGATAGGTGGCAGAGGGAGGACCAGGACCACAGTCTCTTGGCTCCGAGTCTCACTTCACTCTCGGAATTCCTCCTCACAGGGCCCCTGGCTGGCAGATGGATTTTTGGCAATGCACAGGACCTCTGGTCATGAGTCCTAGAGGGTATCTGCCCTTGGGGACCACAGGACGATGACTTTCATGGATTATTATCAATTGATTAGGTTTCTATAGGCATATCCTTGGTGACTGACCCCTCTGAGAGCCAGGACAGAAGGGGTTTGAGGGGGAGGGCCCTATCATCACCCCTCAGGCTCATGGGTGACACTTACATTATTAGGCTTTCCCTGAATGATGCCCAAACCTGCATTAGCTTTGGTTAGGTGATGAGGAGGGACAGAGACCTCAGATGTCAGTCCAACCCTTTCATTTTATAGAGGAGGAAACTGAGGCCAAGATGTCAAAGGATTTGTCCAAGGTCACACAGGGGGTGAACTGTAGAACCAGAATTTGTTTATTCATTTTTTAACCCTTCCCTTCCCTCATAGAATCACTACCGTGTATTGGTTCCAAAGCAGAAGATTGGTAAGGGCTAGGCAATGGGGGTTAAATGACTTGCCCAGGATCGCACAGCTAGGAAGTGTCTGAGATCAGATTTGAACCCAGGACCTCCCCTCCCTAGACTTGGCTCTCAATCTACTGAGCCACCTAGATGCCCCATAGATTCAGAATTTAAACCCAGATCTTCCCACTCCAAGCACATGGCTCCTTCCAAAGTACCACACCTCCCGCATAAAAGGGGCTTATTCAGTCAGAAACTCCTGACACTCCTGTAAAGGAGGTGTACCAAGCAGTGTAATCCCCACTTTACAGAGGAGGGGACTAAAGTTCTGAGATGGGGAGCAGCTTGCTGCTGGTCATACAAGGAGGAGATGTGAGTCAGGCCTCCATTCCAGATGACCTCCATTCAGGGCCAGCACTGCTGTTATACCACCCCTGCTTCCCAAGCTGGGAGAGTACCCAAAGGGGAGATGCTGTAGTAGCAAGACTGCTCCTGTACACACTGGGGCCAAGTGAGGAGGGTCCTGACTTCCCCTTGGACATAGACAGACAAAGGCCTCAGCCCCATAGCCCCATAGACTCTAGGAATCACTGTGGACACAATCAAGTCAATTCAACCCACACTTATGAAGTGCTTGCTTTGTGCTGTGTTAGGGATGGAGGCAAAGAAAGACAAAAAAACCAGGCCCTGTTCTCTCTGCAGGCCAAACACCTTCTCAGTGGAGGCTGGGGGGGGGGGGAGGGATGACAAATTCACTTTGCTGCTTGGAATGGTGTCAAGTGGTAACTGTGCTGTGACCTTGTTCTTGGTCATTCTGGTTGGAGTTACAAAAACTGGGTCTGAGTCCTGGTCCTGCCCCTTTGTTGGGGGTGTGACGTTGGACAAATTGTTCTCTTTTTCTGAGCTTTTAAAGGGCCCTTCTAACTCTCAAATTCCAATGCTCTGGGGGCGGAGGACAGGGTGCTCTCATCTACCCTGGATTTCAGGGGAACTGCCTCTTTGCCTGGGTCCCCAAAGAGCACAGAATTTCAGAGCTGAAATGACCTTAGAGGCCATCTAATATTAATAGCTATTAGATTAATAGCTCTGTCTCCCTCTCTGTGTCTCTGTGTCTATCTGTTTGTTTTTCCCTCTCTGTTTGTCTTTCTCTGTTTCTGTTTCCCTCCACTGTCTCTCTCTCTCTCTCTCTCTCTCTCTCTCTCTCTCTCTCCCTCCCTCTCTCTCTCTCTCTCTGTTTCTCCCTATCTGTCTCTGTCTTTCTCTGTTTCTCTCTCTTCCCTGTCTGTCTGTCTGTCTGTCTCTCCCTCTCTGTCTCTGTCTCTCTCTGTCTCCCCACTCCCCTCAGGAGTTGTAGTGGATTGATACCAGGTTTGGAGTGAAAAAGACTCATCTTACTGAGTTCAAATCTGACCTCAGACACTTACCAGCTGTGTGTGTGAACCCAGGCAACTTACTTAATCTTGGTTTACCTCAGTTTTAGAAGGAAATGTCTGATCACTCCAGTATCTTTGCCAAGAAAGCCCCAATGAAGAGGTCACAAAGTGTCAGACATGATTGAAACAACTGAACAACACACACACACAATATCATATATAATAACACATTTATACTTCTGTAGCACTTTGAGGTTTGCAAAACATTTCACATTTGTTCACTAATTTATTCTTCACAATAACTCTGAGGTAGGTGAGATGATATTCTCATTTTACAAATGAGGAAATGGTGGTACAAAGAAATTATATGACTTGCTCTGGGTCACACAGTTAAGTGTCTGAGGCCAGTTTTGAACTCAGGTCTTCCCGATCCCAAATCTGTCCATTGTGTCATCTAGCTGTCTACCTATTCTTCCAGGAGAAGGCCCTCTGAGCACACCAAACTAGCAGCCATTGAGCTTTCACTTGGAGAAGATCCCAGAGCAGTTAACTCCCCAACACAGCCCAATCTGCTTTGGAGGAGCAAGAATTGTTAGGAGGGAGGGCTCTGAAAAGGATGAAAGTTCCTTGGCTATAGAAGCCATTTCTAATTAGTGTTTTATATCTTCTCCCCAAGTCCTAGGATAGGATACAGTACATACATAATAAATATTTGTGGATTTTCTGGGCCAGGATTTCTATGGCTTTTGTCTCATTTCTCATTATTTTTGGGGGGCCCAAGGAGATGGATCAGATGCAGTCTGTCCTCACCTGCCAGGACAGCTCTTTAGATATCCTGTTCTACTTCCTAGCTGTGTGACCCTGGGCAAGTCACTTAACCCCCATTTCCTAGCCCTTATGGCAGCCTTGGAACCCATAGTTGTATTGATTCTAAGGCAGAGGGTAAGGGTTTTAAACAAAACAAAACAAAACACAAGATCACAAAGACTGAAGGAACTTAATGGGTTTTCTAGTTCAACCTTTCAATTTTACAGATGAAGAAACTGGGACCCAGAGAGATTAAGCAATTTGCCCAAGGTCCTGCAGATAGTAAGGATAGTAAGCAATCAGCAGAATCAACATTTGGATCTGTTGGGTCCTCTAGGTCCAAATCTATGGCATTTCCCACTGTGGTATACTGCAGACTATGGTTACTCTCCTACTATACATTTTTCCATTGTCCTTTGGGTCACCTGAAATTGATTCTTCAGAGAATGTGTGTGTGGGGGAGGGTTCCTGTGATCTTGCCCATATGCCATCGCCAGGAAAATATTGGTGTTGGGGGCAGCAAACACCTGGTGACCATAATAAGGTGCCATGAATTTTCCTAATGTGATTCAGATTTGATCACTTACTTCCATTTTAATTCTGGTCTCAAAAACTCATCATCTATAAGAAGCACCAGTGCAATGCTTGTCCATAGACTTATGCAATGGACTGTCCACATACCTTTGTGGCACAGTCTTGGGAATGGACATTTTTTATTCATTTTGTTTTTCTAACTGTTCTCTTTCTGGCAACAGCACCACAGTCATTCTGGTCATTCAGGTTTGCAGCCACGGCATCATCCTTGAGTCTTCTTCCCTAACCTACTCATGTCTAATCAGTTGCCATATTCTGTGGATTGTAGAATCTAGAATATCTCTTGACTCATCCCTTTCTCTCCACTGAACATCATTGTAATTCAGACCTTTATTATATGTTTCCTAGATTACTGTAATAGCCTTTAAAAATATATTTTCTTTCCATCTTAGAATCAATACTGTGTATTAGTTCCAAGGCAGAAAAGTGATAAGGGCTAGGCAATAGGGATTAAGAGACTTGCCCAGGGTCACACAGCTAGGAAGTATCTAAGGTCACATTTGAACCCAGGACCTCCCATCTCTAGAACTGGTTCTCTATGCACTGATCTGTCTAGCTGCCCCTGCAAAAGTTTGTTAATTTGTCTCTTGCCTCCAATGTCTCCCTTCTTCAATCTCTCCTCCATATAGCTACTAAAGTGATTTTCCTAAAGCACAGGTCTGACCAGGTTGGACTCTCCTACTCAAGAAGGTTCCATGGCTCCCTGGTTCCTCTAGTATTTAATTTTTTTAAACACTTACCTTTTCACTTAGAACCAATACTGCCATCTCTGGGTCTGGCTCTCAATCCATTGAGCCACCCAGCTGTCCCCAGTATTTAATTTTTTAAAAAGTCTCTAACATTAAAAGTCTTTTATAACCTAGTTATGGGTTATATAAGTCTCTCTCTATAAGCTGACTGATACAATAAAGTTTCAAGACTTTGGGCATGAGATACAATTCAGGTCATACTGATACCATTTTGTATTAGACTCCAAGAAGGCAGTATGGTGCAGTGGAAAGAGCCATGGAAGGCAGAGACATAGGAACTGGCTCTGTCACTTAATTTTGTGACTTGGGACATTAGTGTTCTTATCTATAAAATGAGGGGGTTGGACTAGCTCTAAACCTATGACTTTATGAACTAGCTCTGGAGTCATAAAGGAGGTAACAACTAGTTGTTAATTGGAACAGATATGCTTGCATTGATTTAATTGACCTGGGTAATTTTTTTTTAAACCCTTGTACTTCGGTGTATTGTCTCATAGGTGGAAGATTGGTAAGGGTGGGCAATGGGGGTCAAGTGACTTGCCCAGGGTCACACAGCTGGGAAGTGGCTGAGGCCAGGTTTGAACCTAGGACCTCCTGTCTCTAGGCCTGACTCTCACTCCACTGAGCTACCCAGCTGCCCCGACCTGGGTAATTTTTAAAAAAATATATCTCCTGTTTTCTATAGAATGCTAACGTTTACAAAAAGCTCACCTTATGGTAGGTAACATTATGAGGTAAGTAGCGCAAGGATTTTGGACCCATTTCACAGGTAAGAAAACCAAGCCTTAGAGAAGGTAAATGCAATGCCTAAAGCAATTTAGTGAAGGAGTGTCAGTGTAGGGATTTGAAATCTTGGTCTCCAGAATCCAAATGAAGTGCTTTGGCCACCTAACAACACATTTCCTATATCACACCAGTATTGATTGCAATATGAGTCTGAGTACAGTTGTCTGCATTAGCTCCTGTTCTGGGAAGAAAGGAAGACCTTTTGGCAAGGAATCCTGTTGAGAGAGTTCACTGTGGGCAGAGAGTAGGTTGTCATCCACAGGGAAGGGCTGAGAATGGTTTGTTCTGTTTTGAAAATGTCCCTTCCCTCTCTAGCTGTTATCTTCCAGGGAAATATTCCAAAGGACAGTCCTGCTCCCTCAGAGGTAGCTCCAAATAAAATAATAATAACAACAGCAACAGCATGTATTTCTGTTTTTTAGCTCACAAAGTACTTTCCTTATACCATATCTTTGAGGCAGGCAGTGAAAGGATGATTATCCCTATTTTACAGAAGAGCAAATGGGCTCCAAGAAGGAAGTGACTAGACCACAGTCATATAGCCTACCTATCACCATCTGGGACTAAAATCAAAGTCTCCTGTCCTCAAGTCCAACATTCTTTCTGGTTCCTCTGAACGTTAGGATGGGAAGTCGATAACTGGTCATAAGATCCTTGGGATGGCATGGACACTTGTGTATGGGAAGCAGGGGTAGATCTGGAGCTTGCATCACCTCTATCCTCATGCTTGTACCCTGAAATATCTCCAGTGGGGCATGCTAAATCCTTTGGCCATCTCACTATTTTCCATTGCTTGGCATTGACCTGCAGCATCAGGAGGTATATTAGTGTGTGTTGGGAGAGGGGCATCCCTGGGTGGGTGAATGGAAGTTCTGTATGTGAAGGCTTCATTTCTCTTGCTGCAAATGGTCTTGCTGACCCCTGGAGGTGAATTGGATCCTTTTAGGATCTTGTTTTTCCTTTGGGAATTCCATTCGAAAGATGTTTCCAATAAACACTTGAATCCCTCAACTTCAGTGCTTCCATTTCTTTTCCCACCCACACCATGGAATTATCCATAGCATAATGGGACCCAGGGTATAGCACTAGAAGGGTCCTTAGGGATCATTTAATCTCAACAGTAATTTTTCAGATGGGGAAACTGGGGCCGTGAGCAATGAAAGGACTTCTCCAGGGTAGAATTGCTGACCCCCAATTCAGGGGGGCTTCTGACTACCCCAAACTGAGTTCCTTTGCAGGAAGGTACTTTGGGAGCCTGGGGCAATCATGGTCACTACTGAGAAACTTCCCTACCAGTCTGGCCCTTTCATTTGTTCAGAGATGGAGGAGAGGACAGCTGGATCACACTGGCTTGGGAGTCTGACCTTCCCAAGAACCATAAACTGAAAGCATCTCAGAATAGGAAGGAATTTGCAGTTATCAAGTACAATTTCTACCTGAGGAGGAAGAGGGAGTCCCCATACAACATTCCTGGTAAACTGTGTCATTTAGCTTCTGTTTGAACTTTGCTATTGATGGGGAACTTGCTACCTTGCAAGACAGCCCATTCACTTTTGGACCCCTCTGGTTGTCAAAGCCAACAATCTACCCCCTTCTAGTTTCTTGCCCATTGATACTTAGTTCTGACACTTTTACCTCTGATGGCTCTCTAGTTAAAGCCAGGGATTATACCCTTTTAAATCTCTTCTACAAGCACCTTAGTCTTTGGCCCAGTCCTTAAGGAGCTGAGTTTCAAGTCCTCACCCCTTTGTAACCCTCCTCGGAGGACTACACAGGAATGATTTTTTCTAAAATGCTGTGCCCAGACCTGGACATGGTGAACTGCAAATGGAGCCTGGCCAGGGCAGGGCACAGAGGGTGGTGCCAAGTGTACCTGATCAGATCCAGAGGAGAGAGACAGTTTAAGTTTACAGAGTACTCAGGTAACAGCTCTCCCCTTCCCAACCCCCCCATGATTCGTGAAATATTTATACAGAAAACAGAAGTAATGGTAGAACAGCGGAGACTGAATCTGAGCTGGCAGCTGGCACCCTCTTAAATCTGTTTTGTAACCTTTTCTTTAAGGGCTATTGACATGAGAAAAACAAGCACGCACCGTATCATGAAATGCCCCTTTGTGTGTGTGTGTGTGTGTGTGTGTGTGTGTGTGTGTGTGTGTGTGAAATGGGAGAACAATTAGAAAATACATTGGTTGGGGTCTTGTTTATACTTCCAGTCTTAAGGTTAACCATTTGTTTAAGTGAGATAATAGCCATTATTTTGATAGAGTTTTAAAGTTTACAGTGTGCTTTACATATTTTTTCTCTATTTATTTGATCCTCATGGCCCTGTTATATAGGTGCTATTTGTAGCCCCATTTTACAGATAAATAAATTGAGGTGGAGAGAGGTTTAAGTGATTTGTTTAGGGTCACACAGCTAAATAAGCACCCGAGACAGTGTTCAAAGTCAGGCCTCCCTGACTCCCAGGTCTGTCTGCTGTGTCACATAACTGACAAGATGCGTCTACATCAAAAGCACTGGGAGCCTTGAATAAATGATGCTGTGTTTGAATTTCCTAAAGTTTGTGTTTCAGAGAAAGAACTTGGGCTCGGTCACTACTTTCAAGTATGACTCCTGGACTGACGATATGAAATCTTATCCAGGCTGATGACTGGCTGTTTTCTTGAAAGAAGCATCAAATCTGGACTCTGAATTTGTTCATTGCTTTTCCCCATTGTCAATATTAAACTCTCACACACAAATCTGCAACGTACATACCTTGAATAAGATGCGGCAGGATCCTGGAGCTTGGCATGGTATGGAGAACAGTAGCCCCCGTGGCTTGGAGGTGAAGAGAGCTTTGGCCCATACAGGGGTGATACTCTCAGGCTGCTTGCTCCCAGAAGTGCCTGATCTTTAATAATGACCATGCCCAGCCTGCTGCCAGGGTTATCAAAGGGGTCTGATGTTTTTGATTGAACTATATTATACCTATGTATGGTAAGAGACTATCTGACATATCAGTAAAGTGAGGCTGGGAGAACAACTGAACTGACTCATAGTATGGAATCCTAGGCTTCTTCTGCATGAGTCACGTGTGTGTGTTGGGGAGTGGGGGGTGGTATTCTCTGGTCTCATGGTTTTTCAGAATTGGGGGAAGTGCTTCTCTAGAACCCACCCTGAGCAGGCACCAGCCTTGGGGAAGGTAGCAGTGATGACTCTATGGCCAGAGCCCACCTAGTGCTACTGTTCACATTCATGGAACCAGAGCCCAGAGAAGAGGGCTCAGTAGGTAGTGGGTACCAGGCAGAGAAGTTTCTCTGCCAATGCTGGGGCACTTTCCCCAAAGATAATAACACCTGCTTCTTCAGCTTCCTGACAACTGAACTATTCAGGGCATAGTTGCAAATGTCTGACTGGTAGAAACAGCCAGGGTTGAGGTTGGGGGTGAGGATGAGCCAGAGTGGGGGATGTCAGTGACTCCACAGTAGAGGCAGGGAGTCATCCTTAGCCCTTTGCCCAAAGCTGATTGCTGCAAAGTGAGCCTGATTGGTGCCTGATTTCACAAATCTGACTCTGAGGTTTCCCTTGGCAACCTTCAATTCTTCCTTGGTGGAAGACAGATTAGAAGCAGTGGGTGGAGGTCTCCCACTACCAACTGGTACTTAATAAATGTTTGCTGACTTGACATAGATAGCAACAAAAAGTGAAAAGGGCCCTGGATTCCCAGCTGGAGCATGTGGGCTCAGCTCTTGGGTCAATTGCTCTCTGTCTCTATGACCTTGCCTAAGTCCCTCTCTGCTTCATCTAGAAACATTAGGGAGTCAACTACGGGTCTCAGCCCTGATTTTAGATCTAGCATCCTCTGACACAGACAATGAGGTATCAGCAGACAGAAGAATGATAAAAGCCAGTCCGATGCAGGGGTAAATGGCCCCACCTAAGGAACTCACAAGTGACACTATCTTAGATCAGGCTAATGCTATTATCTGCGAGGATTTAACACTGGTTTTATAATACCCTTGGACATCATCTAGCAGGCATTCCTAACCATGAGGTCCTTGGGCAGTCTGGTGAAGCCCATGGATTGTGAACTCCTCAGAAGAAAGTTTTCTTCATAACTGAAACACTAAATTTCGGTTAAGAGGTTAGTTAAAAGAAAGATGTATTTTTCCTTCATCCAAGTTTATGGCTCCCCTGAAATCCATCTGTGCACCCCAAGTTAACATATCCTGAGCTAGCCCCAACAGAAAGGACTCAACCAAAATCAGGGAGGTAGTAATGAGCTGAAGTGGGACTTGAACTCATGACTTCTGACGCCAAGTCTAGTGCTCTCTCCACTTTCTCAGACTGCCTCTTTTAGGTTGGTCACTGGCAGAGGTGTGTGAGAAGAGGTGAGGAGACCAGTCCAGCTGGGAGTGTTATGGGAGAAACCTGGAAATGGTGATTAGAGGTAGATTGGGGGGCGGGGGAAGGAGGAGGGCGTTTTGAAACGCCAGGTGGGAGAGTTTGGTCTGGATCTCTTAGGGAGTCCCTGAAGGTTTTTGAGCAAGGGAACCATGTGATCAGAAGTATCTGAGGAAGATTAATCTGGATGCATGTTCAGTAAATCAGCATTTATTAAGCTCCCATTGTGTGCCTGGTACTGTGCCAGGCACAAGGGATTCAAATGCACAAGCAAGAGAATCTCTACCTTCAAGGCATTAGCATTCAACTTCAGGTATTTATAAATAAGGAAATATGAATGAATGCAGAACGAATACTCATTGACTGGGGGAGCATGGGCCCTAAGAAGGAGGGGGATCTAGAAAGGTCTCTTAAAAGGGGGTGGTACTTGAGCTGGCCCCAGCAGGGAATCAGGGGTGTGGAAGGAACTGAGGGAGAGGACACGTAGGGAGAGCCTGCAAAAAGGCACTGGGGGGAGGGATGGAATGTCACAAACATGGGAACAGCAAGTTGGGACACGGAATTCATGATTGAAGAAGAGCATGAAACCAGGAGGATGAGTAAGGCTTGGAACATCTTTTTCTGATGACGGAAAATTTGGGTCAAAGATGAGTAGGGTTAGAAGGGTTCTTAGAGATAATCAAGTTTAACACCTTTATTTTATAGACCTAGAAAGGGGCAGAGACACACCCAGGGCTGTGGAGGTGTTTGGGGGAAGAAGAGGGATCCAGTCATTTTTATTTTATGGGTTCTCTGATGAAGACTGGCATCTTAGAATATCAGAGTTGCTTCGGGCATTAAAAGGTTAATGAATTGGCTCAGACCCCACAGCCTGTGCTGCAGACCTCTTTCCTAAGCCTTATTGCAGAGTCCTGCACCCAATAAGGTGCTCAGTAAAGTTTGCTGAATTGAATTCAACTGCCAGTACATATGAAATGCAGAAATGCCTCACTGGAGAGGTCTAGGTTTGACCCTCAACTTTATAACTTAACTAATTAATTTACTGGCAATCCAGCAAGGTGCATTGGAAACAAAGTCAGAACCTTGGATTTGGAGAGCTAAAAGGGACCTCGATGGCCATTCCACACTGCATGGGCTGAGGGAGATTCTATTCTAAAAAGCCAAACTGAAAATAAAGACTCCTCAAGAATAAAAGTGCTCCCCGCAGAGGATTTATTCCTTTTTTAAATTTGTCACAAAGATCAGAGTGCGGTGAAGATGGGTGCTGCCGAACCAAGAAGCTGGGGTGAGGGCTTGGGAAGAATACCGGGAAATCTGGGCAGGAGAAGCCCCCTGAGGCTTACTTCCCCCGCTGCTGAGGGTTAACAGGCCCTCTGGTCCACCAAGGAGACACCAACGAACACTTAACAAAACACAAAAGTCAAGTCAATGCCAAACGCTCCCCAGCAGCCTCCTCTGTGGCGCCGAGGTTTGAAACCCAAGCCGGCTACTTTTGCCCTGGAAACTCTTGGCAGATGCCCGGGGTACAGACGGCGAGCTGCACACCCGGAGATTTTTCCAATGTTAGTGTTCAAAGAGAGAGGATCACCCACCCTCACCAATACAGTTGGTGGACTGTAGCAGGTGCTGAAAACGGAGTGGGGAAACCTCTTTCAGCCTCAGTTTCCTCATCTGCAAAATGGAGGCGAGAATAGCCGCAGTGCCCACCTCACAGGCGGGGCTGGTAAGATCCAATGAGATGATGCGGGCAAGCGCTTTGCAAACCCAGAATGCTATGCAAATTCCAGCCCCCATTATCGATGCTCTGGTGACTCTACGGAGTCTAGAGAATTTTGCCTGGAAGGTTTGGGGATGTCTCCAGGTTGGGGGAGGGAGGCCTCGGCACCCTGCACCATGCCTGCTGGATGCCCGCTGCCTGATCCTCTTAGGCCGGGTGGTCCTGCTCACTGCAGGGCCAATGGCCGTGGAGCTCCGCCCCCCTCCCCACCCCCCACCCCCAGCAGGCCAAAGCGCAGCCCTTCTGGAAAGAAGTAGACCCACACCTTTTTACGAAGCGCTTTTAGGGGTTGCAGAACGCTTTGCTCAAGCTGCCGGGAGCGGGAGGTGGCGCAGGGTTTACAGTGCCCATCTTTCGGACGAGGAAATGAACGCTGACAGAGGTTACTTGACCCGGCCAAATTCACCCCAGAGAAGTGCGTGGCGGGGAGGCGGAGGCTGGCCAAGGAGAGTTAAGGGCTGGAACAAAAGGCTCCCCGCAGGTGCTGCCCTGGCCAGCCCAGGCCAGTGCTCCAGTGTGATCCGGTCTCGGCCGCCACGGTTGCCTGGGGCTACAAACGAAATGAAGCTGAGAAATGCACCCGCAGAGAGGTGCAGCCGGGGCTCCGCGGGGGCTGTGGTTGTCCTAGTGACCGAGGCCGGCCGGCCAGGGCTGGGCAGCGCCAGGCGCCTCATCCGGAAAGGGGCGTAAGCACCCCCACGACCGGCCGGTGGCGAGGTTCACCTTCAGGGGCACCTGCGGGAGAGATGGCATCGGGTGGATGCGGGAGAAGGACCGGGGCGGGGGTGGGGAGTGGGGAATGGGCGAGGGGCTGAGCTATGGCTCAGGAGGGGGCCTCCCCGCTCCGCCCCTTATTTTTAGTGAAGGAAACTGAGGGCTCTAGATGCCTTCGCGAATGCCTGCAGAGGTCAAGCGACTTCCTCCAGGCCACTTGGCTGGGGACCCGCGCAGGAACCCTCCGAGCTTCTTCATAACAAGAGCGGGCATTTCTAGGCTGCTTCTCTCTCACTCTCCCCGGACCCTACAAATGTTCCTAAACGAGAATAAGGCAGTCATGCAGGGCTCTGGCCTTTGAGGGAGCTGGATGTTGGAGCAGAACGAACAGTGCTTCCGCAGTGGGTCAGATGACCCAGGTTTAGTTTCCCCATCCCCAAGCTGCCTCCTGTGTGACCTTGGGCGAGTCACTTGAGCCCGAGCTCCTCTGAAGGAAAATGGGAAAGCTGGACAAGATAACCTCCCAGGTTATGGCCCGACAGATATCGGTTCTTCTGGTCCTAGACCAGTTGTTAGAAACAAGGAGTACCCTCCTGCCAAAGGAACTTCCATAACATGGAAGGCTTTGCTAGGCTCCTCACAGGCATACGTTTTCCATTCAAATAGACTTTTCGGAATTAAATTAAACATTTATACATCTGCTATGGACAAGGCACTGCTACAACTGCAGGGTAGCAGGCAGGGCAGGAATTACTATCCCTACATTACAGCCAACTAAATGGACTGCTCCAAAAGGGGGTCACTTACCCAAACTAGTTAATGGCCCAGCCTGCTTTCAAAACCAGGCAGACCTGGGTTTGGAGCTCCCCTCCAGGGAGCAGCCAGGGTTCACAAATGTAGGATTTAAAACTGAAGGGACTTACGAAATGGAAGCCACAGAGGGCAAGTGACCTACCCAGGGTCACACATTGCCTTCTTTGAAATGGAAAGCTCTATCCAGTGTGGCACACTGCCCTTGGCTCCTGGGACAGGTGCTCCCCAAAGGTTCTGTTTTGGCCCTCACTTACTTCCCTTCTATCTTTAATATCTCACTGCCTCGAGGTGGAGGAGCCATCTGGAACAGCCCTTGCCCAGACTCCTGTCCTTTTAGTGTAGCAGTCTTACTACTCTCTCTCCACTTCTCATGCACTGCCTCCAAGCGGAGCCATCAGAGGACCATAGTACTAGATGCCTAATAATATTTTTATTTTGGTGGTGGGAGTGGTGTCGGTGGGGTGTCTAGACTTGTGATTTCAGTGGTATCTAATAAGGCTCAATCGATTGTTCCAAAGGATTGAGAGCCAGAAGACTCCTTAGAGATAATCTAGTTAACACCCCAAATTTTACAGATGAAGAAACTGAGGCCCATAGTGGTTAAATGACTTGAGAAACATGAGAAGCAGAATGAAGATTTGACCTCAGGCTTCTGATCCCAAACTCAGTGTGCCATCACCTGCTCCTGAAAGCTCACCAGAGACAAGTTTAGTTTTTGGTTGTGGCTTGTGGTCTTGGGCTCAAACGTCTGCTCTGCAAAGATTCTTTAACCTTTATTGAGAGGTAGGACTTTTTTCCCAGATCCACAGTCATACCACAAGGGTGAGTCATACCAATTTAGGGAAGGGGAGTTAGATGACAAAATGGGCTTCTTTCCCAAGAAAGGATGCTCCTAGAGCCAGCACCCAAGGTGACCATGCCAAGAAGACAAAGAATGAGCCAGGGGCTGAAGTCCATATTAGGATGTGTCTGGGAACAGGTATGCTTTCCCAGGCCACCCAGAAAGGCAAGCACAATCTCATGGAAGGACCTGAGATCTTGGGCCTTGAGGATCTGTGATCTTGGACCTCACTGTTCTCCTTTGGTAAAATGGGAACAATAATACCCTCCCTATTTCAATGGAATGTTGTAAGGATTATAGGATTTAGAGTTAAAATGGACCTTAGAGGTAATCCAATCCCTTAATTTTTGGGGTGGGGTGGGGGGATGAAACAAGCCTAGAGAGACCAAGTCTGCCAAGGTAACAATTCAATCAGGAGTCCACCAGACCCTCTGACTTCAAGCCGAAGTGATCTTCACATGAAATGGGAAAAGTCATCTTATTTCTCTGAACCCCAGTTTCTTTAAATGTAAAATGGGAATAATAATGCTTGTTTTATCCCTGTCTTGGGTTTTTTTTGTGAAGATCAAAGGAAATAACAGAGATGAAATGTTTTGTACCTGCAAATTGGCCTATGAGCTGACTTCCCCATGATGAGGTGGGCAGGGAAAAGGAGAGAAAACCAGAGAAGTAGAAATTGGTCAAGTTAACTAGCTCCCCTGGCAGCTTTAGTGCCCATGTAATTCTTTAATACTCAACATGTATCTGGGAACCTTTTTTTTCTGGACCCTTCATGGCCCCTGCTGACAAGCAAGAGTTACTTTTTTTTTTTTTAAAGCAAACCCTTACCTTCCGTCTTGGAGTCAATACTGTGTATTGGTTCCAAGGCAGAAGAGTGGTAAGGGCTAGGCAATGGGGGTCAAGTGACTTGTCCAGGTTCACATAGGTAGGGCAAGAGTAACTTATTGAAGGGAATGGAATCTTTCTCCTTCCCTCCTCTCATATGAGTGACTTGGGACAAAAACCGGTGCCTAGCTGAAAACAGGCATGAACAGACATGGGGCTGGTTGCTAGCAGATAACAGAGAAAAAAAGAAAAATGGAAAATTATTGGGAAGAGGGAAATGATGGCATTTGGGGACCCGAGGATGACTCTAGAAGTTTTGTCCTCATCCTAGAAGAGGGAGATGGCACCTAACAGTGAGACAACTCAAGTGACTCAAGCTTGCTTTGCATGGGAAACTGCATGGAATGTGGAGGTGAGGAGAACTGCCATGGGGCAGGAAGGGAGAGAGAAATGGCAGAGGGCGAGAGCTTGTTGTAGACCTCTGCCAATGGAATTCTTATATTTGGACTGTGAGTGGCCACAGAGATTAGTATTAGGGAATCTTGGGGTCAAAGGGTCATTTAGTAAAACATTTGTTTTGTTTTATTAAAAATATTTTGGGGAATATTATGACTGTGTGCTTGCAAGGTTGAGGATTTGTTCTCAGTGCATTAGGGAAGTTCACATCTGTTTTCTGGGAGAGGATATGAGTCAAAAGAAGTGAGAAGATCCTCCAGAGCATACCAGGGCACTTGTAATGGACCCTCCTCATTTCCTCCATCCTCTGCATGGCAGTGGTCTCCAAGGGAGTTAGTTCTTAATGATGTTAACCCTGGAGGGTTTCCCTGTACTGTCATTAAGTCTGACTGGGGTTAGGCCGAGTCTCTTACCTTCAGGCACAGTCCTATAGCCTGGACGTTCTGCAGTGACTCCATGGTTTCTTTGACAAGCGCTGTGATCAAGACAGAAAACAAACACATCCAGTTGTTATCACAGCCACAGATCCCGAGGTGCCTGGACATTTTGTACTGTGCTGAACACAAACATCACGCCTTGGCTTCCGCTACTAGTTTGCAAGTCCTTTGCAGGATACCTTCATTCCAGCAGCGCTTCCCTACTCAGAACCCTTCAGCTACAAACTTCCTCAGCTGCCTGGCTCCAGGCCTGCAAGCCTCAACTACTTTGCCTCTGAAGAAGCTTCCTTCAAAGCTCAGCCAACGGCTGTGTCCTAGAGGAGGCCAGTTGTCAGGGCACTTGGCCTCCTGACCTTGTATTTATTTATCTGGGTACATTCCTTTAACCCTCTAAGAATGTTCATTTCTTGGGGGAAAGGACAATTTTACCTTGCTTTGTGCCTTGCACACAGTTGGTGCTTAATAAATGTATATGGAACTAAATTAAATTGTTGAAAATTTGATTGCAAAATGCATTTATGTACTAGGAATCCTATTTTCACACTGGTCCTCAGTGAAACATTTGAGGTAAAAGTAAAGTCCTCTTTGAACCCACTTTGAGAGACTTCCAAGTTCTTTAGTTGCAATGGATATATGGAAGAAACTGCTGAACTTTGGACGTCATGCAGCATTTTGTTTTTCAGCTCTCCTGCATTAATCATGCATCACTATATCTATCATAAATGTTTGTGTGTATATCTCATCCCCTCTCTACATTGCAACCTCTGTAATGGCAGGCATTCTGTCTTCAAAAACATTTTATTTCCTCAAGTGATTGAACATAGGGTTCCACAACACACAGTAGGTACTTATTAAATGCTTGCTGAATGAATGAACGAGAAGAATATTGGTTCTTTGAATATGCTCCAGTCACTTCAACATTTTGAACCTCAGTTTTCCAATCTATAAAATAGGCACATAATAAAATGAACATCCCTATTCTCACAATGCTGTTTTGAGGGAAACACTTGGTACACTGTCAGCTCTCCAGAAATGTGAGCTTGCTTCTATTATTTTTGTTGATTTGGTCGATGTTACAGCACTAACCATTAATGTCATCATGGTACTGAGGGCCTAGAGGGCATGCCATGAGAGGATCAAATGGTGAAGCTGGGAGTGTTTAACATGAGGAAGAGAAGCCTTAAGAGACACAAGATGTTCTGTCTTTAAGTATTTAGAGGGCTGTAACATGGAAGAGGAATTCGATTCATTCTGCTTGGCCCCGGGGAGCAAAACTAGGAGTGAAGAATGGGAACTGTAGGAACAAATTTAGGCCTGAGGTAAGGAAAAACTTCCTAAAAACAAGAGCTCTCCAAATGTATTCTCTCCTTCAGGCATGGGCTTCCCCTCTCCAGAGGTCTTTAAGCAAAGACCGAGGGACACATTTTGTTAAATCTTAGAAGGAATTCTTGTTCAGATATTTCTGGGACTAGATGGTCTCTGGGGTCCCTTCCATTTTCAGCTTGGAAACTGCAGATGGGAAATAGAGGGAGAACCCAGATCTAGGTTAGCAAGTGAAAAGGAAGTGATCTGAACCTAACAGGAAGTGGAGGGAGGGTCAAGCACAGAGCACTCCTAACTCATAGACCACTTTGCCATGGTAGATATTTTGGTTGGTATTTAGGATATATAGGTAGGCTTTTCTTTGGCTGCACACACAAACACAAAACTCTAAGCTGATGCCTTACAGTGAGTGGTGTGGAGATGATCCTGGATTTTTTAAGGCTGTGCCAGTAGAATGAGAGCCCTAGGACCAATTCTCCCCAAATGAATAGACTTCTGCCAGTGAGTTTGTATCACCTGCCAAAGGATCAGTTTAGATTTCCATATAGAATTCTGTCAAGGATTGGTACCAAGTGATGAATTCTTTGGCCATGGCAATTCGAGAGAGAGAGAGAGAGAGAGAAAGAGAGAGAGAGAGAGAGAGAGAGAGAGAGAGAGAGAGAGATTGAAAGGTACCATAAGGAAATTGAAATTGAAATAAAAGACATGGTATCTTCTATAAGGCCTTACACAGGTAGTAAGTTGCCCAGCTAGGATTCAATCCCAAATCTGGTTCTCTTTCCTCCATAGTGCACCACCTGTCTTCCTCTTGTGTGGCCACTTTTAGCTTTGGCAAAGGAGCAGAAAAGGGGCCAGAAGGGGTTAAAAACCATACTACATTTTAAAATAAGTATTAATTTAACTGCTGGTCCTCTCTCCTTGTCTAATGAATGGACTCAGAGCCAGAGGAATTGAACCATATCAACACACATTCTTGCCCTAAATGAACCAGAAGACATTAAGGAGATTGCAGATATATGAAAGAACAGTTCACAGGTTTTTCTTGGAGAGACAAATAAAGAAGGCTGGAGTATTGGTGCTTGTGTGACCAAAGACAAGAAACAAAAATTCATGGGACCTCTGGTCATCTTGATTTATAGTCATATGAACATAAGCAAAAAGATCACCATGAAGATAATTGCAGCTTATCCACCAGCATATGTTGCAGAGGATGAGGAGGCAGAGAAATTCTTTGAAAAACTTGATAATATCTTTCAAACAAAGTCAACCTATATCTTAATTCTCAGTGACTTCAATGCAAAAGTTGGCCTAAGGGAAGATGCTGAAAAAAATGTATTAGAAAATCTGGTTCAAGATTAAGAAATTAGAGAGTTCAAAAGCTGATAGACTACTCAGTAGCTTTATGTCTATATATTATGAATACTTCCTTCAAAAAGAGACTTGGAAAGTGCTGGGCAAGCACCAAACAATAGCACAGAGAAACAGTATATCTTGACAGGAAACCACTGGTTACTAATGTGGGAACTATTTCAGAATTGGCTCTGGGCAGTCATCTCACCAGCTTGTTAGAGCAAAGATTAAACTCAAAACAAAACTAGAGGAAAAGATAAGGATCAGAAGATTTAGCATATAATTACAACGGCACAGGCCTGACCTTTTTTTTTTTTTTAAAAAAAAACTACATATATTGGAAAGTAGGAAATAGATGAGATAGATTATTATGATCTCCTATAGAATATTAACAGATGCAGAGGTCACCATGAAGAGGTAGTCAAAAAAGTCCAGAAATCACCTCAGAGAGCAAACACTGTGTTCATGCCAACAAGAGAAATGTGGCAGCCATGGGTAACCCTGGTTTTGAACATAAATTTGCTTGCAAAATCTTGTGAGGGATGAAAGAAGAGTATTACCTCATGAAATAGGGAAGCATGTGGGAAGAAAACAAGTCCACAAAAACCTTGGCCAGAGACCCAATAAAGCCATATCTTCCTTAAGAATATTTAAAGAGGAAAGTGGAAGGAGTATAATAAACAGAGACAAATGTGGAGCCCATTTGACAGCATTTCTGTATGGTAAGGTGACTGCCATTCTCCAATCTAATGAATTATCACCACGTTGATGAGGAATGAAGAAGCCACAAGGACATTTGGGGTAGGGAGTGGATTTCTTGGGGATCATCTGCGGGACATAGATTTAGCCTCATTTGGGTAGGCAATCTTGCCGTGCTGGGCATTTTACTTGAATGATGATACAACATATATAGTGATTTTAAATGATCAGGGATTGGGACTGGATCTGTGATTTCACTGGCAAAAAGGAAACTCCCAGGGGTGGAGATACCAGAGCACTGAGAAATGAAATGAACTGCCTAAATGTATATATCTAGTACATATTTGAGGGGGAATGGAACCAAGATCTTTCTGGCTCTGAAGCCAACACCATGATGAGTAAAACAAATCTGAATACATGACCTCATATGATTCTCACAACAACAATGATAACAATAATAATAACTCACTTCTACAGAGCTTTAGACCTCAAGATTTACAAAGAGCCTTCTTCATAAAAATTTAATGAAACAGGCAGTGATATGTATTTTTAGCTCATTTTTAGGTGAGGAAACTGAGTGAGTCTCAGATGACTAGAGTTAGTTGATTACTGTCTCAGAGCCAGTCAATATGGTGGCTGCATTTGCCCCAAGGTCTTCAAGCTTCAGGTCCTGCAGTCCTTTCACTTAAAATGCTTTTCTCACAATGGTCCTGTGAGGCAGGTAATACAAATATTACCTTCTCTACTTCACAGATAAATATGCTGAGGCTTGGAATGGTTAAGGGACCTGCCCAGATTCACATGGTTAGTAAATTGCATCTTCTTGGTACAGGATGATCAAGTATGTATTAATCACCTGCTATGTGACAGGCGCTGTGATAAGCACGGAAAAGCAAAACAATTTCTGCTCACAGCTAATGTTCTAAGATGAGAGCCAAAAGGCAAACAAACAACTATGTCTTGCATGCACACACATATATCAGTATTGAAAAATGTGTTAAATGCTACTGTGATGAATAATGTATGGATTTATTAAAAAGTATTAATGAAGTCATGATGGCTTTTTCCACAATGTATTTCCTTAATTAATAATAATGGTACAACTATTAATTACCATGTAGGGTATGGGAAGTCTTTTTCATGTTGAAAAGTAGAACAAGTATTTAAATGCCAATTTTGTGCCAAGCCAAGCACTGTATTAAGTGCTGAGATCGCAAAGAAAGGCTTTTACAAGATCTCTGCCTACAAGGTGCTCACACTCCAAAGAGAGAGAACGGGCAAACGACTAGCCACATATAAGATAGATGCAATATAAATTTTAGAAGAAAGTCACTAGCAAGGTAGGGTAGGGTATGGGGACTTAATGGCAGTGAGGGAATCTAAGAGGCAGAGGTGAGGAGAGAGCTAATTCAAGGTGCTCATTCAGCACCTTCCCCTCCTAATCTCAGTGTCTTTGTACAACACATGAGTCTGTGCTTTGGACATTCCCTGCTACTGTAGAGGCTTCAATGATGAGACTCATCCCTGTTCTTTCCCCATTATCCTGTTCTCGTAAGCAGCACAAGCATATTAGGAGAGAGCTGTTAGGACAAGAAGTGAGGAACTATGCTTCTTTCTGCCTGGGAAACCTCTGCCCTAGCTTTGGGAACCTCAGGGCAGTAGAAAATGCCCATAATACCCACTCTTTCCTACCCCAACTCTACAAAAAGGGGTATTATAATTGCTAATTCAACTCAGTCAGGGAACTGAGGCTGGAGCAAGGGGTTGTACCTGATCTGAAGGAAAAGGGTTTGGATTATAGCTAAAGCCAATCCTGTACCCCTAGAAGTTACTTGGGACAGAGATGAAGATTGTTAGAAAGTAAATTTCCCAACATGGTAGTAAGTTGAGACAGTATTCTGTTCTAGCTACAAAAACAAAACAAATAACCAAAAAACACTCTCCATCAAAGAGAGAGGAGTCACAAAATGGGGGACAGGGGAATATAAAAGAAATAAAGTGAAAACCAAGATTTCAAGAGGAAAAAATCAATTAAAAAATCTAGAGGAGGAGGCAGCAGGCTGGCTAAGTGGATAGAAAGTAAGGTATAGAGATGGGAGGTCCTGGGTTCAAATTTGGCTTCCTAGCTATGTGATCCTGAGTAAGTCATTTAACCCTTATGACCTAGCCCTTAACACTTTTTCTGCATTGGAAAGGTTACTTAATATCTATTCTAGGACAGAAGGTAAAATTTTTTTTTAAAGTCATTCTAAAAAAAAGTAAATAAATGAACAGAGAATATACAAAAACTGAAATGGAAGATAAGTGCGAAAATATCCAAAAGATCACAAACTACTCCAAATAAATATTTTAAGACAAAAGAAATTGAATCAACATTTGATGGAACAAATGAATTTTCAAGAGAACAACAGCAGGATATTTCAGAATGTTTAAAAGAAAAAGAAATATCTTTTTTGTCTCAATAACCTTTTTATTTTTCTAATTACATGTAAAAACAAATGTTCACATTCATTTTTCAAAACTTTGAGTTACATATTCTTTTTCCCTCTACCTCAAAATGGTAATTTGTTATAGGTTATATATGTATGATCATGCAAAACATATGTCCATATTAGCCATGTCATGGAAGAAGATACATTTTTAAAAACTACAAAGAAAATAAAGTAAAAAATAGTATGCTTTGTTCTATATTCAAATTCCATCAATTTTCTCTCTAGATGCATTAGCATTTTTCTTCTTTTTTTCAGTTTTTAAAAATAATATAAACATAGTAACTGTTGTGAGGATTATTTAGCTATTAATTTAGTATTAGTGTTGGACCTAGCAGGAAGGGCTGGAGGATTCCAAGATGGAATGAAGAAGCAGGAAGTGTGTTTCTTGCTCACTGAGAGCGACTCCATGGTGGTTGGGGCAAGACAACTTGGAGATACCAGATTTACCAGTGATCCTGTAGAAAGACCGTCACCTACTTGTGGGAGATTTTGATAGAGACTGATAAATCCCAACCTGAGTTGCAGGTCAACTTTGGGCTGGGACAGCTCTCAGAATCTACCCACCTGGAAGAGTGCAGCTGGTGATCCAGGAGGAGCAGAAACATCACTGGAGTGGGGCTGAACACTACTGCTGTGAGGATACTCACTCCTGCTCTGCTTTTCCCTGGGCCCTGTTATGCTTAGGCCTTAGTTTAGTGTAGTCAAGTCCTTCCCCTGTCCCTGTGGTGTAACCTTAGCTTGTAAGTGTAGAATCCCTATTCCCATCCTTTATTATTGTTTCCCACATTAAACTGTTATAAACTTTTACCTGTTGCCTGCTGGTTCCATAGGCCCTTGCCTAGGTGGGCTGAGTGACTGTTGGGCCTAACTGCCATTCCTGTTGACAGTTAGCTCCTTGGCAAACCCTGGTCTTCCTATCCTGTTTGGTCTTGTCCATCTGACATTCCTGTCTCTCTCACCCCAGTGTGAACCCACAAATAATAATAATAGTTAACATCCCTGATAATCCTCCACTACAGTTTGTCACTCCCAGATGGCTGGATAACAGAGAGACAGGAAGGAAGTTTTCTCCTGGGCAGCCAGAGTTGGACTAGAAGTCAGGGAAATCCAAACATTCCGTGGGGGGGGGGGGTGGGGGGTGGGGTGGTGTTCAGCCATTGGTTGTGAGCTGAAAGTTCTTAACCAGTGGTGAGCTGCTCAGAACTGCTCATCCCCCACCCCAGGTCATTAATAAAATCTCTGTGGGAAGGCAAAATACTATCAGGCCTGGAGTAGCCCCAGAGAAAGGGTTTTTTTTTTTTTACTATTTTTTTTTATGTTTTGTTCTCTGTTGTTTGTGCTTAATTGTAATTGTAATTGTTGTTGGTTATTGTTATTGATTGTTGTTATTAGCTGTTATTAGTCAGTAATTGTGGCTAATAATACAACTCAAATTGTATACAGCTGATCAGTTTGGGCAATGCTGGGAACAATGATGTTGGAGGATTGGATTGATTATGTCATCTTGGGGTTGTGGCAAGGAGTGTTAGCTATTCCATACCTGTGGTTCAAAATCATACCCAGGTATTGTAGGGGTGTATTAGATTTGGAATTTGCCCAGCCCATTCTTACTATTAATGTCCTGGATGTATTATCACACACACCAATCATTGTCCTTACTGGTTATATTGTATATAAATTGAGGTGGATGGTCTTTCGTGTCACTTATTATTTTAAGATCATAGTGACCTGGTATTGTAGGGATTTGGAGACTAAGCAGATGTTACGGTTGTTGCAAATCAAACTGAATAATTTGGAGTTATATATCCAAAATGGTGGTGTTTCTGGTCAACCTCCTAGTCCTCCTAATACTGGCAATATGGCTGTACTTTCACACATGGGAAATTCTGGCAAAGGTGTTACGTCTAAGGCTGGGTTGAAACAACAGGCACAGAACAAGGGTGATAAACCCATTAATCTTTTTCCCCTTCGCGACCTTCCAATTGTACATGATGATGGCATTTTCCATGTTAGACAGCACACTAGGTTTAGGACAGAGGATGAAGAAATTTTAAAAAGAAAATCCCCAATTTTCATGATGATTCTGGGAAGTTTGTTAAGATCTTTAAGGCATTTATCAAAGCCCATGACCCTGATTTTGAGTATTGCTGGTATGTGTTGGGGGAGATCTTGTCAAATTATGATAGGGCCAAGTTTGTTGAAGAGACCAGGAACACAGAGGGGATGACACCATGGCCAGTAGCCTGGGAGGAACTGGACCTCAATTCGGTTCCAATATACAGAATGTTAAAGCAGGTGAGAAAGTCATTAATAAAAATCATGGAGAAACACTCAAAGCATCCAAACTTGTGGTCTAAATTTGAAAGAATCAGGCAGACTGCACAAGAGACCCCAGCAACATTCCTAGATCGAATTATTGAGGCAGCTGAGATGTATCTGGGTATGAATGTCTCAGAGGATACCACCGTGGACCACATAAAAAGAATATTTGTTAGGAATGCTGTTCCCCAGGTTAAGAAATTCTTTACAGATTCTTTACAGAAGTTCCAGATTGGGAACTTCTGAGCCTGGATGAGTTAAAACAGAAAGCCACTTATGTGTTTGCACAGGAGATAGAAAGGGGAAATGATGAGAAAGATACCCTAATTGAAAGTCTTAGGAAACAGCTAAGGGAGGCAAATTCTAGAGCCAACAAGAAGGAGATAAATGAAATTAAGGCAGTGGCAGCGTTAAGGGCAGCAGAGAAGAAGAATAATGCCAATAATTATAAGACCAGTGGTAATACGAACACAAGGAATCAGAGACAGCAATCCTGCTATGTTTGTGGCCGAATTGGATATTTTGCAAGGGAGTGTAGATTTAGAAGAAGATCATATGGGCAGAGGTACAACAATAACAATGGATTTAATCAGTTTAATAATAATTATGGATATAGGGGAAATAACTGGAATAATGATTTTAATCATGGAAATGGCCAGCAAAATGTGTTCCAATGCCAGAATGCATGCTGCCAAGGTGCTCAAGCTCCAAATTTGGCAACGATGCAGGATTACATACGGGCCGGAGTGAGGCTGAAATACAGTCATATTGTATAGGGGAATGTTAACAATGGTAACATGAATGGAGGGACAGCTTCATTATGAAGGTGTGCCCGAAATTCAGAAGTGATTAATCAAGGTAACAGGACTGAAGTGAATGTTGATGAAATTGTATGTGTTAAAGATGATGATAATGTAATTGTGGATAATGGAAATGGTGTACTTGGTGTTAATATTGATTTGATTGGTGATAATAAGAATTTAATTAATAATGGTGATGAGTTGATCAGTGATAATTTAAATGGAATCAATCATAGTTTAATCAATGTGAATGATAATTTGATGAGAATTAACGATAATTTGAATGGTGTAAATGTTAAATTATCTGAATTAACTACTGGTAATAGTGTAAATAGTACTTTGACTAATGTTAATGGTAATTTACCCACTGGTAGTAGTAATTTAACTAATGTTGGTAATAATTTGATTAAAATTGATGATGGTTTATATAGTGTTGATAATAATTTGATTACTGTTGTAAATAATTGTGAGAAAAAGAGAAATAGGGTTGCAAATGGTGTAAGAAGTTCTAGTAATTGTGGAATTAAGAAGAATAATAGAAATTGTGATTTGATTAAGGATAATTTGGTTGTAAATAAGAACAATGATACCAAAATAGAGGTGAAAAGGACCAAAGGTGTAAAATCCTGGGAAAATTCTGTAATTCGAGATGATGTTAATTTGGATGGACAGGAAATAGCTGGGCTTTGTTCTGATGTTACTGTTTTAGCTCCTGTGTTGGAAACTTTCCAACCTCCCAATAGTACTGAAACATACATGTCTGTGACTATTGGAGATCAGATTTACGACTTTCTTGTGGATACGGGGGCTAGTAAATCAGTTTTGCAAAGCTTTCACCTTTCTTTGGATTTGTTTTACTTTGATACTTTTTCTCTTGATTTTATGACTGTTATTTTTTTTAATGTAATCATAGTACATATTTTTCTTATTCTCTTTTCTTTTCATATCTTTATAGTTCTCTTATTTTCTCTATTTTCCGATATTTGTCATTTCTAATAACATAATACAATTCATTACATTCAAATATCACAATCTATTTAGCCATTTCTCCTAATCACTGCATTTGTGTTATTTCCAGTTATTTTGTCATTACAAACAAAGCTTTCATGAATATTTTCATACATACAGAGTCTTATAGTTTCTCAATAATGTCCTTGGGGCCTAATCCTAGTAATAGGATCCCTAGGTCAATGAGCGTGAACAGCTTTATAGTTCTTAATTTATATTTCCATCTTGTTTTCTAAAAAACAATTCATAGCTTCTCTAGCAGTGTAATATTAGGCTTATTTCTCCTTGTTTCTATCAGCATTTAATTTGATCAACTTAACCCATCTGGTTTTCAGTTAACATACATTACCAGGACCACATTTATTTATTTATTTATTTTTTGAGACCCTTACCTTCCACCTTAGAATCAATATTATGTATTGGTTCTAAAGCAGAAGAGTGGTAAGGGCTAGGCAATGGGGGTTAAATGATTTGCCCGGGGTTATACAGTTTCAAAGTGTCTGGGGTCAGATTTGAACCGAGGACCACCCATCTCTAGGCCTAGCTCTCTATCCCCTGAGCTACCCAGATGCCCCCTCCAGGACCATATTTAGCTAGACTGGCCCTTAGGCAACAAACACAATGTGTTGTCAGAACCATACTTGTTGCAAAACCAAGCCTTTATAGCTTGGTCATACCCAGTAGAACTTTTGTTCCAATGACTCAACCCCTTAGGAATGCAGGATTACCTTCATAGTATAATGAATGTTAAATTAAGAAATTGCAGAATATTTATGCTCTCTAAAACATTGTCATCCCACCAGAAACTACATTTGGATTATATATATGCTCAGGCTTTTATCTAATGCTAGCCTCATATGAGTGTGTGGCGCTCTCCAGATAGTTATCATATTTAACTTGTCTAAAATTTTACTGACCTCTTTAACTTCTTATTTTTTTTTTTGGTTAGATTTATCTAGTTTTGATAGGGGAAAATGAAAGGCCCCCTTTTATTATTTCTTATCCTTTTTTTTCTTTTTTATTATCTTCTTTCATGTTTATCTCATTTAATTTTTCTTTTAAAAATCTGGATGCTATAACCCTTGGTATCAGTATTGATAATGATTCATTATTCATAGTACCCTCAATATAATAGTTACCATGTTCATCTCTTCTGATTATATCTACTTTAGCTTCAACTCTATCAGAGATCATGACTACTACTCCTGCCTTATCTGGATCAGTTGAAGCATAGAATATTATGCTACTACATTTAATTTCCATCAACTCCATTCCTCCTCACTGTTTGTCCCTCTCTTCCTTTCTTTCCGCCATATCCCTTCTCAGATGTTCAATTTCTTCTGACCAGTATCTTTCCAATTCATCACCCTTCCCCTAAATCCTCCTTTATTCTCAACCCTTGCCCTCCTACTTCCAAGTTGGCCCACCTTTCCAAAGGGGCCTCCCTTGTTCCTTCCCCCATTCCTTTTAATTTTTATTCTATACACCTTTCCAATAATCCCTTCCTTATCCCCCATATTCGCTTACTTCTTTACATGAGTTTGATTCTAAAAATCCCTCCCCTATCTTGTCCTAAGAGTCTCTCCTTTATCCTCTCACCTTACTCCCCTACTTCTTGATATGTACTCCCCTCTAAGTATCCCTCTCTTCCCTCCCTTTTTTCATTCCCTTGGCCTTCTTTCTCTTAATTCATTCTTCAGTCACACAAAGGGACTCCCAGTCCCTCCCTTATTCTATCCCTCTTCCCTCCAGTTTTTCTGTATGCTAAGAAGATTTTTATACTTCTAATTGTGTATGTTGTTCTCTCTTTATCCCCAGTCTGATGAGAGTAGGGTTCTAATACTACCAGCCCTCCACCTGCTCCTCTTTCTCCATGGCAGTTCCTTCTTCATTCTTTTTCCATATGAGATAGCCATTCCACCCTACCTTCCCCTGGTCTATTCCACTGCCATTTCAGTACATTCCATTACATTCACCTCAGCCTTGAGTCTTTGTACATGTTCCTTCAAAATGCAATGATGTCATTTCCAGGGGCCATAGATTACATTTTCCCATACAGGTATCAAACAATTTGACCTTTTAAGTTGCTTATGATTAATATTTCATTACTTTTATATGTTTCTTATAGATTATATTTTCTGCTGAGTTCTGAGTTTTTTCCCTAGGAATAACTGAAACTCCTTTAGTTTGTTAAATGCCCATTTTTTCCTTTTTATAATTATGCTCATCTTTGCTGGATATGTTATTCTTGGTTGTAAAGCCCAGTGGCTGCTAGGTGTTGTGTTATTCTAAATATAACTCCACAGTATTCAAATAGTTTTTTTTCTTGAGGCTTGTATTATTTTCTCTTTAACCTAGAGTTTCAACAACCACACTCTCCAGTGTGTACTCCTCCCTTACTTCTCCTCTGCTACTGCTGCAGCCCAGGATAGAGTAGGTACCTATTCTGTGCTCCTCAGAACTCCAAAGTCTTCATTTGTTAGCAATAAGATTTGAGTTCCTGCTGGTAGGGCCTAGTACCCATAGACTCTGTGGTATCCACTCTTTCAGTCTCCAGCTGTGGGTCAGTTGGGGGTCTCTGGAACTGAGGCTGCAGCAAACACAGCTGTTCCCAGGGCCCTCCACCTGAAGATTCCAATGATATTCTCGAAGATGCAAGAAGCTCCAGGGTTCAGCAAACAAGATAAGGCTTCTGGTTGTTGATTCACTCTGTTTGCTCTGTTCTTGGCCCCAGGGTCTGTGGTGGTGGGACTGAAGCCAGGGAAGTCAGAAACCTTCTTCCATAGTTGTCTCAGGCTGTTCTGCTTCGCTTCTGACTCTCATCTGTTTTTTCTAATTTTAGCATTGATTTTGTGGAGTTATTTTTAGTTGTTTCTGTGAGGTATTAGGACATCGAGGAAGCTTCACCCCCCATTTTGCCATCTTTCCAAAATTTACCTTGTTTTTCTTTATGAGTCCTTTGGAGTTGGATCATTATATTGCTGAGAATAGCTAAACCATTCACACTTGATCATTATACAATATTGCTGTTATTGTGTACAATGTTCTCCTGGTTCTGCTCATTTTATTTTGCATCAATTTACATAAGCCTTTCCAGGTTTTTTGACATCATCCTGCTCATCATTTCTTACAGCACATTAGTATTCCATTACAGTCATATACTACAACTTGCTCAGCTAATCCCCGACTGAGGGACATCTCAATCTCTAATTCTTTGCTACCACAAAAAAGCTGTTATAAATATTTTTTTATAAATAGGACCATTTCCCTTTCTTAAATATATCTCTTTGAGTATATATTTTGGAATTTTGGTTTTATAGGATTATTCACTTACAAAAATGAACACTATGAGGGGGCAGCTGGGTAGCTCAGTGGATTGAAAGCCAGGCCTAGAGATGGGAGGTCCTATGTTCAAATCCGGCCTCAGACACTTCCCAGCTGTGTGACCCTGGGCAAGTCACTTGACCCCCATTGCCCACCCTTACTACTCTTCCACTTAGGAGCCAATACAAAGAAGTTAAGGGTTTAAAAAAAATGAACACTATGGAAATATGTTTTATGTGATAATACATATATAATTTTTAAAAATTGAATTGCTTGCCAGCTCTGGGAGGGGGGAAAGAAAGGGAAGGGAGACAATTTGCATTATATAACTTCAGAAAACTTATGTGGAAATTTGTTATTTCATGTAATTGGTTAAAAAAAAATCTCTCTGGGAAGATGGCCAATTAGAAGCAGCAAAAGTCCAGACCTCTGTGAAAACCCTTCCACACCAATCAAAAACAAAGTGTTTTGAGGGAACAAAAAACCAAATATAACAACAGGAAAGAGCTAGGAGACCCTCCTGCTCAATTCAACTTAAAAGTTATGCAAAGAAGCCTGAATTCTTGAGTTTATGTAAGTGATGGGCAAACTTTTTTAAAGAGGTGGCCAAAGGAAAAGGAAAGGAAATGCTCATCTGTCAGTCTGTTTCTAAGGCAACGCTTTCAAAGTTTCATTGTATTGTATCCTACTCATTGTATTCATCAGATTAGAAATAATGTCGAGGTGCTGAATGGAACATTTCAGGGGGCGGCATCTGCCCTGCAGGTCCGTAGTTTGCCCACCACTGGTTTAAGGAAAAGGAAGAAGGAAGGTCCCTGGACCCCTCCCCCACCTACTGTGCTGAGTCTTCGGTGGTCAGTGGTCACTGGAATCTTGGGGCGAGGGCTCCAGCCTGGAGGAAGTTCCTTGCTGCCACAGCTGGGCCAGGCTTAGGGCTCTAACCACAGCCAGCAGGGAGCCTAATTACAGCCACCACAGTCTATCATGGGCCTCCTCTTTTCAAGGTTTTGGCCTCAGGGCACATCCAGCTTTGCAGATCAGCTCCACCCCAGCTTACTCTAGTCTATCAATAGGGCAGATAATAAGCCTTTAGAGGGCCTGAAAGTTCAATTTCCAACATCCCTCCTGCACCAACTGTGCTGAGAGTCTCCATAAGAATCCTGTTGACTCAGATCCCAGGATGAAGGCTGCAACCTCTACAAAATACCTTGATAAAAAGGATGGGAAGCACAGCTCCCTTCAGCCTCCACACCTTCATCTATACCTTCAGTTTCTGCTGCCAGCTGGGGAAGAACTGAGCTCAGGGCTCATTAATACTCCATCAGCCTAATCAAGTCAATCAGCTGAGCAGAGAAGGAGCCCCTTCAGGACAGAATAGCCAAAGATCCAGGAAATAATCAGAGGAGCAAGATTTCAGCCAATGACAGGGAAAGAAGGAAAAAATATGAGTAAACAACAGGGTCCTGGGTTCAAATTTGACCTCAGATACTTCTTAGCTGTGTGACTCTGGGCAAGTTACTTAACCTTGCTAGCCTCATCATTACCCTTCTCTCTTAGAGTTGTTACTAGGACAGAAATTAAGGGTTTTAAAAAATTGTTGAGGATTCCATAGACCTTATTTTAGGTGGCTTATATCTATCGATATTTACTGTATTAGAAATTAAAACTGATACATTTTTTTTTAAAACCCTTACCTTCCATCTTAGAGTCAATACTGTGTATTGACTCCAAGGCAGAAGAGTGGTAAGGGTAGGCAATGAGGGTCAAGTGACTTGCCCAGGGTCACACAGCTGGGAAGTGGCTGAGGCCAGATTTGAACCTAGGACCTCCCGTCTCTAGGCCTGGCTCTCAAGCCACTGAGCTACCCAGCTGCCCCCAAACTGATACAATTTTAAAAGATTTATGAACTCATTAAAAATAACCATTTTATGTTAACATAAATAAATTTACTTGTGAAAAATAATTACATTTTCCAAATTAAAAAAAAATGAGTGAGATGATTGGAATTATTTTACTTATTTTTTGTAAGTCTCTTTAATTCTGGTTTAACAGAAGAGATTTGTATTTTCCTATCTGCTTCTGCATTCAATCTGCTGTGATGTATTATTCTGGTACATGATGAAAATCTGACCTAGCACAGATATGTCATAGTTGGAAAAAGGTGGAGCATTTGAATAGGCAAATAACCTATGGAGATAGTTGTGACTTTGACAATCCCTTGCCCCAGAAAGTCCTGGGTACCCTAAGAACCACTACTGTAGCAGATACTATTTTTTAGGTATGGGCTGGCCCAGATTCCCTTTGAGGTTCTGTAATTCCAATATTCTTGGGTTCAAAGGATCTCCTTTATTTTATAGAGGAAGACACAGAAGCTCAGGAAAGGTACTTAATTTGCTAACAGTTTCTCAGTGAATGAAAACACTGGTAGAGCTGACCTTCCTCATAAGTCATGGCATTATGAAATCAGGTACTTCCATTACCAGACCATAAGTAAAATTCTATTCAACCTAAATTCAAGTCATCGACGATATATATTATGGACCTACCCTGTGCCAGGTGCTGATCCAAAAAAGGGCCCAAACTAGTCCCTGCTCTCCAGGAGCTCCCGGTCTAATGGCAGAGGTAACACATCCATAGCTGTGTATGTACAAGCTATAGATAGGCAGAATGATTTGGGGACAATCTCAGAGAGAGGATATTAAGATTAAAGGCTAATGAGAAAGGCTTTTTGCAATGGGTAAGACTTGAGCTGAGGCTTGAAGGAGAGCGAAGAAGCCAGGAAATAGAGATAAGGAGGAAGAGCACCTGCAGACAGGGGACAGCCAATTAGGTACAGTCAAGAGCTGGTGTCACTGAAGCAGAGTACATGAGGGTAGGGAGGGGCAATAAGGGATAAGGTAGGAAGGAGCTTTTCCCAAATAGAGGATTTGATCTTTGATCTTAGCGGTAACTAAGTACTGGTGGGTCATGACAGACCTGCTCCTTAGGAAGGTCACTTTGACAGGTGAGTGGAGGATTGCCTGGAGCTGGGAGAGATGAAGTAGGGAGATGACAATGAGCAGGCTGGGGCATCAACCTATGTGTGAGGTGATGAAGACCTGACTCAGGAAGCTGGCAGAGTCAAGAGGAGAGAAGAGGGCATATACAAAGGATTCTGTGAAGGTAAAAGTGGCAGGACAGCAGATGGGTATGAAGGGTTGGATATTAATACAGAACAGAGGGAGAAGACAAGAGCTTATTAAACACCTTTCTAGAGGCTGAGTGGGGGATTCTCTGAAATTTTCTTTAAGATTAGGCCCTTCCTGGGGAAACCTGCTGTAGCTCACTTTGTTAAGGTGCCAAGGAGGGACAAGGGATTTAATTTCTCTGCATAAACAGTTGCTGTTTACTCTCTCAAGAGCATTAAAATCACCCCAACATGACCACAATCCAATCTGAAGCACTTCTTGAAATGTCTGTCATGGTCAAATGCATATAGATTTAGCACTAGAAAGCCACTAGGGTTATTAAGTCCATGGAAATCTATTTATTCATTGGACAGATGAAGAAAAGGTTCAGAGAAGGGCCCAAAGTCACATGGCAGTGAGTAGTAGAGTTGGGATTTGAACCTAGGTCCTCCAAATCCAACATTCTTTTCAATACACCATGCTGTTGGCACTGTGTTTTTCTACACAACAACCCTGTGTGCTGGTACAAATGTCACTGTCTCTGTTTTTAAGAGTAGGAAACTGAGCCCCTGTGAAGGTAAGGTCATTCAGCTAGGAGGTACTGAAGGCAGGACTTGGGCTCTGGCTCCAGTGAGCTTTGTTCTACATTCCACTGAGGGTCAGCAAATAGACAGGGAGAAGAAGCCCAGTGGACATAGGAGTGGTTTTAGACATGGTCCACCTGTAATGCCAAGAATGTTGGAAAGGGAGGCTCCTGTGCCTTAGTTTGCTCATTACTAAAGTGTTCATAATGATCTCTGCCCCAAAGTTGCCTTAACACACAAGGAAAAATGAACTCTATTTGATGTAATAGAAAGAACACTGGGATGGGAGTTAGGAGAATGGGGTTCTGACTCTGCCATCACCTGGAGCAATACCTTGAGTAAGACACATCCCAGAGTACGTTTCAGTTTTTTCGTCTGTAAAATCAAGTAATTAGATAGGTGGTTTCTAAGGCCCCTCCCAGTGCTGGCAGTTTGTGATTTAAGGCCCCTATAAGGTGTGACATCCTCTTGCAATCTTGAATTTCTGTGTTGTAAAGGTCTTTTCCAGTCTTTTATGATTGGCTCACCAGATGTGCTCAAGGGGAGAAGCAGAATAATGCATCCTATACTGTCCCAGATTCCCTCCCTTCCCACCCTGACTTCCTAGGACCTCTCTCCTTTGGCTCAGCCCACTCCTGCTGGGATGCCAGCCCTCAGCTAGGCCTTCCTAAGGTCCATGTAAAAATTCCCTGGGCTAAACTGTGGAGTGGTTCCCTCATAAGTGAAATCAGCCTTGAAGTCCTTCTGCAGTCCTATCTTATTCTGTTGACAGATGCATGGATGGGCATTAATCAACCATTTCTATGGGGGATTGGGATTAAGCCCAGTTTTTTTTTATTTTGACTAGATAGGAAGTTAAATGTTCTCATTATCATGGCAGCTTTGAAATGAGGCTGATAACCTAAATTAGATTGTGGATAATGGCCACAGAAGAAAGAGGTTAGTTTCATTTGTATTTCAGGGGTTTATGTGATTAAAGAAAAACCTCCCAAAACTGAATGGCTGCCTCAGATGTTCAGGAGCAACTCTTCATGAGCCAGCAAAGTGTAGTATTTGACTGCCCGCTCAGTTCTGGTTTATAAAATGGGCTCAGTTTCTTTGGGAGATAACTTCATGGCCTCCTTGGAGGGAAGGCCTTTCAGGGCCACGGAAATGGTTACTAGATGCAGGTGCAACTTCCAATTAAGTAACAATGTTTGGGAATGGGCTGCCTGCTGACTTGCTCCAGAATGGTCCACCCCAAGGTTCTCTCCAAGAATACAGAGGGCAGCCTATTCTATGTACCCAAGCTCAGATGCTGAGGAGTTTCTGGGACCAACTATTTTAACATATTTCAGATTATGCTGGGTCAAATATGTGGGCTAGGCATGAACATAATAGACTTTGCTCCTTAGGGAGATTGTTTAGAAAGAAGAAAAATATATCAGCATATGCTAAAAAATGATACCAATTCAGGGTATATTTTGGTTTTGCGTTACTTAGTTTTGGGGCCAAGTATGGATAATATTTGAAGTTGGTGCCAGTTGGGTGGTTCAGAGAAGTGAGTCTTCTGTGCAAGGATCAAACCACCTCAGTGTAGGAGGCTCTGCATTTAGAAGGGGAAGGTCAGCCTCTGGAGGGATTCCTTTATGTAAGTGTGGAATTGGGGGTAAATCAAGGATCACTAAGCACAGATCTGGAGATTTGAAGCTGGCCCCATGGAATCCTGAGGAAGTTCCATTTGGGAGGGGCAAATGAAGGAGGGGGTTTTTTCCAGTGAAGACTTTGAGGAGGAGGCAACTGCCAATTACCAGAGAAGACATTCAAGCTCTCTGGGAGGATTGGGGTTGGTGGTTGCCGGTGGCCGGGTGGATCTGGACAAGAATTTAGCTCTTCTGAACCCAAAATTCAGGGGCAATCTGGAGATTTCAACAGCTAAACCTTTCTACTGACTTAAGGGCCAACGAAGAAGAAACCGAGAGAGTTGTGCTCCATAATTGGCCATAGTGCCCAGACTCCGGAGGGAGCGGGAACTTGGGGGACCCTTCCTTGATCCATATTATACCCCTTCCTTGCAGTTATTCTCCTGTTGTTTGATAGTTAGTGTTAAGGATAGGCTATTGTGAGGAGAGGGAGAGTCAGTTTCTGAGTCCAAGCTACAGAAGAAACCAGAACTGCTCTCTTGTTGTGGGGTTAATAGTTGTTAGAGAAGTTATCCCAGTTCCCTCCTTCTTCTAAATCCACAAATAACCCTTACCCTGTTATCCTGAATTCCCTTATCATTATAATAAATCTTTATTAGTTTATTAGTGGCAGTTTGGGGCTGTTACTTTGAGGGGTGGAAGACCAATCTTGTGACTGAGGGGAAGACTGATACCAAACACCATCTTGAAGGGTAAAGCTACTTGAACTTAGGAGTGGGGAGGCTTGTCTCAATATTACTGGCACTGAGGGTTGGATCCAACCCACTAGGGTCACAACTGAACCTCAACACCTTCCATCAACATCCCCACTATAGCTTTGCCAGTTTGTAAACCTCTTTGAGTTTATTAAATTTATGATCCATGATCTCTTAATTAGTGTGAAAGGACTCAGCCATTGAATTGGAAGGCTGCATTTGTTCATTCTTTGCTTCATTCAATAACATTTTTTCAGAACCTACTATGTGTGAGGCCCTTTGTTTGGTGTTAAACAAGATAGGAGGGATTAGGCATAGTCCCTGATCAGTGATTATTGTATTGTGGAGAGAGAGAACAGGAATATATTTTATGCAGAGAAGACATATGAAGGCAACTATAATGCAGAAGAAAATGATAAAGTGCTGTGAGCTCTGATGAGGAGAAATCAACTCCATTTGTGAGGATTATGAAAAATTTCATAGTATTTTGAATCATAGATATTGGCACTAGGAGAGACCTTAAAGATCACTAAATCCAAATTTTTCATTTAATACATGAGGACTATGAAGCATAGAACTCTGGATCTGGAGTCAGGAAGACCAGAGTTCAAATTCAGCCTCAGACATTTACTAGTTGTGTGTCACTGGGCAAGTCACTTAACCTCTGTGTGCCTCAATTTCCTCATTTGTGAAATGGGAATAATAATAATAATAATAAGTCCTTATGAGGGTTGTAAGGATTAAGAGATAACATTTGTAAAGTACTTTGCAAAATTTAAAAGCACCTTATAAATTTTAGGTATTGGCTATCATGAGATGAATCTAGAGAAGTTAAGCAATTTGTCCCAGGTCCCCTAGCAATTTTAAGCAGTCAACATGAAATCTAAAACCAGGTCTTTGGTTCCAAATCCAGTCCTCTTTTTCATTCTGCTGTACCATACAAAAGTGTCCAGGGAGGCAAAAGTACTACAGCAGGGAAGTTACCTGTGGCATTGGATTGTTTATGTATGAGATTCTGGAAGGAATCCTCCTGACTTAGGAGTCTGATCCTTATTTGGTAGGCATTGAAGGTTTTTAAGTGAAGTGATATGGTCATATCTGTGTACCAGGGAGACCAATCTGGCAATAGTCTCTAGGATAGATTGGAGTTAGGAAGTCTAATTAAGAAATTATTAGGCTCTTAGAAATGAGAGGATGGTTTCAGAAAAACATAGGAAGATCTTTAAGTACAGATGCAAAGTGAAGTAAACAGAACTAGGAGAACAATCTATACAGCAGTGTCAAGAATGTGAAGATTTTCAACCATGAAAGATTTAGTAACTTATGATATAAAATGCTCTCCACTTTCAGACAGAAAACTGATGGACTCAGAGAACAAATTAAACCATATTCTTTTTCCTTTCTTGATTGTCCATGCCTTTTTTGGGGGAACATAATGTAGAAGTGTTTTGTATGGCTATCTATTTATAATGTGCATCATATTTCCTGCTTTCTCAATGGGTGGAAGAGGGGTGGAGGTAGTATAAGAATATAGAACTGAAAGTAAAAATTAAATTTAAATTTAAAAAAGAAACAAATGTCTGGGGGGAAGTGATAAAGGCTTAAACTAGAGGGATGGCAGGAGGAGTTGACAAGATCGATCAGATGCAAAAGACATTGGGAGATAAAATCAATAGGACCTGACAGTTTTTTTTAGTTATGAGCTGTGAGACAGTGGGAGAAGTCCAAGATATCTCTGAGATAAAAAGTCCTCCATGTAGAATTTCCTAGTTCAACACTTGGAATTGACAGAGGAAGAAATTGAGGCCCTGAGAATTGAACAAACTTCCCTGGTTTACACAGCAAGTTCATTTAAGAGCTAATGTTTCAATCCAGGTCTTTTGGGCTCTGAGGCCATGGCTCCCTCCAATTTGTAATCAGAGCATTAGATGGGACATCAGAAGGCATCTGGCTTAACCTCTATCTGAAAAGAAATCCCTCCACTACATTCCTGACAATACGCATCTCTAATAGAACATCCACATGGGAACTCTTGGGGTTAGATCCTGGTAAGTGGCTCCAAAGCATACCATTCATGCTGTACCAAGTTGGTACAGTGTGCTCCATGTGCCTCTGACCTCCCATGGTCACACCTAGGGTCTGCTTTTTTCATAATTCACATTTATAATAGCAAAAACATTTTCATATCTGCAAAGTGCTTTCTTCACAACAACCCTGACAGAAAAGTAATGTAGATATTATTATAATTCCCATTTTAAGATTGAGAAAACTCAGGTTCATAAAGGGAACATGATTTAGATTTGTAGACTGTTAAATTTGAAAGGGACCTTCATAGATTGTCCAGTCTAACTCCTTGCTTTGGAGGAGAGGACATGAAGGCTTAGTGTCATCTTGCCTAAAGTAACACATCAAGGAAGTGTCAAGGTGGGAACCAGAAGCCTGGTCTCCTAAGTGCTGAGTGATCCCCTCCTAAGGAGGAGAAGCTCTTTGGTACGGATACAGCAGAGATGGCTAAAGCCTACTCTATGTACCTAAGTGTGGAACATCCTGTCTATAGCTATGTTTTTGCTTTAAGCTAGGACATGTTATTGTCTATGTTTAATACAAAAGGCTATTTCTGACTGATTTAGGTAATAACTTGTATTCTTTGAAAGCTCTCTGATCTCACTTTTGTAGGGGCAGATCAATATCCTATATGTCTTCTAAATTCTGGGTATCTCCTAATCATGTCTGCCTATAAGTCCTGCATAGCAGTCCACTTAATGATTTTCTTGGTTAAATGTAAGATGTGGTCTGTCTCATTAACAGGCAGAGAAGGAAGCTACTTTGTGGTATGATTGAGGGATGTCAAGAAGGCTCCCCTTCTCTAAAACATTTCCTCTATCAGTGATGTATGACATTTTCCAATTAGTGATTATTTCTTTTGGGTTAAGCATTGTGGCTCTTCTTTTAGAAAGAGAAGTGGGGAGCGTATTTAGTCTCTGACATCATTTGTGACATTAGTTTCTCAGGGTTGAGACATGTTGAGCCTGAGGAGACACTCCATTAATCACTATAAGCTTGGGAAGGATTGGAGTATGGGGATAATTGGACTACAAGCCTGAGGCATGAGGTAGTTAAAAATGGGGAGAGGACATGGAAGAAAAACTCAGCCGATTTCACAATTTTGTTGAGAACCAGCTCTGATCTCTCATCTAAGTTTTTTATAACATCTGAGAAATTCAGAGACAAAGAGCACTTAGTGAGGATTTAGGTGATGTGGCCTTCTACTTCCTAGTCTGCTATGTGGCCCCTCTATAGAATCCCTTTCTCCCCCTGAGCCTTAGCTTCCTCCACTGTAAAAGGAAGGGGTGGGGCTAGATGGTCCCTGAGATCCCTTTTAGCTTTACTCTTAGATCTCCCCAGCTCTAACATTCTAACTCATGAGTCAGTGACTTTGGGCCTCTCTTATTATTGGAGCTCCCCTTCTAGGTCTCATTTACCCATTAGAAAAATAAAAACAATGGCCTAGATGAATAGTAGCATTTCTTGTAGCTCTAGTACTAGCTGCCTGCAGGTTTTTATTTATTTATAAGTCCTTTTAAAACCTTTCCAAAAGAGAGTAGTAGCTATATTATGCTTTATGTGACATTTAAGGTTACCTGCAAATTCAGGAATTTGTGAGTCCTCCACTTCAAACAGCAGTTCATCATGAATTTGGGCAAGCAATCTAAAAAAGGAAGGAAAAGACATGCTTGGTTTCTTATTCACCACATTTTCTTGGCAAGCAAATGGGGAAAATCTGTCACTTATACACACACCTTACCCCAAAGCAGATCCCAACCAGACTAATCAATAAATACATTTTAGGGAGTTGCCTAAGGCACAAAAGGATTAGATCACTTGTCCAGGGTCACACAGCTACTGATTGATGGACAGGATCTGAACTCTGATCTTTCTGACTTTAAATTAAGCACTGTTTTATCTACTACACAATAGTTCTTTAATTTGGCTACCATAAACAAAGCAATTGTATGTGTTTATTATAGGGCAAGAGGGAGACTATGGGGGGTTTCTTTGGAAATATTGAGATTGAGATGTCTATGGTACATCCAATTTGAAGTGTTCCAAAGGTAGTTGGTGATATAAGACTAGAATTCACTAGAGAGGTTAGGATTATGGAAGCCATCTGCATGGAGACAATAATCTGTGACATGGGAGCTGAATAAGATCACCAAGCAATTTAGTAGAGAGGAAGAAGGAAAAAGGGTCTAACATAGAGTCTTGGAGGACATCAGTGATTAAAGGATATGACCTGGATGAAGATCCAGCAAAGGAGACTGAGGTAGAGCTGTCAGACAGGTGGGAGGAGAACCAGGGGAGAACATTGTGTTATGAAAACCTAGAAAGGAAAGTGTTCAAGAATGGGAAATTGCGTGTCACAGGTTGCAGAAAGGTCAAGAAGGTTGAGGACTGAGAAAAGACCATTAACAATAGCAATAAGAAATTGTTGGCAGTTCTGCAGAGAGCAGTTTTAGTTGAATAATGATGTAGAAAACCAGACTGCACTGGGTTTAGAAGAAAGTGAGAAGAGTAGTAGTGGAGGCACTGGTTTTGGACAGCTTTCTCAAGGATTTTTGTCAGGAAATGCAGAGTTAAGGATGATAGTCAGTTGAATCAGGCAATAGGGAAAGAGAGAGAGAGAGAGAGAGAGAGAGAGAGAGAGAGAGAGAGAGAGAGAGAGCTGTCTCTTNATCCAGCAAAGGAGACTGAGGTAGAGCTGTCAGACAGGTGGGAGGAGAACCAGGGGAGAACATTGTGTTATGAAAACCTAGAAAGGAAAGTGTTCAAGAATGGGAAATTGCGTGTCACAGGTTGCAGAAAGGTCAAGAAGGTTGAGGACTGAGAAAAGACCATTAACAATAGCAATAAGAAATTGTTGGCAGTTCTGCAGAGAGCAGTTTTAGTTGAATAATGATGTAGAAAACCAGACTGCACTGGGTTTAGAAGAGAGTGAGAAGAGTAGTAGTGGAGGCACTGGTTTTGGACAGCTTTCTCAAGGATTTTTGTCAGGAAATGCAGAGTTAAGGATGATAGTCAGTTGAATCAGGCAATAGGGAAAGAGAGAGAGAGAGAGAGAGAGAGAGAGAGAGAGAGAGAGAGAGAGAGAGAGAGAGAGAGAGAGAGAGAGAGACATATAGATAGACAGACAGACAGAGAGATTGAAGATAGGGATGGTAGTGGGATAATCTGCTGCAGACCATGGAATGGCATTAAGGGTGCATGTGGAGTGTGGTGAGGAGAAAGGCCACCTCTTTATTTGAAAGGTGTTCAGGAATAGTTAAGGAAGATAGCTGAGGGATGTGAGATGAAGCAAACTATTTCTAATTTCCTGGCAATTATATGAATACTTGAGGGCTCTTCATCTCTAACTCTCCAAGAAATTATTTCTGTTAACATTTCCTTGGCTATGAAGCAAAATGACATTATTGGACTAATAATAGTAACTCATTCATGTAGGATTTTAGGTTTTATATTGCACAGTCCTAACGGAAAGGTCATGAAAGTGTTATTATCCACAGTTTCTGGGGCATTAAACTGAAGATCAGAGAAAAAAATAAAGAACCTGCCAAAGTTTCACAACTGGGAAGTGTCAGACCTGGGTCTAGAAATTCAGTTCTTCTGATTTTAAGATCAATGCTCTCCCTATTAGTTCTTCCAGGGCTAACAGTAAATCTTTCTTGCCTAATCTCTGCTTTCCCAAATTCTCTTATGCCATAGTTTGGACCATCCTTTTTACATATTGCTATTTATATTCTGGTTTGCTATGTGTCTAACTCTGCTTCAACCCTCTCTCTGCCCCTCACCAGATTAGAAACTCCTTGAGGACAGGGACTTAGTAGTTATGAAGCTTTTTAGCTACTTTGAGCCCAGTTTCCTCATCTGTTAAGTGGGAATAATGATATTTGCATTCTCTTACAAGGTTATTGTCTCTTATCCAAAGAGATAGTTTCCACAGATCACTTTGTTCACTTTCAAGTGTTGTGTAAAAATTATTAATATTGTTGTTAGCGGTGGTTTCCTTTTGGTATCCTGAATGCTTCAATTATCTTGTTCTGTAAATTGATGAGATTGGACTATAATCTCTAAACCTTTCCAGCTCTACCAGTTAATGATTTGACCTAGTATGTAGGTCTTTGTTTGGCCCTAGGGAGCATACAAAAGAAGTCCACACATGATCCCTGCTGTCAGTGGACTTGCCATATATTTGAGGAAACAAAACTCACAAACTATGCTAGTGTACTAGGTACTACACATAGCGGGTGCTTATCAAAGCACATAGAACTTTAGAGCTGGAAGGGAATTTATCAATCATCTAGTTCAACTCCTTCATTTTGTAAATGAGACAATTGAGATCTAGAAAGGGGACCAAATATACCAGCAGTCACATGGGTGCTAAGTACCAGAGCTGGGATGCAAATTCAGGATCCCTGACTCTAATTATAGTTTCCTCTTTACTAAGTCATGCCTAATAAGTACTTGAGATTAACATTCTTTGATTCTATGCTACTCAAATTCTTTCCTTTTTAGGGCAATTTATTGGAATCTCCATAAATTTCTTGATCCATTTGATCCTAAAGATATGGTGAAGGTTCCTTGAGAAAATGGCTACAGCTGGTGTTGTAACATGAGCATTCAGAGACAGGGAATGAAGTTGGCCTAATGTGCCTCTCAGGACCTGAGCTGACACAAATTCTACCCAGTGATGACCATGACAATAATATTGGTTCAAGAATTCAGCAGATTTCTTAAGCTAGTCCTAGGAAGTTACTCTCTTCACTAGAGACCCCTTTTCTTCATCTCTGCCAGGCCAAATCCTTTGAAAGACTCAGAAAGTGGCTCATCTCTTTTAGGAAGCCTCTCTAACTACATTAGTTCATACTGACATACAGAATCATATAATTTTTTTCTTGAGATTAAGTTGAACACTTTTACATATGAAGAAACTCAGATGAAGCAAGGTTAAGTACTTTGCTCCAAGTTTATAGTGTGAACTCACTATGGCAGAGACTAGCCCAGTTTCTTGGCTCAGAGACCAGGGATTTTTTTCATTGCACCTCTCCATCTCCTGATTTTTCTCTGAGCTTCTATTGCACTTTTAATCTATGTCATATAGCTTAGACCTTATTTGTTCTTAAATCATTTTTTGTGTGTTCTTTCTTAACTAGATTATAGGCCCCCTTGAGGGCAAGGACCATGGCTTATGCTTCCTTTGTATTCCTCTAATGAAGGAGTTCTTCATCTCTTTTTGTGATGTATAGCTTGCTTTAAAGAAATATAATAAAGAAAAATAAATTAAACTCGTTACTTTTAAAGTTGATCTGTGGCCTATGTTCTATGAATTTCCTTCAGTACACGTCAAAAATTACTTCAATGATCTTTTTCATCTTTTGTTTCTGGCAACAATATCACTATCTCCTCTTTTCCCTACAAATCCCACTCTCCCAATTAAAAAAAAAAAGGAAAACACAATCTTTGTAACAAATAAAAACGATTAAGCAAAATAAAGCCACACATTTTTTGAGTTGAAAAATATATCTCTCATTCTGTCCTTTGGGTCCATCACAATTCTATCAAAAGATGGGTATTATTCTTTTTCATTGGTTCACTGGAGTCATGGTTGGACATTGCATTGATCAAAGATCAATAAATATTTCAGTTGTTTTTATTTATAATGTTGTTACAATATAAATTATTTTCTTGGTTCTGTTCACTTCACTATACACCATGTACATGCAAATATTCCCTGGTTTTTCTGAAATTATCCCTTTTGTCATTTCTTGTAACAATATTCCATTAGATTATATTCACATAATGTAATTTACTTAGCCATTCCCAATTGATGGGCATCTCCCTTGTTTCTACTTCCATATGTAAACAAAAAAGAGTTATAAATATTTTTGTGTATATGAATCTTTTTTCTCTTTCTTTTTTCTTAAATCTTTTTTTATTTCTTTAAATATTTCTTAATTAAATGTAAAACTTTTTAACATTCATTTTAAAAAATATTGAGTTCCAAATTCTCTTCCTCTTTCCTGTCCCTGGTCCTTGGCCCCTGAGAAGGCAAGCAATACGATTTCAGTTATATGCTTGAAGTCATGCAAAATATATTTCCAAATTAGGTATTTTGCAAAAGAAAACATACAAAAATACAAAAAAAACCCAGTATGCTTCAATCTAAACACAGAGATCATTAGTTCTCTGTATAGAGGTGTACAGCATTTTTCATCATAAGTTTTTTTTGGAATTGTCTTGGATTACTCTATCAATCAGAGTAACTAAATCTTTTACAGTTGATCATTCTTACAATATTGCTGTTACTGTGTACAATGTTCTTCTGGTTCTACTTACTTTTCTTTAAATCAGTTCATATAAATCTTCTGAGGTTTCTCTGAAACATATACTACAACTTGGTCAGCCATTCCCCAAAAGAACATTTCCTTAAATTCCAATTCTTTGCAAGAAGAACTGATATAGATATTGTTTGTACAAATAAGTCCTTTCTCCTTTGTTTTTCTCTTTCTTAGATCTGATTGGTGAATAGGCCGAGTAGATGGTTAAAGAGTAGGAGATTTTAGTGCCTTTTCCAAATCCAAAGCAATTCCAAATTACTTTCCAGAATTGCTGGATGTATTCATAGTCCTGTCAATAGTGTGGCTGTTTTCTGGCAGGCATTATAATAATTATAATTTTCCTTTTTGTCATCTTTTAAAATCTAATAAAAGTGAGGCAAAACTTTAGAGTTGTTTTAAATTGCATATTTCTAGGGTCAGCTGGGTGGCTCAGTGGATTGAGAATCAGGCCTAGAGATGGGAGGTCCTAGGTTCAAATCTGGCTTCAGGCACTTTCTAACTGTATGACCCTGGGCAAGTCACTTAACCCCTATTGCCTGGTCCTTATTGTTCTTCTGCCTTGGAACCAATAAACAGTATTGATTCTAAGATGGAAGGTAAGGGCTTAAAATAAATAAATAAATTGCATATTTCTAATTATTAATTATTTGGAGCATATTTTCATATAACTGTTAATCACTTGGATTTCTTCCTTTGAGAACTGCCTGTTCATATTTTTTGACATTTATCTATTTGGAAACGTGTCATTCTTATATATTTAAATTAGTTCCTTATATATATTGGAAATAAGACTTTTATTTATTTTTCATTTATTTTTTAAATTTTTTATTTTGAATATTTTCCCATGGTTACATATTTCATGTTCTTTCCCTCTCCCCCAAAACCCCCTAAGCCTGCTTAGCTGACGCACAATTTCTTTTTTTGTTTTTGTTTTTTTGTTTTTTTTAAACATTTATTAATATTCATTTTTTAGTAAAGTTAACATGGTTTCATGATTCATGCTCCTACTTTCCCCTTCACCCCCCGCACCCTTCCCCCCCATGGCAGATGCATATTTCCCCTGGTTTTAACATGTGTCATTGATCAAGACCTATTTCCAAATTGTTGATCATTGCATTGGTGTGGTAGTTTCGAGTCTACATCCCCAATCATGTCTGCCTCAACCCATGTGTTCAAGCAGCTGCTTTTCTTCTGTGTTTCCACTCCTGTAGTTCTTCCTCTGAATGTGGGTAGCGTTCTTTTCCATAAATCCCTCAGAATTGTCCTGGGTCATTGCATTGCTGCTAGTATAGAAGTCCATTACCTTCTATTTTACCACAGTGTATTGGTCTCTGTGTACAATGTTCTTCTGGCTCTGCTCCTTTTGCTCTGCATCAATTCCTGGAGGTCTTTCCAGTTCACTTGGAATTCCTCCAGTTTATTATTCCTTTTAGCACAATAGTATTCGATCACTAGCATATACCACAATTTGTTCAGCCATTTCCCAATTGAAGGACATATACTCCTTTTCCAGTTTTTTGCCACCACAAAAAGAGCAGCTATAAATATTTTTGCACAAGTCTGTTTATCTATGATCTCTTTGGGGTACAAACCCAACAATGGCATGGCTGGATCAAAGGGCAGGCATTCTTTTATAGCCCTTTGAGTATAGTTCCAAATTGCCAGCCAGAATGGTTGGATCAGTTCACAACTCCACCAGCAATGCATTAATATCCCAATTTTGCCACATCCCCTCCAGCATTCATTACTCTCCCCTTCTTTCATTTTAGCCAATCTGGTAGGTGTGAGGTGATCTCAGAGTTGTTTTGATTTGCATTTCTCTAATTATTAGAGATTTAGAACACTTTCTCATGTGCTTATTGACACTTTTGATTTCTTTATCTGAAAATTGCCTATTCATGTCTCTTGCCCATTTATCAATTGGGGAATGGCTTGATTTTTTACACGATTGATTTAACTCCTTGTATATTTGAATAATTAGACCCCTGTCAGAGTTTTTTGTTATAAAGATTTTTTCCCCAAATTGTTGTTTTCCTTCTGATTTTGGCTGCATTGTTTTTGTTTGTACATTATATTTGTATATTAAACTTTTTAGTTTAATATAATCAAAACCATTTATTTTACATTTTGTAATTTTCTCTAACTCTTGCTTGGTTTTAAAATCTTTCCTTTCCCAGAGATCTGACAAGTATACTATTCTGTGTTCACTTAACTTATTTATAGTTTCCCTCTTTATATTCAAGTCATTCACCCATTCTGAATTTATCTTGGTGTAGGGTGTGAGATGTTGATCTAGACCTAATCTCTCCCATATTGTTTTCCAAATTTCCCAGCAGTTTTTGTCAAATAGTGGATTCATGTCCCAAAAGTTGGGCTCTTTGGGTTTATCATACACTGTCTTGCTGATGTCATTAACCCCAAGTCTATTCCACTGATCCTCCCTTCTATCTCTTAGGCAGTACCATATTGTTTTGATGACTGCTGCTTTATAGTATAGTTTAATATCTGGTACTGCTAGGCCCCCTTCTTTCACATTTTTTTTCATTATTTCCCTTGATATTCTTGATCTTTTGTTATTCCAAATGAAATTTGTTATAGTTCTTTCTAATTCAGTAAAGAAGTTTTTTGGTAATTTGATAGGTATGGCACTAAATAGGTAAATTAATTTGGGTAGAATTGTCATTTTTATTATGTTAGCTCGACCTACTCATGAGCAATCAATGGCTTTCCAATTGTTGAGCTCCAGTTTTATTTGTTTGGAAAGTGTTTTGTAGTTGTTTTTGTATAATTGTTGTGTTTGTTTTGGTAGATAGATTCCCAAGTATTTTATATTGTCTAGGGTGATTTTAAATGGTGTTTCTATTTCTACCTCTTGCTGCTGTGATGTGTTGGAAATAAATAGAAATGCTGATGATTTATGTGCATTTATTTTGTATCCTGCAACTTTGCTAAAGTTGTTAATTATTTCTACCAGCTTCTTAGTTGATTCTCTAGGATTTTTTAAGTATACCATTGTATCATCTGCAAAGAGTGATACCTTAGTCTCCTCATTGCTTATTTTGATACCTTCAATTTCTTTTTCTTCTCTAATTGCTACTGCTAGTGTTTCTAGTACTATGTTGAATAATAGAGGTGATAATGGGCATCCTTGTTTCACTCCTGATCTTATTGGGAAGGCTTCTAATTTATCCCCATTGCATATGATGCTTGTTGATGGTTTTAGGTATATACTGTTTATTATTTTTAGGAAAGGTCCTTCTGTTCCTATACTTTCCAGGGTTTTCCATAGGAATGGGTGCTGTATTTTGTCAAAGGCATTTTCAACATCTATTGAAATAATCATGTGATTTTTGTTTGTTAGATTGTTGATATGGTGAATTATGTAGATGGTTTTCCTAATGTTGAACCAACCTTGCATTCCTGGTATAAATCTCACCTGATCATGGTGGATGATCCTCTTGATTACTTGCTGGAGTCTCTTTGCTAGTATTCTATTTAAGATTTTTGCATCTATGTTCATTAGGGAGATTGGTCTGTAGTTTTCTTTCTCTGTTTTTGATCTCCCTGGCTTTGGAATCAGTACCATATTTATGTCATAAAAGGAATTTGGTAGGACTCCTTCTTTGCTTATTATATCAAATAATTTGTATAGTATTGGGATTAGTTGCTCTTTGAATGTCTGATAGAATTCACTTTTGAATCCATCAGGCCCTGGCAATTTTTTCTTAGGGAGTTCTTTGATGGCTTGTTCAATTTCTATTTCTGATATGGGATTATTTAGGTATTCTATTTCTTCTGCTGTTAATCTAGGCAATTTGTATTTTTGTAAATATTCATCCATATCTCCTAGATTGCTATATTTATTGCCATATAATTGGGCAAACTAGTTTTTAATGATTGCCTTAATTTCCCCTTCATTAGAGGTGAAGTCTCCCTTTTCATCTTTGATATTGTCAATTTGGTTTTCTTCTTTGCTTTTTTTTTAGTAGATTGACCAGTACTTTGTCTATTTTATTTGTTTTTTCAAAATACCAGCTTCTATTCTTATTTATTAAATCAATAGTTCTTTTACTTTAGATTTTATTAATTTCTCCCTTGATTTTTAGTATTTCTAATTTAGTTTTCATCTTGGGATTTTTAATTTGTTCGCTTTCTAATTTTTTAAGTTGCATGCCCAATTCATTAATCTCTGCCCTCCCTAATTTGTTAATATGTGCACTCAAGGATATAAATTTCCCCCTGAGTACTCCCTTGGCTGCATCCCACAGAGTTTGGTAGGATGTCTCATCATTGTCATTCTCTTCAATCAAATTGTTGATTATTCCTATGATTTCTTCTTTGACAAATTGGTTTTGGAGAATTATATTATTTAATTTCCAATTGGTTTTTGATTTGCCTGTCCAGGTGCCCTTACTAATTATTATTTTTATTGCATTATGATCTGAGAAGGTTACATTTATTATTTCTGCTCTTTTGCATTTGTTTGCAATGATTCTATGCCCTATAACATGGTCAATCTTTGTGAATGTGCCATGTGCAGCTGAAAAGAAGGTGTATTCCTTTTTGTCCCTATTTATTTTTCTCCACATATCAATTAAATCTAATTTTTCTAGGACTTCATTCACCTCTCTTACCTCTTTCTTATTTATTTTTTGGTTTGATTTATCTAGATCTGAAAGAGGAATATTTAGATCTCCCACTAGTATGGTTTTACTATCTATTTCCTTCTTGAGCTCTGCCAGTTTCTCCTTTATGAATTTGGATGCTATGCCACTTGGTGCATACATATTGAGCAATGTTATTTCCTCATTGTCTATACTGCCTTCAATTAGGATGTAATGACCTTTGCTGTCTTTTTTAATCATATCTATTTTTACTTTGGCTTTGTCAGAAATCACAATTGCCACTCCTACCTTCTTTTTCTCATTAGACACCCAAAAGATTTTGCTCAAGCCCTTTACTTTAAACTTGTGTATCTCCACCTGCCTCATATATGTTTCTTGTAGACAACATATGGTAGGATTTTGGTTTCTAATCCATTCTGCTATTTGCTTCCGTTTTATGAGTGAGTTCATCCCATTCACACTCAGAGTTATAATTATCAGTTGTGTATTCGTCAACATTTTGGTATCCTCTCCTAGTTCTACCCCTTCTTCTTAAACTATTTCCTGTTAAACCAGTGGTTTGCTTTAAGCCAGTAACTGTTGTCCCCTCCCTTGATTAACTTCCCTTTCTACCCCCTTCCTTATTATTCCCCTCTTTTTATTTTTAAGGCTTAATGAATTCCCTCCCCCTTCTTCTCCCCTCCATTTTTTTTTACCTCTCCACTCCCCTGCTCCCCTTGGTTTATCCCTTCTGACTTTCTCAGTAGGGTTAGATAGAGTTTTATATCCCAATGGATAATATAGCTACTCTTCCCTCTCAGGGTTAATTGCACTGAGAGTAAGGTTTAAATATTAACTCTTAATGCTCTCTTCCTCTCCTTCTTATAATAGTATTCATCCCTTCTCCTTCCCATGCCCTGTGTGATAGATTATCCCATTTTTCTCATTCATTCAAGTTTCTCTTGGTGTCCTCTACTATTCACCCCCCTCTTTCTCACCCCCCATATCTTCTTAGACCGTTTAGTATTCCAACCTCTCCCTATGTATAATTCTTCTGATTACTATAATAGTGAATACTATAATAGTGAATAAAGTTCACTACAGAGAATTATACATAACATTTCTCCAGATAGGAATACAAATAATTAGATCTTATTGAAGCCCTTAAAGAGGCAAATTTAAAAAATACAAGTTTTCTTTCTTTCCCCTCTGTTTCTTATTTACCTTTTTATGTTTCTCTTGATTTTTATGTTTGGATATCGAACTTTCCATTTAGTCCTGGTCTTTTCTGTGCAAATACTTGGAAATCTTCTATCTTGTTGAATGCCCAAACTTTCCCCTGGATGTATATAATTAGTTTTGATGGGTAGGTGATCCGTGGTTGTAGACCCAGTTCTCTTGCTTTTCTGAATATCATATTCCAAGCTTTGCAATCTTTTAGCGTGGAGGCTGCCAGATCCTGTGTGATCCTGATTGGTGCTCCTTGATATTTTAATTGTCTCTTTCTGGCTTCTTGTAAGATTTTTTCTTTTACTTAGAAACTCTTGAATTTAGCTATTATATTCCTGGGGGTTGTCTTTTCGGGGTCTAGTGTAGAAGGTGATCTACGGATCCTTTCAATGTCTATATTGCCCTCTTGTTGTAGAACTTCAGGGCAATTTTGCTAAATAATTTCTTTTAGTATGGAGTCCAAATTTCTATTAATTTCTGCTTTTTCAGGAAGACCAATAATTCTCAAATTGTCTCTTCTAGACCAGTTTTCTTGGTCTGTCACTTTCTCATTGAGATATTTCATGTTTCCTTCTATTTTATCAGTCTTTTGACTTTGTTTTATTTGTTCTTGCTCTCTTGAGAGATCATTGTCTTCTAATTGCTCAATTCTAGCCTTTAGGGACTGGTTTTCTGTTATAATCTTTTGGTTTTCCTTTTCAATCTGGTCATTTCTGGTCTTCAGTTGACTTGCCTCACTTTCCAATTGTGAAATTCTGCCTTTTAAATTGTTATTTTCTTGCCAGATCTCTTCCATCTTTCTCATCATCTCAGATTTTAACTCTTCAATAGCTTGTGACCAGTTTTTATCATTTTGGGAAGGTTTGGATGTTATTACTTGTTTGTTCTTCTCTGCTGTTTGCTCTGCTGTCTGGACTTTCTCTGTGTAAAAGTTGTTGAGTGTTACAGATTTCTTCTTGATGATCTTTCTCTTTTAGGGTTCTTGTCTCTGGCTTGCCAATTGTTAGCCCTGCGCCCTCTCAGGTTTATCCTCACACCCAGAGTCTGTTTGCGCTCTCTAGGCTCCTGAAGTCTCAGATCTTGTTGTTCTCAGGGTCAAGCCTCCTGGTGGCCCCCTTGTTTGTTCCTCTGTCTGAGGCTCCTTTAACAGTTTCAGAGCACTGTTTCCAAAGTCACACACCCCTCTGCACTGGGTCCTCTCTCAAGGTCTACTCCTGTGCTCAGGATCCGTAGATGCAAGAGCCTGCGCTTGCGCCTGCGCTCAGTGTCTGTGTTCAAAGTCCGTGCATTCTTTAGCCTCTTGGGGTTTTAAGTCTTGCTGCTCTCAGGAACAGGCCCTGGTGACCCCAGTTAGCTGCCAAGGACTTAATCAGTGCCCCAAGCTTGCTCTAGCTCTTGTGCGCTGGCTTTGGTACTGTTGGTGGTGTGGGGTGGGGGAAGGGGTTGCTCAGCTTGTGTTTTAGTGGGAGCTGTTTCACCCCCTTATAGCATGGAAATGCCCCAATTCCACGTACCTTCAATGCTGCGCCCTGTTGTGGAGTCCCTTCGTTCCTCTGGATTTGTTTTTATGTCTTCTTGAGAAGTCCTGTATGTTTCGGTTAGGAGAGGTTAAACAGCTGCTTTTTACTCAGCCGCCATCTTAACCAGGAAGTTCCTGATGCACAATTTCACTGGGTTTTACATGTATCATTGATCAAGACCTAATTCCATATTATTAATAGTTAGACTAGAGTTATCATTTGGTGTCTTCATCCTCAATAATATTCCCATCAAAAGAAGACTTTTATTTTATTTATTTTTTTAAACATTTATTAATATTCATTTTAACCTGTTTACATCCTTCATACCCCTACTTTCCCCTTTACCCCCCTGCTCTCCCCCCACCCATGGCCGACGCACATTTCCACTGGTTGTAACAAAAAGAAGACTTTTATTAAAGAAACCTGCAGCAAAGACTTTTTCCAGTTATTTATTTTCATTCTAATTTTAATTGCATTAACTTTGTATGAAACCTTTTTAATTTTTATTTCCTATGATCCTCTCTATTCCTTGTCTGGAACTGAAATTTATTTTGTCCATAGTTAATGAAAATCTTTTCTTCCTTGCATCTTTAATTTATGAGATGACTTTTTATATATAGGCCATCTATCTATTGACACATTTTGTTTTACAATGTGAGATCTTGATCTAAATCTAATTTTCTTAGACTGGTCTCCTATTTTCCCAGCAGTTTTTATCCGTGCTTATTTGAGTAGTTGGTGTATTTGGGTTTCCCAAATATTATCCTGCAATGTTCATTTGCTTCTATACGTTGCATATCTAACCCGGTGATGGCACACCTGTGACACGTGTGTCAACACTAACACGCGGAGCCATTTTTGATGACACACAGCTGCATACAGAGAAGTATGAGGCCCCATGTCGAGGATGAAACATTTGCTATAGTGTAGTGTTGATACTCTGTGTACTATAGATGACAATTCTACCTATATTAACTTACCTCTTTTTGTTTATTAAATACAGTTATATATTACAATTATACATTTTTGTTATTTAAACTATAAATATCGTGAAATTATGGTTGTTTTCTCGAAGTGACACACCACCCAAGATATGCTCAGTTTTTTGGCGAATTTTGACACACCAAGGTCAAAAGGTTGCCCATCACTGTCTAAGCTATTCTCCTGATCAACTTTGCTATTTTTTTAAAGCAATATCAAAAAGTTTTGTCATTCTTCTTTCCACTGTACTATTCTATCCTATAACAAATAACTGTGATTTATTTACTTTTTTTTCCTCCCAAAGAATACAGGGAAGCAGACAATAATAGAGGCATTTTGATAAGATGAAAATCTATTAGATTTGGAATTGGGAGACGTGGGATTGAGTTCCAGTCCTGCTATCTTTCAGATGTGTGATCTTAGGCATGGTACATAACATCATTGAGTATTTAAAAGCCTGGATGAGGTGTCCTTTAAGGTCTCTTCTAAGCCCCCAAAGTCTTTGATTCTATTATAAGCTGGGTATTAATTTGTATGTAATAAAAATGGTGGCAGGAAGGAAGGTGGCTCAGTAGATAAAGAGCAAGGCCTGGATATAGGAGGTCTTGGGTTCAAATTTGGCCTCAGATACTTCCAAACTATACGATCCTGGGCAAATCATTTAACCCTCACTACCTATCCCTTACAACTCTTTTGTCTTGGAACCTATTTTAAGTATCAATTCTAAGACAGAAGGTAAAGTTGTTTTTTTTTAATGGTGGCAATAGAGGAATTCTGGCATTTCTGCCAGCATCTTCACATAACTTTATCTGCCTATGGCAAATGTGGGCAATAGAAAGAGGGGAATGACTTAGATGCATCACTATGAATAGAATTTTTGAAAGGTCAAAAAAAGAAAGTAAGCCTGAGAGGGTGAGAGAAATAATCAAAGCTGGGAGAATATTTTTCAATGCTCTGTAGAGGTTAGATTCAGAACGGTCAGCAGTTGCCTTGTTTTAATATTGTCCTTTGGTCCACTTTATCCAATGCCCCATTTCATTGCTGAGATTTTCAGAGATGGAAAGGAGCATAAGTAGACTCTAGAGTGAAGTTCTGAGACTCCAGGAGAACAAAGATTCTGAGTCATAGGAGGAGTAATTCCTAGGTACTAACTGCCCATATTGTTGTGACCATGAAAATCATTGAAATTTTTACAAAACACTCTAATCTGTTAAGTTGCCTTTGTCTACCTCACAATTCATGAAATGTGAAGTCTCTTAAAAGACAATGAATTTTGGGTAGCTCTCTCTTCTGGGACATTGAAAAGACTAGGAGACTGAAAAGAAGGGAGCTAGACTTCCATCTAAAAGTGTTTTCTGGTTTTGGAATGGCTGAAACTGGAGACCAAATGAACTGTGTAACTTATATTACATGTGAATAATGCTTTACTATTCATTAATATACTTTAGACTGCACATTTTAATTGTGATAGTGGGTGAAGACTGAAAAATGCAGCTAAACAAAGGGGTAAGTATAAGGGCTAAGCTAGAGACTGAATAAGTCATACTCAGAATCTAGGATATAACAATGATACAATCAGGGTAGAGTTAGTTGACTAATAGAGTCCAGAGTCCTAATGTTTATCAGAATCAAGGTTGCTGGATTTTTTATACTTGCAAAATTTTTACACTTTTTATACTCACCTTTTTACACCTGTTACATGAATATTTTGTACGTGATGGATTTCAATAAATTCATGTAAAGACATTGACTAGTTGTATGACAACAGGTCACCATTATGTAATAATGGTAATAATACTTGTAGTACTGCCTATTTCACATCTTTGTTGTGAGGAAAGCCTTTTTAGTGTGTTCTATAAATGAGAATTAATATTATTTTTCTGTCATTGAAACCTTCAATTCTAAGTGGGAGGCTGGGACTTGAAATCTGTATCATATGGCTTATAGGACATAATGTTAGAACAGGTTTTCTAATCCTGAACACATCACATGGTAGTTCCTTCCTCTGTAAAAGTAGGGAATTGAACTAAATGATCTTTAAAGTCTTTTTCAGCTCTAAATCCCAGGATCCTAGGAAACTATTATTACTAACAATAATGACAACTCATGATCATATAGACATATTCTTCTGGCCTAACACAGTGTCTTGGCAATACTTCCAGGAATAATGATTTTTTTCATAGGAGAGGACACTTTTTCCACTGATGCAGGAGGCATGCAGCCCCACCACACCTTAGGGGAGAGTCTTCATGAGCTGCAGGGGTCAGATTCTTTATCATATGGTTTCCTTCTGCTGGTAAGCCTCTGCACTGGGTCTTTTTTGACACACTGACTTTCCAGGCCTGTCCTCCAAGCCTTCCCCACTTGGTGGGATCTACAGAACTTGTACTGTCTGGGAAGAGCCTTCAGGGTCATTTCACAATGAGGCATCAGAGAAGAACTTATGGGCACAGCACTATACCTAGGGCTGTGGGGATATTATGCAAGAATGCAGCCAAACTCTAGTCTGAAGATGAGAAAGGCTAAAATGTGAATCATCCAAGCTAGAGCTCCATCATTCAAAATAGACTGGCTGATGAATTGAAATTTTTTTTTGTTTGTTTGTTCAGAAGGGGACAGAGGAAGTCAAGAATAACGAGAAGCCTTTCCTAATTCTCTCAGTTGTTCACACTCTACTCTTAGATCATCATGTATTTATTATTAACTTACATGTGAACATGCTGTTACTTCTCCTAGAATGTAAACTTCTGGAGGGCAGGGACTACTTAATCTTGGCTTTGTATCCTCAGATCCAAGCATGTTGCCTGCCATATAGCAGGTGCCTGTTGATTGAGGTATAGATTGATATGGCACTTTACAGTTTACAGATCATTTTTCCAATAGCAACTCTGTAAGATTGACTTGGTTTTTTGGGGAGGTGGGGGTGGGGAAGAGATATCCAGATTGGTTATTTCTTCAGTGAAGCAGCTCCCCTTTCTCATGTGTAAACTCCCTTTTCTAATGCAGATCAACAACATACCCATAATTTATAATCTTAAAGAGTTGCTTGGGGGCACACTATGACATTAAGGGACTTGACTATGTTGTTACAAGTTAGAATTATATTGTTACAAGTAAGAAGCAGGATCTGAACCCAGGCCTTCCCAACTCCAGGCCAGGCAGCTATCTCTATGCTGTTTTTTATAAGACAGAGAAAGTGATGTTTGCATACTATCCCCATGTTATGGATGAGGAGACTGCAGTGAGAGCTTCCCAAGCATACATTGCTACTCTGTAAAGACTTAATAATGGGATTCAAACTTGCCTTTCTTGATTTCTTTGATGGTTATCAGGTGTAGCACAGGAAAAATAAAACATGTCTCTGATTTACAATGTAACATTTTTTGTCATAGCAGGTTTGGACTAGCACAACTGTGGCCTGTGCTCTCCTCTGCTGGCCAAATGCTTGGCTCCGCTCTCGTAACCCTGGAGAAACTGGCCATCCGTTCAGATGATCTGCCCCACCTTAAAAGCCTGAGACACTGAGTCTGTGCGCTTTACTGACTTTCCACTCAAAACCGATGGCGTGATCTCAGCATAATATCACAGTCTTCCCAGGTGAATTATTTTTCAAACAGTTCAAACAGAATAGGGACTTGCAATTTTTTGCAAATTTGGGAAAAATAGCTGGGGGAGGAGACTTTCACACTTCTTGAAATTACATTGTGAAATTCAGAACTGCTGTTGTGACTAGGATCTAAGAATAGAGTTCAAATTGTTAGTCACTTACACATTACAACCAGAGGCCCAGTGAAACTGATTAGCATATTTCTAATTGAAAATTGGGGCACAGGAAATAAGGAGAAATGGAAGAAAGATCAGAGCGGTTTGTAGAAGCTGCAAACAGATGGAGGAAAACGGATCATTTTCACTGGAAGGAAATTAATCACTGAATTAGTTTCCTCTCCACTGCTTGAGAGAAGCCAGCAAATCCCAGAGCTACAGATCTTGCTTTTACTACTGTTAGCATGCCTAGACCCACAGAATCTCGGAGTGGAAAGGGACCAGATATCATCTGGTGTTGTGGATGCACAATCGTGTCCAACTCTTTGGGACCCTAGGTGGGGTTTTCTTGGCAGAGATATTGGAGTGGTTTGTCATTTCCTTCTCCGGCTCATTTCCAGATGAAGAAATCAAGAGAAACAGGATTAAATGATTTGCCCAGGGTCACACAGCTAGGAAATATCTGAGGGCAGATTTGAACTCAAGAAGATGAGTCTCTATCCACTGCACCACCTAGCTGCTCAAGGGAGGGATTAATCAGAAGTAAAATAAACTCTTAAAGAAGGATGTGAAACAGAAAGAAAGAAAAATGTAAGGGAATGGAAGGAAAATACACACTTAGCCATCATAAATATGAATGTGAATGTGGATAACTTACTCATAAAATGGGAGAATGGATTAGAACCAGATTTGAACACAGAAAGAAAAGTCTTCCTGATTCTAGATCTCATGCTTTGTGCACTGTGGTGCCACCTAGCTGCCTTCCATTTAGGCTTTAATCAACTGGTACTTGTGGTTAGCATGTTTCCATCATCTGCTCCCCCAATCCAGGGATTCAGAATCTTTGTTTCTAGTGGGTGGGAGCCCCCTTTTTTGGCTCCCTCTCCTGCCTGAGTGTTCCCTAAGATTCTGTTCTGGACCCTCTTCTGTGTCTATACTCTCTCCCTTAGTAACCTTCTCAGGTCTAATGAGTTCAAGGACTATCTCTATGCAGATGTCTCTCCAAATCTATATATTAGCCCCAATCTTTCTCTTAAACTGCAGTTGTGCTTCATTAACTGCCTGCTACCCTTAAACATCCTGTAAGTATCATAAACTCTGCATGTACACAATGGAACTTATCTTCTCTTTAAACACAAACAAAAGGACTTCTTTAAACTTGCCTTTCTGTTGAGGCCATCATCATATTCCCAGTAATAATAAATTCATAACCATTGGGTTATCTAGCTTCATTTGATTCTTTTCTCTGTCTTGTCCTTCATATCTGATCAGTTGCCAAGTCAACAACCAATCAATTGACAACCACTTATTAAGTGCCTCCTATGTGTCAGATACTAGGCTAAGTGCTGTGGATACAAGAATGAAATAATCACTACTCTTAATGTTCTTAAACTTTATTGGGGAAGTAATAAGTAGTTATACAAGTAAGGACAATATATATATATATATATATTATGTTATATGTTTTAACTATGTATATTTTATATTCTATACGATAAATATAAGGTAGCTAAATGCAAGGTTGATTGAGAAGGAGGGCAATATCAGTTGTGGGAGATCAAGAAAGATTTAAAGTAGAAGGTGGTACCTGTGCTGTATCTTGAAGGAAGAGAGAAATCCTCTGAGACAATAGTAAGGAAGAAATATATTTTAGGGATTGGAGACAGCCAGTACAAAAGCAGAGATTAGAGATGGAGTATTATCCAAGAAACAGAAAGAAAATCAGTTTGGTTGAACAACAGAATGCAGGAGAAAGAGTAATGTACAGTAAGGTCAGAAAGATGGGTTGGGATCAGATTGTAAAGATCTTGAAAGGCTAAAATATGGAGGTGGAGTCAAGATGGTGGATTATCAGGAAGAAGCACAGCTTAATTTACTCACTAAACTTCTTCCACAAAAATATAGAAAGACACAATTCTGATAGAGAAATCTAAGAAACAAGTCAGTGAGTCATTTTTCCAGACCAGCATGGCTTAGGCCAACTGAGAAGACTGAAGATACTAGGGCAAGAGTCCAACCAGGAGTAAACATACATGGAGCTCTAGTACCTAGGGATTGAGAGACACCAAGAAAGTCATAAGGGCAGGGAGCACTGGGGTAGAAAGAGATCCAAGGGGATTCCTAACCTGGAGCACAGTGTAGGAATGGAACTCATCTGACAGTTCTGTCGTTTACTACTCAATTCTAGGCTATAGAATCAGTTGGTTTGAGGAAGGAACCTCTAGCTAGGGAGAGCAGAGAAGAGCTTTCTGGGTTGTAGGCTTTAGCTGTTCATTGAGTGAGGAACAAGTCTAAGAGTACACAGGAGCTGTGTGGCTCTGATCCTAGGAAATAGCACTAGGCTCAGTTCTAGACTCTAGCTTAGGCTGAATACTAAAGTAGATAACCAAGACATGAACCCCAGACTAAAGGAGAGTCTGGAGTTCAGTTGCTCTGAGTATGTAGAGCCTCCCAGTGGCCAGAGTCCAATAGCAGTCTACTGAAACTCCCAACTAGGGACAAGCTGATTGACATACACTTGGGTCAGAAACTTGAAAAGCTCAGATTAGGAGAGCAGTGAACACACTTTTCCTTGGATCATATTACTTTGGAAGTGCTGAAAGCTCTCAGGTCCTCAGCCCCAGCTGGAAAAGCAGCAGAAGGACTTAGGAAGATAGAAGAAAAGCCCCTCCAGATGTGAAGAGAGCTCAGCCCTAAAAGCAGAAAGCTAAGAAGTGGACTGAAAGAATGAACAAACAAATAAAAATCCAAAAAGGATCCCATAATTAAAAAAAATTAGGGTGACAGGAAACACAAACTCAATAAATCACTCAAAAAACAATACAAAATTCAAAGGAAAACACATCTTAAAGAATGAGTAAGTCAAAGAACACGTAGAAATAATCTCATTTAAAAATGACAACAATAAGCTAACAACAAACTTTGTGGGATGCAGTCAAAGAAGTACTTAGGGGAATATTTATAAGTTTAAACACTTCTATTAATAAAAGAGAGAAAAAGCAGATTAACAAATTGGGCATGTAATCAAAAAACCTAGAAAACCCAATTTATCACCAAAAAAGTAAAATCCTGAAAATCAATGGAGAGACAAACCAAACTGAATTGAAAAACTTTTAAATTAATAAATAAGACTAGAAGTTGTTTTAAAAAAAGAAATCAACTCAATTACATAGGTAACTATTAGTTAATGTAATTAAAGAAAAGCAAATTACTAATGAAGATGAAAAAGATAAATTGACTATTAATGAAGAAATAAAAGAAATTATTAGCAGCTATTTCTCTATGTACCAATGAAACTGATAATCTAAATAAAATGGATGAATATTTACAAAAATGTAAATTGCCCAAATTAAAAGAATAGTAAGTAGAGTTCTTAAATATCCCTATCTTTGAAAAAGAAACTGAACAAGCCATAAATGAAACTCCAAAGGAAAAAAACCTAGGACCAGATGTATTTCCAAGTGAATTCCACCAAACACTTAAAAAACAATCAATTCTAATACTATATGATCTGTTTGAAAAAGTAGGAAAAGAAGGAGTCCTATTAATTTCTTCCTGAGACACAAATATGGTCTTGATACCCAAATCAGGGTGAATCAAAAGAGAGAAAGGAAATTAGAGACCAATATTCCTATTGAATATTGCTGAAAATTTCAAAAATAAAATGTTAGAAAGAATATAGGAGTCACATATCACAAAGATAGCCATTATGATCAGATTGAATTTATACTAGAAATATAAAGGTTTCTTTGATATTAGGAATTATAAACATAAATGACCATATTAACAACAAAACAAGAAAAATCATAACAGATTAACAGATGCCAAAAAACTAATATGACAGCAAAGGAAAGTAATAAATGTTGGAGGGGTTGTGGCAAAATTGGGACATTAATGCACTGCTGATGGAGTTGTGAATTGATCCAACCATTCTGGAAAGCAATTTGGAACTATGCCCAAAGGGCTTTAAATGACTGCCTGGCCTTTGCTCCAGTCACACCACTGCTGGGTTTGTACCCCAAACAGATCATAGGGAAAAAAGACTTGCACAAAAATATTTATAGCTGCGCTCTTTGTGGTGGCAAAAAATTAGAAAATGAGGAAATGTCCTTTGATTGGGAATGGCTAAACAAATTGTGGTATCTGTTGTTGATGGAATACTATTTTGCTCAAAGGAATAATGAACTGGAGGATTTCTATGTGAACTCGAACAACCTCCAGGAATTCATGCAGAGTGAAAGGAGCAGAACCAGGAGAACAATATACACAGAGATGGATACACTGTGGTACAATCAAATGTAATGGACTTCTCTACTAGCAGCAATGCAATGATCCAAAACAATTCTGAGGGACTTATGAGAAAGAACACTATCCACATCCAGAGAAAGAACTGTTGGAGGAGAAACAAAGAAGAAAAACAACTGCTTGATCACATGGGTTGATGGGGATATGATTGGGGATGTAGATGCTAAACGATCACCCCAGTGCAAATAATAATATGGAAATAGGTCTTGATCAATGACACATGTAAAACCAACCCAGTGGAATTGCTCATTGGCTATGGGAGAGGGGTGGGAGGAGGGGAGGGAAAGAACATGATTCATGTAACCATGGAATAATAGTCTAAATTAATTAATTAATTAAATAAACTTAAAAGAAAAAAAAGAATTTACAAACAAAAAAATAGATGCCAGAAAAAAGTTTTTGACATCATAGGAATAAGCAGAGTTTTCATTAAAATGATAAATTGTAGCAGCGGGGTAGCTTAGTGGTAGATTGCCAGGCCTGGAGATAGGAAGTCCTAGGCTCAAATATGGTCTCAGATACTTCCCAGCTATGTGACCTTGGGCAAGTCATTTAATCTCAATTGCCTAGTCCTTACCACTCTTCTGCCTCGGAACCAATACTTTGTATTGATTTTTTAAATTTTAATTTTTTAAATTTAATTCTTAAAATTTTTATTTTGAATATTTCCCCATGATTACATGTTTCATGTTCTTTCCCTCTCCCCCAGAGCACCCCTAACCCCACTTAGCTGACACAGCATTCCACTGGATTTTACATGTATCATTGATTAAGACCTAATTCCATATTATTGATAGTTGGACTAGAGTTATCATTTAGTGTCTACATCCCCAATAATATCCCCATCAGCTCATGTGTTCAATCAGTTGTTTTTCTTCTGTGTTTCTCCTCCCACAGTTCTTCCTCTGAATGTGGCTAGTTTTCTTTCTCATAAGTCCCTCATCCTTGCTCTGAATCCTTGCAATGCTGCTAGTAGAGAAATCCATTACATTCAATTGTACTACAGTGTACTCTGTGTACAATGTTTTCCTAGTTCTGCTCCTTTCACTCTGCATCAATTCCTGGAGGTCATTCCAGTTATGGAATTCCTCCAATTCTTTATTCCTTTGAGCACAATAGTATTTTTTCCTTTGTATTGATTTTAATATGGAAGGTAAGGTTTTTGTTTGTTTGTTTTTTTAATGATGCAGAGTGTCTACCTAAAACCAACAGCCAGCATTATCTGTAAAGGCTTTAGAGGCTTTTCCATGAAAACCAAGGGTAAAATTTTCATCATTATCATCATTATTATTATTTTAAAATAAAAAACCCTTACCTTCTGTCTTAGAATCAATATTGCATATTGGTTCCAAGGCAGAAGAGTGGTAAGGGCTAGGCAATGGGAGTTAAGTGACTTGCCCAGGGTCACATAGCTAGGAAGTGTCTGAGGTCAGATTTGAATGCAGGACCTCCCATCTCTAGGCTTGACTCTCAATCCACTGAGCCACCCAGGTGCCCCTTATCATTATCATTATTATTCAACATAGTGCTAAGAATGTTAGCTATATCAATAAAACATGAAAAAGAAATTGAGGAAATAAGCACAGGCAAAGAAGACTGAAAATCATGTACTTTTTGTAGATGATATGATGGTTTACTCTAGAGAGGCAATTAACAATTTAAGCAAGGTTGGGACTTGGCAACTATGTGGAAGATAGATTAGAATGGGGAGGGACTTAGAACTGGGAGTCCAGTTACAAGGTGATTGTAATTGTCTAAAGAAGAGATGATAAAAGTCTGAATTAGGATGGTGGTTGTGTAAGTAAAATGAGGGAGATGAATTAAAGAAATATTGTGGAAGTAAAATTGATAAGACTTGGAAATTAATCAGGATTTGTAAGGCAAGAGTACAGATTAAATTAATTTAGGTAATACTGCCATTTTTATTTGACTGGATCAGTCTACCCATGAGAATTTCATATTTCTTAATTATTCTCATTAATTAATTATTTAGATCTGTCTTTATCTGTGTAAAGAGTTTTGTAATTATGTTCATGTAGTTTTTGTGTGTTTTAGGTATATAGTCTCCAAAGTATTTTATAATATCTTAAGCTATTTTAAATGGAATTTCTCTTTCCATATTTTTCAGCTGGATTTTGTTGGTAAAATACAGAAATATATATGTATATATATACACATATATATACACACACAGAGTTGTTTATATATATGCAGAACTGCCAATATTTATGTATATAGAGAGGTGTTGTATATGTATATATATATTTATATATGCTTTCTTATATATTATATTCTATATATTGCTTACATAGAATTATTTATATAGAATATATACATATTCTATAATACTTTGAAAGTTGTTTTCCCTCTTACAACTTCCCTCTGAGATAGGCAGTATAATAATTATCTTTATTTTATAGAAGAGGGACCTGAGAACTTAGCCATCATACTCACAGACATTCAGATAATTATGACCTGAGCTGAAATCAGTTCATTATTCTTTAATGGAACATGTACTCTGAACTACCTCTCTGGTGGAAGTGGTGATGATCTGCACAGTGTTAGCCACACTCTCACCTGGGTCTTCCTGTGACCAAGAGCAGGTATATGCAAGAATCAGGACTGAGATTGTGGTCAGGTTAGAACCCTAAGAGCACAGAATGTTAGTGCTAAAGAGGGGATTATAAATATATTTTTTTATTTTATGATTTTTTTCTCTATTAAAAATGATGATTATTTATCTTGACCTTATAGTCATTTCCTAATATTCTCTTTGTCTCACTCCGACCTTCCTCAAATTCTTCCAACCTACAAAGCAGCTGTCTATTGAGAAGAAGAATACATATTCATTATATGTTTGTTTCTTTGGAACCAAGATTGCTCAAAAATAATACTGGGTTAGGTGGTAAAATTGTCTTTATTTACATCAGGAGGCTAGATGACACTGAATAGAGCACTGAACTTAGAATCAAAATGAACTGAGTTTGTTACTATTTGATAAAAACTGCTGGGAAAACTGGAAAACAGTATGGCAAAAATTAGGTTTTAGATCAATATCTCACACCCTATCCAAGATAAGTTCAAAATGGGTATATGACTTAAACATAAAGAGTGATATTATAAGTAAATAAGGTAAAGGTGTAATACCATACCTGTCAGATCTATGAAGAAGGAAAGAATTTAAGACCAAACAAGAAATAGAGAACATTACAAGATATAAAGTGAATCATTTTGATTATATTAAATTTAAAAAGATTTTGTATAAACAAACAAACACAACCAAATTTAGAAGGGAAGGAACAAACTGGGAAAATTTTTTTAAGAAATTTCTTTGACAAAGGTCTAATTTCTCAAATATACAAAGAACTAAGTCAAATTTATGAGAAATCAAATCATTCCTCAGTTGACAAATGGTCAAGGGATATGAAGAAGCAGTTTCCAGATGAAGAAATCAAAACTATCAATAATCATATGAACAAATGTTTTAAATCTCTCTTGATTAGAAAAATGCAAATCAAAACAGCTCTGAGGTACCACCTTACACTAGCAGAGTAGTCAATATGCAGCAAAGGAAAATAATAAATGTTGGAGGGTATGTGGCAAAATTGGGATCCTAATGCATTGCTGGTGGAGTTGGGAATTATGCCCAAAGGGCTTTAAAAGAATGCTTGCCCTTTGATCCAGCATGACCACTATTAGGTTTGTATCCCAAAGAGATTAAAAAAGATGGGAAAGGTTCTGTTTGTACAAAAATATTTATAGCTGTGCTTTTTATGTGGCAAAAAAATGGAAAATGAGGGGGTGTCCTTTGATTGGGGAGTGGCTGAACAAATTGTGGTATATGATGGTGATGGAATGTGCTATAAGGAATGATGAACTGATTGATTTCTATAAGAATCGGAAGGGCCTACATGCGGAGTGAAATGAGCAAAACCAGAAGAACATTTTACACAGTAACTGAAACATTATGTGATGATAAAATGTAATTGACTTTGCTACTAATAGCAATGCAATGATCCAAAACAACACCAAGGAACTTATGAGAAACAATGCTATCCACATTGAGAGAACTGTGGGAGTAGAAATCCAGAAGAAAATATATGATTTAATACTTGTTTATTTATCTGGGTATAGGATTTGGGGTTTTGGTTTTTAAAAATCACTGTATCACAAAAATGAATAATATGGAAACAGGTTTTGAATGATAATATATTTATGATCCAGTGAAATAGCTTGTCACCTGCAGGAGGGGGGAGGGAAGAAGGGAAGGAGACAACACGAATCATGTAACCATGGGAAAAAAACAACAACTGAGTTCAAATCCTGCCCCAGACACTTATTGAGCAAGTCACCTGACCTCAGCTTCCATTTCTGCATCTGTAAAATTAAGGCCTCTCTTAGCACTGACCTTATCACATGAGATAACCCGTGTATAGCGCTTTGTGAACTGCAAAGGGCTACGTGGCAATTTCATGTGATGATTTCTGCTTTCTTCACACTGCATGACTTCATGCAGATCTTCTCAAGCTTCTCTTTAGCCTTCATGGGACAGTGGGAGAAACGAAGCTCCCGTGGTTGTGAAGGACTTTGCTCAGGGACGTACAGGAGAGCTGACCCTTTAAGGCCAAGTCTTCTGATCCCAAGTTCAGCACACTTTGGGCCAGACTAAAGCCCTGGTTAAGGCTCCATCAGTTGAGAATGTTAGCTCTGGTTTTGAGACTTACTTGGCTTGTGTGACTGTGGACCAATTTACCCTTCTGACCCTCAGTTCACTCTTATGTTAAATAGCATTGGTTAAGGCTCTGAAGAGAAAGGGTGAGGGGCCTCTGGAAAGGGGAGGTAGTCTATGGAATAAGTGAGCTAGGATGTGGATTATGTGACTCTTTAGGCAACCATGCTTTAAAATTTATTTTTATTTTTTTTAACAATGACAATGTAACAACAAATTTCCACACAAATTTTCCTAAGTTATGTGATCAAACTTATCTCCCTCCTTCCTTTTCCTTCCCAGTGCTGGCAGGCAATTCCATTGATCTGGGTTCTACATGTATTATCATGCAAAACATATTTCCATATTATTCATTATTGTAAGTGAATCATCTATACTATATAATCTCCTTTTCATTATAATAGGAGTTGAACAGGATTTTAATATGTATGTGAACCATGACAATATAGGGAATTGGGAAATTTTCTAGGATGGTATAACATTTCAGAAACTTTAAGGCTTCCTTTTCACATTGACCATTAACTTGTCTTGGAAGATGCTATTTTCTTTACCTTCTCTTTTTAAATATATTATTCGGTTATTATTATTATTATTTTAAAAAACCTTTATTTTCTGCCTTGAAACTAAGTTTTGGTTCCAAGGCAGAAGAGTTCTAAAGACCAGGAAATGGGGATTAAGTGACTTGCTAGAAAGTATCTGAGGCCAGATCTGAACCCAGCACTTCTGTCTCTAGGTCTGGCTCCCAATTCACTGAGCCATCTGATCACTGTACAATATTTCTGCTACTATGTACAGTGTTTTCCTGGTTCTGCTCACTTCACTCTGAAAAAGCCATTTTCTTTCCTATAATGACTTCCTCTGCAAGGTACATGTCTGAATTGGATTGTTCAGCTTGAATAAGACAAGACTTTGGGGTGCCATGTATAAGGATGAAAAAGGGATTTTATGGGTTCAATATATTAAAGATGGTTGCCAGAGGATTGAACTATTATCAATCCTCAATTAAGAATAATCTCAAATCAAAATTGACTTTTATGGAAATTTATTTACATGAGAGAAGAGAGAGAGGAAGAAAATAAGAATCTATCTCACTGATTAGTCCAGGTAGATCTTAACCCTCAGCGGAGGGTTAAAGGGCCTGAGGCCCAGAGGTGAATGGAGCAAACTTCATTCACAGAGTCTATAAAAGGAAGCTTCTTAATAGAAGTTCAGGAAGATTCAGTCTTTAAACTCACCACATGGAACAGTTTCGGTCACGAACCATCAAAGCTCCCTCAGGTGCCTTTCACCAAACCAGAAGCCCTTCACTCATTCAACTCCCTCTTTTAAAGGGGTCACATATGCATCACTTCCAGTGCCTTCCCCTAGCCTGTGTGTCCAATCACAATGGACACTTTCTCATAGAAAGCGTAGGGGGTGGTTGTTGATTCTGATTCGTTACTCACTCTAGCACACCTGTGGGTTAGGACCTCCCAGAATTGGAAGGTGCTCTCACCTTTGGTGATTAAATCTAAAGATGGGCAGTGTAGACTTAATCTAATTATCACACATGATAGTTGTCTTCAAGCATTTAAAGAATGGCCACAGGGAAGGGGGATTTTTTTGTTTGGTCCCAGGGGCCAGAACTAGGAGAAATGCAGAGAGATTACAGAGGCCAATTTTAGCTTGATGTTAGGACAAAACTTCCTAAAATCAGAGATCATCAGGGATGGAACAAGCTGCCACAAGAGGTAACCACGGGTAGGACATGGAGTAGAGAAAATGCTTTGTGGGTATGAGTCAGACTAGGTGACTCCTGGGGTCTGTTCCATCTTCTGTGAACTGCAATCCTAGACGTATCTAAATCATCGATTTTCCTATTATGGTTCCAAATATTTTCCCAGCATCACAGTGGGCTGCGTGTTGTCTCTGCTTTGGCTGTCTTGTTTCCCCACAGAGGTCTGTAGATCACAATGGAAGGCTTCCAGCTAAGATGATCATGTGGCCAGGAGTGAGAAGGATGCTTAAAACAGATCGATTTGCAAGATTCTCAGCACTTTTGAGTACCTGCATCCTCAGGCACCTGTTTTACCTTTTCTTCTAGAAGCTCTGGACAATGCAGAAACGCTGCAGAAATTTCCCAAATTTCATGTAAGCTCCTTTAGGCCTGTGCAATAGGAAAAGGCAACTTGCATGGCTATTATCTGTTTTACATATAAAGCACTATTTCCCTTCCAGACAAATTGGGTCATAGTATTTAGATCTAGAAGGCTGCTCAGAAGTTATCTAGTCTACCTACCTCATTTTGCAAATGAGGCAAGTGAGACCTAGAGAGAAGTTAAGCAACTTATTATATATGCACAATACAGTAGAAAGGATGTTGGCTTTAGAGTAGCAAATCTTGGTTCAAATCTCATTCCTGACACTTGCTAGTCATCTGACTTTGGCCAGTTCTGTTCACCTACAAGAGCCCCTGCCAGCTCTAGATCTAGGATCCTAGGACTTGGGTAATAAGCCGCAGAAGTTGGTGAAATTTGAACTTAGGACCTCAGACTCAGACGAATTGCTCTCTCCACTATGGTATAAGGCCAAACACAGAAGGTATAGTAGTTGATGAAATCAAGCTCACATAACTCTCATACTAAAGTAAAAACTGTTGTATTTTTAGTTTTATGAAGAGTTTATCAAGTTGATTTTCATTCTCATCTTTAATGAGTGAACTCATTCATTTTTTATGAAGAAAGGAAAATTTTATTCCCAGAGTTTAAAAAAAGATTTCTTTTATATCCTATTCTTTCAGTGATGACTGATTAGAAAATGTCATTTTGTTTTTAACTTAAGGTACAACTAAGTCTCAATTATTCACAATTACAGAATGGAATTTAACCCAGATGATACTTGTTGAAAATGCTCTTAGGTCCCTTCCAGCAGCAAGAGCTCTGTATTTGAAATCAGAGGACCTGAGTTGGAATCCCAACTTGACAACTTTCTACCTGTGTGACCTTGGGCAAGTCCCTTATTTTAAATTCTCTGGTCTCAGATTCCTCATCTGTAAATGAGAGACCAGACGATCTCTAAGGTCCCTTGCAGCCTTAAATCCTATAAGATGCTAGGAAATGATAAAATAGAGTAGAATTTTTAAATGTTCAGTAATGACAATTTGGAAAGGAAGCTCAAATGTACATAAACATATCTATGAATTGAAAAACACGTTCATATTGTCCAAGAAAGGGAGGCAAGGGACAGTACCAGAGCCAAATGTCACAAATTGTTGTGATGCTGTTTCTGTCTTTCTCTAGTGATTAAAATCTTCCTGTCCAATCTCTGTTCAAGCAGGCGATTAGGTTAGAGGGTCAGGAATTTTCCCTTCCCCTGGAAGAAAAATGAAAGTTCTGGAAATCTCCAGCTCCTTTTATCAGGGTTTTTGTGGATTTTCAAGAGCTCACAGCTTAGCACTGTTTTAATTCCTTTCCACATTTCTGGTTTTTAATAGACACGGGCAGTGCAGTGAGAGCACTGGGGTTGGAGGTACAGGACAATGGTTTGAATTCTGATTTTGCCTACCTTCATGTGGGAGATTGGGCAAGACCCTTCCCCTCTTTTGGGCCTCAGTGTCCTCTTCTGTAACAGGAGAGGCCTGGGCAAAGTGGCTTCTGGGTTCCCTTCCAGCTTTTGACAGTAAGATCTCAAGTTTAGACCCCAGTGCTCCCTCACAGAGAGATTAGCCTGTTTATCATTAGTTTTATAGGTCAAGACTGGGCTATCGAGTGCTTCCAGATGAAGCAAATCATGAGGAGATTTAAGTCATAGGCTGAGGATTTGTCTAAAAGTGCTCTAGCAAAGTCGACACTAATTAGAGACTTGTCTTCACGGATGGAAAATTTCCAGTCATGCAATTAGAATCATCTGAATGTAGAATGAAATTTCCAATAAGTCTAAAGTTCCCAGTGAATCTTATCTGTTAAAGTGAAAGTGATCCACAGCACCTCACCAGCCTCAGGGCTGAGATTTTCAGCTTAAGTAAAGTCTAAGCCTCCAACACAACTTGGGAAGATTTCATTTCAGCTCTATTCTGGAAACATTACTCACTGGAACTAGGTCACCAGAAGTGCAGCTAAGCATCCAGGGAATAGTGATGCCAGTTTGGGAAGATAGAGCAGAGCCCTGGGAGGCAGTGAGGTGTAGTAGAAAGTGTCTTGACCCTGGAATCCAAAGACCAAGGTAGAACTCTCAGTTGAGGCATTTCTTTGCAGTCTGTGACCTTGGATAAGTCATTGCTCTTCTTTGAGCGTTTGTTTTCTCATTTGTAAAATGAATAGTTTGAAACAGACCTCAAAGGTCTCTTCCAGATCTAAACTGATGGTCTTACACTACTAGAAGATCACGAGTTTCTCTTGCAGCCTGTACATTCTGTGATTCTCAACAAAAGTTGGTATTCTTTTGCATTTGGCATGTGATGACAGGGCAAACGATAGCTTTGGTCTATTGCCATAGAGTGCTTCTTTTCTTCTTGGGTTGTTACATGAGCTTTTCATCAGGGTCTTGTGCACTGTTGAAGTTACTAACAGAAACTCTGCGGGTGTGCTCAGAACATTTATAAACAGCATAACACCATAGGATTTCGATCTGTAAAGTGGTGGTGCCAAATTCAAATAGAAATGGATTCCTGAGGGCAGCACAGTGACTTAGAAAACCATAAATTAACATTATCCATGTGGTACTTTTATTTTTGTTAACCATTTTCCAATTATATTTTTATCGGATTTGCTCTTGGAAGGGCTGAGAGTTTTATTCCTCTCCTGTCAAGAGTATTTAAGGGGCATCTTATCTAATGCTCTCAATCTTACAGATGAAGAAATGAGGCTCAGGGAGGGGAAATCTAAGATCACATAGTTAGTAAGTAGTAGGAGGCAAGATTTGAACTCAGATCCATTGACTCCAGATATAATACAGCTTTATTCGAGTTTCTAGTAATAACATTCTATATTTTTACATTCTATTTTTAGAATTTTTAGTGTTTGACAGATAAAAGCTGTTCTAGATAAGAAAAGGAATTGTCTCGTGACTAAGGTGCTACAGGCCTGCTCTGAAGAGAGAATTTAACTGGTTTGTAAATGCCTTTTGTAGAACATTTCTAAAATTTAAGAAGGGTCCATGATAGTCTTTGGGCTACTTGTTGAAAGGTACTCTGGCCAATACTCTACTTGTCAGCCTAACATAACAGAGATCTTTCTTTTTAAAGAATTTAATGTTACATTTTCAGCGAAAGAAAATCTATTTTCTTTCCCTCCTCCCTCTTACCTCCCAAATGGAAGAAAGAGAAAGCTAAAACAATAAATATGCATAGGCAAAACAAATGCCCACATTGGCCATATCCAAAAGATATACATCAAATTTAGTACCCTGAGTGCTTCTCTCAGGAAATGGTGATCTACTGTCTTTTTAAGGCATGCATGTATAGGAAAACCTGCCAACTCATCATACCTGATGGCTGTTACCCACTTCTGAGTCACATGGACATAAATAACGGTGCCAAAGGACTTGGATTAGAATCTTACCTCTTCTGTTTACAATTAAATGACTCTAGACAATTTCTCTTAGCCTGTTTCCTTACTAGTAAAATTAGGAAGTTGAGGGTTCAATAATCTCTAAATCAATTACCTCAAGACTGTAATGGCAATATCTCTCTGACTGCCTTTCCTGTAAGCCTCAGAAGGGCTTCTTATCAAGTGTGTAAGGTCTTGAGGGGATCCTCTTCATATAACTTTCACAAAATCCCAAAATCCCAGAGTTGTATGGGACCTCAGGGCCTAGCAAGTTGGGCATCCATAGTTGAACAAGACCCTCCCCTGCAATATAGCTAAACTAATAGCCTTCCAATATTTGCTTGAAGACTTCCAATTTTTTTTTGGATAGCTCTATCAATAAATTTTTTCTAATGCCAAGCCTAAACTTGCCTCCTAGCTACCCCCTCTCTAGTGTTGCTAGTTCCATCATCTGGTACCCAACAAAACAAGTCTGATCCCTATAGGTAGCTATTATTTCCCATTAAGTTTTCTCTTCTCCAGACTAAACAACCTCAGTTCCTCCAAATCCTATCCATATGACATGAATTGGAGGTCTTTCATCATTTTTTTTTGTCCTTTTGTGGATGCTTTTCACCTTATCAATGTCTTTCCTAAACTGAGGCAAATGGTATATAATAGCCAAGATGTGGTGTGAGTGTGCCCATCACCTCCTTATTTAGGGATGTTATGTCTCTCTTAGTGCAACCTAAGATCATATTGGCTTTCTAGGTGATACTATAACATTGTTGACTCATAAAGACTGCAGTTCATTGTGGTCAGGTCTTTCTCAGAAAGGTGTTGTTTAGCCATGCCTCCTCAATCTTGTATTGACTTTTTGGAGCCCAGGTATAAGACTTTGTACTTGTCCCCATTCAATTTTATTTAATTAGACTTGGCCCATCAAAACTTTTCTGAAGCCTGCCTCTATACTCTAGTGCAGGGGTCGGCAACCTTTTTGGCTGTGAGAGCTATAAACACCACATTTTTTAAAATATAATTTTGTGAGAGCCATACAGTGCTCACAGTGCCGCTCCTGTAACAGTGCCTGAAAAAAAATTGACTTTATGGCTTCTGAAGAAAGAGCCATATCTGACCCTCAAAAGAGCCAGATATGGCTCGAGAGCCATATGTTACCGACCCCTGCTCTAGTGAGTTCACTTAGCTGTCATCTACAAATCTGATGAGCTTGCTCTTTTCTCTTTATCTAAGCCACTGATAACAATGTCAAATAGCTTGGAATCATGCTGATGTCTTTGGGTCTAGCCACACAATTTGTTCTGAATCCACCAAATTTTACTGTTGCCTAGCTCACATCTCTTCATCTTTTCCATGAGAACAGCATCAGAGACTTGAACAAATGCTTTGTTAAAATTTAAGTAAACTGCACCGACCAGTTTAGCAACGTTGTCAAAAAAAAAAAAGAAAGGTTAACTTAACATGGTGTATTCTTTTTTTTCTGGGTTATACATATATTATCATATAAAACATACTTCTATATTGGTCATTTTTTTTTCTTTTTTAAGGGCTAGGCAATGGGAGTTAAGTGACTTGCCAAGGGTCACATAGCTGGAAATGCCTAAGGCCAGATTTGAACCTAGGACCTCCTGCCTCTAGGTCCAGCTCTCAATCCACCGAGCCACCCAGCTGCCCCTTGGTCATTTTTTAAAGAGAATATTTATATAAAACCCAACCCCCCAAATAAAAATATATATGAAAAATAGTAAGCATTGATCTACATTCCAGTTCCAATAGTTCTTTCTCTGGAGGTAGATAATATCATGGACTATTTTTTTTTTCCCAGGAGCATGGAGTTTATTATATATATATATTTCAAGACTCATTTCACACAAAAGAACCCCCTGAAACTTCGTGCTTGTACAGAAGTTACAAATTATGTCATATCAAAACACAAAGATTCTCAATTGCTTCCAAATAGAACAAGGCCAAGGCTGAATTTTTTTTTAACATTTATTAATATACATTTTTAACATGGTTACCTGATTCATGCTCCTCCTTTCCCCTTCACCCCCCCCCCCGCACTCCCCCCACCCATGGCCGATGCGCATTTCCACTAGTTTTGTCATGTGTCCTTGATCAAGACCAATTTCCAAATTGTTGGTAGTTGCATTGGTGTGGTAGTTTCGAGTCCACACCCTCAATCATGTCCACCCCGACCCATGCGTTCAAGCAGTTGTTTTTCTTATATGTTTCCTCTCCTGCAGTCCTTCCTCTGAATGTGGGTAGCGTCTTTACCATAAATCCCTCAGAATTGTCCTGTGTCATTGTATTGCTGCTGGTACAGAGGTCCATTACATTCAATTTTACCATATCAGTCTCTGTGTACAATGTTCCTCTGGCTCTGCTCCTTTCGCTCTGCATCAGTTCCCGGAGGTCTCTCCAGTTCGCCTGGAACTCCTCCAGTTTATTATTCCTTTTGGCACAATAGTATTCCATCACCCGCATATACCACAGTTTGTTCAGCCATTCCCCAATTGAAGGACATACCCTCCTTTTCCAATTTGTTGCCACCACAAAAAGCGCAGCTACAAATATTTTCATACAAGTCTGTTTATCTATGATCTCTTTGGGGTACACACCCAGCAATGGTATGGCTGGATCAAAGGGCAGGCATTCTTTTATAGCCCTTTGAGCATGATTCCAAATTGCCAGCCAGAATGGCTGGATCAGTTCACAGCTCCACCAGCAATGCATTAATGTCCCAATTTTGCCACATCCCCTCCA
>NC_058135.1:221902350-221923423 GCF_016433145.1 Gracilinanus agilis | reverse complement strand
GGGGGGGGGGGGGGCGGGGGGGGGGTTGAAGGGGAAAGGTGGAGCATGAATCATGTAACCATGTTAAAAATGAATATTAATAAATGTTAAAAAAAATCTAAAAAAAAATCATATGATTATATTAATAGGTGCAGAAAAAGACAAACAAAATATAACATCCATTCCTGTTAAAAAACACTAGAAAGCACAAGAATCATTGAAGCCTTTCTTAAAATGATAAGTACCATCTATCTAAAACTAAAAGCAAGCATTATCTATAATGGAGATAAACTTGAAGCCTTCCCAAAAAGATCAGGAGTAAAGCAAGGATGTCCATTATCACCACTATAATTCAATATTGTGCTAAAAATGCTAGTTATAAGCAGCAATGCAATGATCCAGGACAACTGTGAGAGACTTATGAGAAAGAACACTATCCACATTCAGATGAAGAACTCTGGGAGTTGAAACACAGAAGAAAAACAACTACCTGATCACAAGGGTTGATGGGGATCTGATTGGGGATATTGACTCTAAACGAGCACCCTAGTGCAAATATTAATAATATGGAAATAGGTCTTGATTAATAACCCATGTAAAACCCAGTGGAATTGTATGTTGGCTTTGGGAGGAGGTGGGAGAAGGGGAGGGAAAGAACATGAATCTTGTAACCATGTAAAAATATTCTAAATTAATTAAATAAACAAAATTTCCAAATTAAAAAAAAAATAAAAATGCTAGTTATAGCAATTAGACAGGAAAAAGAAATTGAAGACATAAAAATAGGCAATGAGGAAACAAAACTATCAATTTGCAATTAATATGGTAGTATACTTAGAGAATCAACTGAAAAACTAGTTGAAGCAATTTATAACTTCAACAAATAAACCCACATAAATCATCAGCATTTCTATACGTTACCAACAAAACAGCAGGAAGAGACAGAAAGAGAAATCTGAATTAAAGAAACTGCAGAAAAAATACTTGGGAATCTACCTGACAAAACAAACGCAGGACTATATGAATACAATTACAAAACACTTTTTATACAAATAAAGTAATATTTAATCAACTGGAGAAATATTAATTGCTCATGGGTAGGCTGAGCCAATAATTCATCCAGAAGAACAAAAGATAAAAAATATCAAGGGAATCAGTGAAAAAAATGTTAAAGAAGATGGCCTAACAATTCTAGATTTCAAACTATTATAAAGTGGTAGTCATCAAAATAATCTGGTACAGAAAGAGTGGTAGATTGGGTATACAATACATAATAGTGAAAGATGATATTAATCTAATGTCTGATAAGCCCAAAGATCCAAACTTTTAGGAATAAGAACTCAATATCTGACAAAAATTGCTGGGAAAACTGGAAAGCAATTTGATAGAAACCAAGCGAAGACCAACATCTCACACCATATACCAAAGTTTAAAATGGATAAATGATTTTGACCTAAAGGATGATATTATAAGTAAACTAGGGGAGCATGGAAAAATGTACGTACTAGAACTATGGATAAGGGAAGAGATTATGACCAAACAAGATAAAAGGAATTATGGGAAATGAAATAGATGATTTTGATTACATGGGATTAAAAGCTTTTGCACAAAAACATCCCTGCAGACAAAATTAAAAGGAAAACAGGAAAATATTTTTGTAGCATTTCTTTTAAAAAGGCCTCATTTCTCAAATATATAGGGAACTAGGTCAAATTTATAAGAATATGAGTTATTTCCCCAATTGATAAATGGTTAAAGGATATGAACAGGCAGTTTTAAGAAGAAGAAATCAAAGTTATCAATAGTCACATGAAAAAATGCTCTAAATCACTTTAACCCCTATTAAAGAAATGCAAATGAAAACAACTCTGAGATATCACCTCACACTTATCAGATTAGCTGACATGGCAGAAAAGGAAAACAACAAATTCTGGAGATGTGGAAAAATTGGGACAGCAATGCACTATTTGGGGAGTTGTGAAGTAGTCAAACCATGCTAGACAACAATTTGGAATTATGCCCAAAGGGAAATAAAACTATACATACCATTGGACCTACCAATACCATTAGTAGGCCTTTATCCCAAAGAGATCAAAGGTGAGGGGAAAGGACTTATTTATACAAAAATATTTATAGCATTTTTTTTTATTGTGGCAAAGAATTGGAAACTGAGATTCCATCATTTGGGGAACGGCTGAACAAGTTATAGTATATGATTACAATGGGATAATGTTTTGTGCCAAAAGAAATAATAAGCAGGATGATTTAAAAAACCTAGAAAGACATATGAAGTGATGCAAAAAATGAAGTTAGCAGAACCAAGAGAATATTGTGCACAATAAGAGCAACAAGGTAAGGATGATCAGATGTGAATTAGCTCTTTTGATCAAGACAGTGCTCCAAGAGAATTCCAAAAGACTGATGAAGAAAAATGCAATTCACTTCCAAAGAGAGGACTGATGAACTGTGAATACAGACTGAAGCATACTTTTTTAAAAATTTATTTTTGTTGTTTTATTTTGTGTTTTCTTTCACTGCATAACTAATATCTAAATGTTTTTCATGACCTCACATGTACAACCAAAAGCAAATTGCTTGCCTTCTCAAGGAGGGGGAAGGGGCTAGGGGGAAGGAGAGTATTTGCATTTCAAAAATTTTTAAATATTGCTAAATTTTTTACATGTAATTGGGAAATATTTAATGAGATTAAAAGAATTTTTTAAAGGAAACAGGACATCTCAGTTGGCTGGTGAATTCTCTGTGCCTCCACATAAATTTCTTTGAAAGAGCTTCCTTTCTTTCTCCTCAAAAGTAGTTTTCTATTTTGTGTCTTCAGAATTTCATTCTTAAAAGCTTCCCACCTGGGTTGACTTTAGAATTTAGGCCATGGGATCCTAATTCCCTTGAGCCTTTTAAAATATGCTTTCCTCAAATGTATAATGCTTATTAGACTATGCCTAGCTTTGCCTTAGGAGCATTTAGGCTTGCGTCAGAGATGGTTAGAATGATTTTTAAGTAGAGATTTCAGAACTAGGCACAAAGAATACATTTAAAAAGATAGATGATATCAGTTTAAGCATCTGCTTCAAAAGATGTGTATGGTTCACAGATTACAGATTATACATTCAAATAGAAATTCACACAAAATTCAGTTAAGGAAAAGGCTAAAACAATGATAAGATAGCTGAGATTGGTGTGGTGCTTCTTCAAAATTTACAAAGCAGAGGACTTTGCATATTTAAGTCATGTTTGTTGAAAGAATGAATGAATGCAGAATACCTTGAATTCATAGAGGCAAATATCATTTGTAATATTTGTAATATTATAACAATTGTAATAATAAGTATTATTCTCCCTATTATACAGATGAGCACCCTGAGGCTCAGAGAGATCACAGGATCATAGAATCATAGCTCTAGAGCTGTGTTGGTGAACCTGTGGCACATATGCTGGAGTGGGCTGCTCCCTTTCCCCTCTCCATGCATGTCTGAGGACATTTTTCACATCACTGCCTCTCTGCCCAGCAGCTCAATGGGACTGTTTCCTTTCTCCCCTGTCTGGAGTAAGGCTAGAGTCTTGTGTGTGAGGTTTGCAGTTTGGCCAGTCAGTCTCTAAAAAGTTTGCCATTACTACTCTGGAGCTTAGAGAGTCCTTGGGGTCACCCAGTCCAATCTTCTCATTTTACATGTAAGGCAAAAGGGACTTATCCAATGTCACACAGATAAAAAAACAGCACAGCTGGGTTTTGGATCCAGTTTCCATGACTCTAAGTTCAATGTTCTTACTGCTGGTTGTTCTACTTTAGTTAAGGACTTCTGTACTAGCAGCAATGCAACGACCCAGGACAATTCTGAGGGATTTATGGAAAAGAACGCTATCCATATTCAGAGGAAGAACTATAGGAATGGAAACACAGAAGAAAAACAACTACTTTGAACACATGGGTTGATGCAGACATGATTTGGGATGTAGACTCTAAATGACCACCCTAGTACAACTATCAATAATATGGAAAGAGGTCTTGATCGATGACACATGAAGAAACCAGTGGAAATGCACATCGGCTACAGGGAGGGGGTTGGAGGGTGTAGAGGAGAGTAAGAACATGAATCAGGTAACCGTGGAAAAAATATTTCTAAAAAATAAAATTCAAACAAACAAATAAATAAAATGGTCAAAAAAAAGTGTTATGACAAAACTGTCTCAGGGGCTTGTGTTATCAGAAATAGCTAAATAAATTTCTGGATCATCCACTAACCTGGCTGTCAGCTTTGGAGAAGTGGCTATTGAAGTAAAAATCCTGATCATGGCCATTTTGCAGAGGTCAGCAGCAGAGCCTAAAAAAGGAAGAATATCCTGTTTTTTTTATCAGTGAAACAAAGAAGCCCACCTCCCTGACCATCAGTTTTTTTTTCTAGCTCCTTCCTCCTCCTCTTCTTCACGGCTATGTCCATCATGATCCCAGCCTCATCTGGGCCAAATGTCTCTGGGCAGTTTATCCCTGGAGTCTAGTAGTTTACAGTTCTTTCCTGAGCTGAGCTGGTGTTCTGTTAACTTAGAGCACACTCTCCACTCCCATCTCCTAAGCATCTTTCCTAGACTGTAAACATAACTTTGGCACACTTTTCCCTAATCACACCCCTTCCTCATTGAATTCTCATAGACAATTTACTCTGTGTTGCTTTCTATAGAGTACTGCAGGGCCATTTTTCTTAGTAACAGCTGCTTTGAGTTAGCTGAGGAAAGGATAATGTCTCTCTTTATGGCAGTGGAAAGCCTTTATTATTCTGGGTATCCTCTTTGAAGGGGCAGCTAGGTGGTGTAATGGATAGTGTGCCAGACCTGGAGTCAGGAAGATTCAGCTTCCCGAATTCAAATCCAGTCTCAGATACTTATTAGCTATGTGACCCTGGGCAAGTCGTTTCATCATGTTTGCCTCAGTTTCCTCATCTGTAAAGTGAGCAGAAGAAGGAATGGCAAACCACTTCAGTATCTTTGCCAAGAAAATCTAAGTGGGGTCATGAAGAGTTGAATATAACTGAACAACAGCAATCCTTTCTGGAAAGTGTTGCTAAAACTTTTTCTGATACCTTAATTGTACTGGGATGTATACACTGGATGGTGCATGTTATCTTGGGCCAAAAGTCTATTTCTTATGGAATGCAATAATGGTATTTTTGTTTATAACATCTTCCCAGTCTAATGTTGACATGGATATTTGAGTATATGCAAGTATATTATGCCTGCTTGTGGTGACTCATTGTTGGGAGTCTCTCTAAGTGGTTGCTGAGCCAGAACTCTGTGGGAATACTCTATTTCCCAGAGGGGCATTTTGCCTCTCAGGTCTCTCTCTTCCCTTCTCATTTCAAAACCCAAGGACTATTCAAAACTGCATCCAGAAAAGCCAGGTGAGAACGACGAAAGCTTTATCCCATGTGTAGCCCCACACAGTCATATATCTAGGCAAGCTTATGCCTGGAAGGGGGCTGCCTTTCTTTTCTTGTATTTTCTATCCCAATGAAGTGACCAAGCAGCACAGAGTCTAGATGACCTTGTGAATTTCAGAAGGTTATGAAGTCCTTGAGAGCTAGTGAGGCAGCAGCTTCAGTGTCCACTAGAGAGGCAAACCAACACAGCAGCAAGGGGCTAGTGCCAAGGGTAGAATAAGCACTGGAAGGCTGTGATTCACCCATGGATTCTGATTGGATGGTGCTCAGGAGAGGTGAAACGTGAAGTGGTTATTAACACATTATTAATGTATAGTATATTACATATTATTATGTGTGTATATATTGCATATATATATATGTAAAAAATCCTAGAAGATTATAAGTGGGCTATAAGTTGAATTTCTGAACTTGTTTACACTATTCTGTGATGGTATGCTGTGATTCTCTTATGCTCATCATTGCTTTCTGTGAGGGAATCAAATGTCCAGTCTTGTACCTGATTCACAGATGTCTATTGGGGATCTCTTTTACTTTCTCCCCCTTTTGTGGAATCCCTACCAGTGACGGTGAACCTTTTAGAAACCTTAGAGATGGAGTGCCCAAACTGCAACCCTCACACTACATGTGAGTGTCTCTTACCCCAGAGAGGGGAGGGAAGAAGTGCTCCCATTGGGCTGCTGGACAGAGGGACAGGTCATGTGAGAAATATTCTCAGGCTTGCTTGGAGAGGGGGAAGGGAGCAGTCCCCTCTTGCACTCTCTGGCACACGTGCCATAGGTTCACCAACATGGCAGAATATAGCCTCAAACAGAGTTGTCCTTGGAGCAGCTATGGTAGGACTGATGAGCAAATGAATGTGAAAACTGGGAAACCTATTTCCCCTATTGATAAAGCTGGAAACTTCAGAGCAATAAACTCTGAACAAACCTTGATGATAGGTAAAAGAGTCTGACAGAAGTTGCCAGCCAAGCAGTACCTAGTGAGCAACTCTATTTGACATAGAGTAATACCATTAGGATTTAGAGTTGGAAGACATCTCAAGGCTATTTTGGGTCAATCTCTTTAAATTACAGGAGAGTAAACTTAGGTCCAGAGGAGTTAAGTGCTTGAGGTCACATGTAAGGAGCCATCCTTGAAATACTATGCTCTTTCAATATATTACCTCTGTTTTTTTCCTTTTGTAAAAAAAAACCCTTGTCTTCCATTTTAGAATCAATATTATGCATTGGTTCCAAGGCAGAAGAGTGCTAAGGGCTAGGCAATGGGGGTTAAGTGGTTTACCTAGGGTTACACAGCTAGTAAGTGTCTGAGGACAAATTTGAACCCAGGATGTCCCTTCTCTGGGCTTGGCTCTCAATCCATTGAGCCATCTAGCTGCCCCCAGACCTCTACTTTCTAATAGGTCATTCTCTTTCCTAATCTCACAAGCAGAGGAGAAAGGAGAGTGGGCTCTAGTTAAGTTAGTTTTATTGTATACCATCAAATCAATACTACGTTACTTCCAGAAATATCATGCCAATCAATTTTCTTACAGTTTCTTCCACTCAACGTCCCTGTGACTTCCCAGCCCCAAACACCCCTTTCCTGCTTACCACTACCCTATGTGATGTCTCCTCATGCTAGAAGGTAAGGTTCTTAAGGGTCTTCCTTTTATATTTGTATCTTAGTGTCTGGCATACAATAAGGGTTTAATAAATATATTCATTAATTCATTCAAAGGAGGTTTGATTATTACAGAATGTAACTTTTTTTAAATACCAAAAGTTAACTATCCAAATGAACATTGTTCCTTTCAAAATATCACAGAAAATCAGAGCTCATAGGGATTTCAGAGTCTATCTAGTCCAAACTATAATTAACAGGCTTTATCCTTGAAGATTATTCATCCAGCCTCTGCTAGAAACCTTGAGAAAGAGAAACTTGCTACCTTCCCATTCTACTTTTCAAGTTGAATTGCTCTTAGAGGTTGAAAAGCGCTCTTAGAGGTCATACAACACAACCTATACTAGGAATACTCTCTCAAGAACCACTGACGGATTGACCATCCCACATCCACAAGAAGACCTTGAGTGATGGAGGGCTTCAACGCATTTCATTTTGGGACAACTTTCGTTATCAGAGCATTTTTCCTTTTACTGAGTTGAAATCTTTCTGACACTGCCACTGCTCCTCATGCATTCTATTTCTGCCTCTGGGACTCAGCAGGATGCTTGTGATTATTATCTCTCTTGCACATGATGGCCTTTAGGTATTTAAAGAGCACTCTCCTCACCAGAACAGATCATACAAGGTAGCACTTTACAAAGTGCTTTCCTCACAGTAACCAGAGGAGGTTGGTCTTGTGCAAGTCTGATGATTTCCATGGACAGAACTGAGGTTCAGAGAGAATCACACAGGTAGCAGGTAGAAGGGCCAGATCCTTTGACCCTCAAACCCACTGGTCTCATCTCTATTCCACATTGTTTTACAAACTACTATGGATCTTCAGTTCCTTTGGTAACTATATGAACTGTTCTACACATTCTACCATCTACAAGGCACCTGGTGTTTCTTTGGGAGCAGTGATAGGTGATGCTAAGTCACCTCCATACTCTCACCTTGTGACCAGAAGATTGCATTTGTAACATGACTGACTGCAACCAGGGATTAGTTCATATGGGAAGGTGTCCCTTGATATTGGCTTTTTAAATATCACCTAAGCTCAATGGCCCAGACTAATGCACAGAAGAAGCTAGAAAAAAGGTCTAAGCAACTATGGGAATAGAACCCTGACTAGAATTTGACTGTGTTACCTTGGGCAAATCATTGTGCCCCTACACATCTCTATTTGCTCACTCATAAAATGGAGATAATCATTCTGGCACTACCCACCCCAAAGGGTTATTATGAGGCTCAAAGGCAGAAATACATATGAAAGCACTTTGTAATGGTAAAGTACCACATCTTCCAAACTACCTAACAAGGAACTAACTGAGCCATATGGTTAGGTCCTGGCCTGTTGGAGAGTAAAAAGTTATCGTGAAGAAAATAGAAGCCTGCTCTTATAACAAAGAAATGGGAGTGAGACTGACCAGCTTATTGGGGAAGTTTGGTATTTTAGGCTTGCTAGGAAACTGAAGCTTAAACTCGACTGACAAAATAATATTTTATTTTCATCTTAATCCTAATTGATAATCTGCTTCAGTAATGGCCAGATTCATGATTTCTTCCATTCTGGGTCATCTTCCACAGTTGTAGAGCACAGCCTCCACATGCCTTAGTGAACAGTCTCTATGAGTCCCCAAGCTGAGAAAATTAAACCTAATGTAGCCAAACTCCTCATGTTGCGCCTCTTTGAAGTTAGCAAGACAGTTCCTTAGAAAACACACAAAATTTGTTGCTGGGTCTATATCTGGAACCTTTCTCATGGCCATTATCATACCAAGATGAGAACATTGTAGAAGGACTTTCATAAAAGTTGGTATATATTTGCCTCAAATACATGAAACACTAACATGTCTTGGGTAAACAGAGTATTTTATAGCAGAAAACACAGGCTAACATTTTCTTGTTCACTCGCTCTGAAGATTTATTGCCCTGTGTTGTATATGTAGGCAGTAAGAACCACAGGGTTAACTCTGTCTATATGGATCCTAGGACATACTCTGGGACTTAATTTTCTTGACTATATCCTTCATTTAAGTTTGTTTCCTCTTCTTATCTATTTGTGATAAGACTAGAGTGCAGGATAGGTAGTTGCATGATCTCTTGAGCAATGTAACATGGTTGTGTTCTCACAAAATATTGTGGAATCACAGTCTGATACTAGCTTCTCCTAAGTCATTTTCTGGTCTGCAGTAAATTCACCATACGCACTGTACCTTTTGTCTTAATAATATTCTCATGTTTCAGCCTCAATACCTACTTCAACTCATTTATTCCTTCCTTTTATTTGCATTAACAAAAGATCGTGGATGTAGAGCAGGTTGGGACGTTAAGAAACTATTCTAGCCTAATCTTATTTTACTGAGGGGAAACTTAGACCATGAGAAGAAAGTGCGTTAGAATTAGAAAATGTTAAAACTCTAAGGACTTGAAAAGTCATTATCCATTCCTTTCATTTTATAAATTAGGAAATCATCGCACAATCTGGTTTAGTACCTTTCCTCAGGTCCTACATTTCATGTGTTAGAGTTAGGGCATGAACCCAGGGTTTCTGTTTCCAAACCTATCACTTTTTTCTACCACATTATATTGACCAAATAGGGAAGCACTGGTATCTCTCTGTGTGTGTGTATGTGTGGAAAGAGAGAGAGAGAGAGAGAGAGAGAGAGAGAGAGAGAGAGAGAGAGAGAGAGAGAGAGAGAGAGAGAGAGAGAGAGAGAGAGAGAGATATGACAAGCTCTTCGGCACTGAACCAGGGCACATATCCATCCTTACAGAGCCATAACATGCATTTCCAGTCCTACCAGAGTATCCTAAGCCAGCAGATCAAGGGCTTCCTGATCATCCATGTTATATTAGAATATTGCTGTTAAGAGATTGTCAAAGTCAGATTGTGTTTTACATCATAGGCTGACTAGACATAAAAGCAGAGTTTGATTTCTTCAATTCCTTTGCTTCTGCATCTGCTGTGACTATCATGATCTCTTAGATGACATGGCCACTTTATCTTGAGGTTCCTATCATTTAAAAAAATCCTCCATTTTGTCAGAAATAGGTCCAGAAAAGCAGCTTACCCTGACACTTATTCAATGAAATTTTCAGCAATTAAGATAAGTTTTGATCAGATGCTCTGCTCTTAAAGAAAAGGTCATTCAGGTAGCTGAAGTACTCCATCATCACATCTTGTTTCTCCACTATTATTATATCAGCAACTCAATAGCTATATATCTCATCTGGCTGGGAGATCTATAGTATTGTCCCACAAAGATATTATTCATCTTTTTTCTACCTTTTTTTAATACTTACGTAGTGTCCTACAATATGATTCCTTTTGTCCCATTTATTGATTTTCACATAGGTATCAATCTTCTTGACATAACAGTACTATTCTGCTGTCCTTTCCTGAATCTATTTCTTTTTGGACAAATTATGCTCTTTCACTGCCAGAACTTAATCATGAATTCTACCCTGCCAAATTTTGGTTATATCTGAGTAGCTTTTGCCTTTTTTCATTAAAATTTAAAATTTATTTTAGATCTGACTTTCAATTATTTTTCCTAATAATAATAATAATAGCTATGGTTTGCAAAGCACTTTTCAAATATTGATTTTATCCTCATAACAACCCCAGAAGGTGGTATTATTTTTATCCTTGTTTTACAGATGAAGAAACTGAGGCAGTTACAGGTTAAGTGACTTATCCAGGGTCATTTGATTTCAAGTCTTCCTAACTCAACATATAGTGCTCTATCCATTGTGTCACTTTATTGTTAATTACTGTATTTTCCTTCTACTGTCATTATTGTTATCCATGACATAGAGTGGACTATGTTTTTTGAAGGCAGAGATTATTTCACTTTCATATTTAAATTTCCAGCAACTAGCACAGTTCTAGGAATATAATAATAATAGAGCTTTAAAGTTTGCAAAGCACTTTACAAATATTATTTATTTGATCCCCAGAGCAACCTTGAGAGGTAGGTGCTATTATCATTGCCATTTTACAGTTGAGGAAACTGAGGCTTACGTGGCTTGCCTAGGTTTATACAGTTAGTAAGTGTCTGAGGTTGCATTGAAATTTGGATCCTCCTGACCTCAGGTCCCTGACTTTTTCATTGCACCACTTTACTGCCTTTTTTGGTGAGCACTTAATAAATGCTTATTGATTGTATGTAATATCCTCTATAATATCTGGCAACAAAGTTTTATCTGGCCTTTTGCTTCTTTTATTGTCAGTGTTAAAGTTCCCTTGAATGACAGGTCTCTTGCCAACTCCCTTCTTGACAATCCCTAGGACATGCATTTTATTCCTAGTCAAGAGTCCATAGTTAAAGCCATGAGATGGAACAACATATGCTCTTTTAAATTTTATTCACAAAGTTGGCTTTTTATCTTGTTCTTTGAGAGGCAGTGTATTATAAAGAAAGAACCCTGACCTTCAAGTCAGAAGCCTGGATTTAAGTTTTTCCATTGATACTGTGGGACAATGAGTATGCCACAGATATATATCTTCAGGTACAAGAAGGAGAGAATAATAAATACTTTTATTTCTTACCTCACAAGTATGTTTTAGGAAAAAACATTATATATATATATATATATACATATATATATATACACAGTTTACAAAATGTTTTTTGTATTTACTATTTATAGTATGTACATTATAAATAGTAAATGGAAGTTACTATTTCTCTTCTAAAAGTCATAATCTTTAATTGGAAGAGGCACATAAATCTATCTTGTGCAATCAAACCCTTGGTTTCTTGCCCAGGGCTTCCTATTCCCTAGAAATGTTTCTTCTGTTTTCAGTTTCCTTTTCTCATAAACATTTTTCTCCCTAGTTTTCTTAATTTTTTTTATTCTACACAGTCTTCATCTTTCCTAATAAGTCATTGGAGAGGGATTCTTCATGGCCTTTCATTTTATCATATTAGAAGACCAGTTTACATATAAAAAGCATATAGCATATCCTAGCATATCCTAATTTGTGGCAGTTTCCTAAAACTGACAACCAGGTGAGACCAAAGTTTGTGTGCCTTTAGTCTTAATTTACCTTGCATTGTAATATTGTTTTAATAAATCTTCGAACTATTTTGTATTAAGGAATAGATGTGACTTTCATATAAACATGGCTCAGAATCTACAGGTCAAATTAATTTGAACAGTTCTTGCCAATCTGAATCATTGATTCTGCTTTAATAACCAATACTTTTTGAAATGTATATACTTACTTTCATGATTCATTGATTTTCTTATCTATGTAGACAAAATGGTCATAAATATTTTCTATTCGTCGGGTTTTCATATCTTTAGAAATGTAAAATTCAGTATAGTTTAGAAGTGGCAAATTAAAAATTAATTTTCTAACAAAAAAAAGTCATGCAAATTATTCCCATTTTAGTGGTCCAGACAATCTGGCATTGTCTGGGAAGCTTATGAGTTGTGTTTGCCTAGACATCTTCCTTTCATGACTTTGAAATGTTCTTGTGCCTTGCTCCATCTTGTACCATTAGGAATATCTATTCCAGGTGTTAGGGTACCTGTAGGTACCATTTTTGTGACTGGTCTAGCCTTAATGTTTAATTGCTCTATAGGGCTTTATTGCTAGTGGGCCATTCCCTTGGTGTTGAGAATTACTGACTCATGACGTTTATTTTTTTAAATTGAATTTCATTTTATTTTCAGACAAAGGTCAACCTTCTCTCTCACCTACTTCCTTTTCTATTCCCTACTAAGAAAACAGAAAAAAACAAAACCCCTGTTACAAATAAATATAGTCAAGCAAAATAAAATTCCACACTGGCTGTGTCTAAAAATTCTATGTCTCAGTCTGCACTTTAGTTGGGCAGCATGTGCCATCAATTGCCCTCAAAAACTGTAGTTAATCAGCCATACTACTCTGTGGTTCCCCCTGAATCTTCCACAGTTAACTGCCTTTCTTATCCCCTGTTGTTTGTTCCTGATTTTCAAAGATGTGGCCCTTAGGCAACTGCTCTTTTTTTTCTTTTTAAATGCCTGATTTATTTATTTATTTGTTTTAGTTAATTTTAATTTAATTAATTTTTATTTTTATTTTATTTTGAATATTTTCCCATGGTTACATATTTCATGTTCTTTCCCTCCCCCACTAAGCCCACCCACCCCCCTGTAGCTGATGCACAATTCCACTGGGTTTTACATGTATCATTGATTAAGACCTAATTCCATATTATAAATAGTTGAACTAGAGTTATCATTTAGTGTCTACATCCCCAATAAAATCCCCATCAGCCCATGTGTTCAAGAAGTTTTTTTTCTTTTGTGTTTTTACTCCCACACATCTTCCTCTGAATGTTGCTAGTTTTCTTTATCATAAGTCCTTCAGTTAGGTAACTGCTCTTAAGCATAATGATCTCCAGCTATAGAGATTAGTTCGCTAAGCTGCTCAAGTGTTACTGATCAGTAATCAGTAGTAGTTGGATAATCACCAGATGGGACCACTACAGGACTACTTAGAGTAGATGCAATTACTTCAGTCTAGTTGACTGCTTCAGTTATAGCTACTATTGGCTTGAATATTTTTGTAAGATATTAAGAAGTCACATTCCAGAAATTGTTCACAAGGTCATTGAAACAGATCTTTAAGAGAAGTCACACATATGCCAGAAAGTACTATTAGAAATAGCAAACACACCCACAGAGAAATGAATTTAGCTACATTTTAATCTATCAGATCTGGCAAATTCAAAGAGTAGGAATGAATAATTATCATTTTACCTTGGACCACAAAGTTTACTGCCTGTCTTTCTGCCTGAGTCCTTAATCTGTAATCCTTTGCTTTGATATTTGGCAGGGGTCTTCTGCGTCCCATGATAGAAGTCACATATCCTTTGGTTTTATGAAAGAAAAAACAAATATAGGTAAATTGGAAGTAGAGTACATGAAGCACAAACACATTAGTGTGCTGGTATGCCACAGAGGCTCCCAGAATTCTGTAATGAGTGGCTAGAAGGAACTCCACAACCAGATGGTCAATCCCTTTATTTTGTTTGTTTTAAACCCTTACCTTCTGTCTTAGAATCAATAGTCTGTATTGGTTCCAAGGCAGAAGAGCAGTAAGGGCTAGGAATGCGGGTTAAGTGACTTGCCCAGGGTCACACAGCTAGGAAGTGTCTGAAGTCAGATTTGAACCTAGGACCTCTGCTCTCAAGGCCTGGCTCTCAATCCACTGAGCTACCCAGCTGCCCCTAATCCCTTCATTTTACAAAGGAGTTAAAACTAATGTCTGAAGAGAAGGGATGAACACAATCACTTTTGCCCTCCCCCTCCTCCTCCTCCTCCTTCTCCCAGGGCAGGCTGTTCTCTTTGTTAGTTTTTTTTAATTGTTAAGAAATCTGTCCTTACATCATGTCCATATTTGACTCCTTGTAGTTCCTACTCATTGCTCTCAGAATGTCTGTAGAACAAGTGTAACTTTCATTTATACAACAGTCTTTCTTATACTTATAAACATCTATCATGTCCCTCTTAAATATTCCCTTCTCCAGGCAAAATCTTCCCAGATATTTTAACCATTCCTTATATGGCTTGATCTCAAGGCCCTTTGGCATCCTGGTTACCCTTTTCTGAATGCTCATAAGCTCCCATGGGTTCAATACTCATCTCTATGCAGATGATTTCCAAATCTAGCCTTAGTCTCTTGCCCGAGTTTCTTTAGTCACGCACCATCAACTGCCTTTTAGATATCTTCAACTGACTATCCTATAGGCATCTCAAATTCCACATGGTCAAAGTAGAACTCATTATCTATCCCCTGAAACTCTCTTCTCTACTGAACTTCCCTATTATTGCTGAGGGCATTACCCTGGTCCTGATAAGCTTAGTGGTATCTTCAGTTCTCCACCTACACTCACTCACATATCCAATCCATTGGCAATTCCTGTCATTTCTCCCTTCATGACATCTATCATATATATCTTCTCTCATAGAGCTACCCCACCAGTTCTTGCCCTTCTCACCTTCTGGTTTGTCCCTTGGTTTTAAGTCTCTTACCAATCTAATTCATCTTCTACTTGCTGCCAGTAAGAGGCAAACAATGAGGAGATGGCCTGAGACAACACCAAAGATCCCTTAGTTAATTGGAATTTTGGCCTGGCCCTTGCCCCATTTTCTTGACCTGTAGATACAAAGTTTTTCCTTGAACTGCAAGAAAGTAACCAGGAACAGCATGCTCCTGGTATACATAGAAGCCAATTATAAACAATCACAGGAAGATGTTGGAAATGCTCTTCAAAAATCAAAAACGTTTCCTGAGAAACGATCACTGTTGCATTTCCTCAGGAACCAATTTTATAACACAAACTTGTTTGTCACTATGAGTGATAATAGCAAGAGCAAATCAGAAAATCAATTTCCCCTATGATTGTGGTAAAGAACAATTTCTATACTTATGACCATATTGGCTTTTATAGTTGGAAAAGAAACCATCTGTTCCAAACGCTTCATTTGAAAGATGAGGAAGGGAGAACTCAGAGAGGTTTGTGACTTATTGAAGTCACCCAAAGGATAAGTAGCACAGCAGGGATTCAAATCCAGTTCTCCTAACTCTAAATCCAGCATCCTTTCCACTATCATGTACTGTCTTTCTCTAAAAAGCATTTAAAAATTCTGAATTTGAATAACACCCAACAAAATGAGTATTTCCATATATGCTGCAGAACAGAGAGATTTATACATGAAATTGAGACTCTTAGTCATATAGAGTTTTCAAAAGAAACATTCAAAGATGTCCTGCTTGTTGGGGATTCTGTTTGTCTGTCTGTCTGTCTGTCTCTGAGCCAAAAATGACCCTTAGAGATCATTCAGTCCAACTCCTCATTTCATAGATGAATATACTGGGTTGGAAATGATCTAACTGCCTATTAGTTCAGAGAATCATAGTTCAGGGAGCTGAAAGGCATCTTAAAGGCATCTAGTCTAGCCCCTTCATTTTATAGAAGAAGAAAACAAAGATCATAGAGGTAAAATGATTTGTATTCAAACTCAGTCTTCTGATTGTCAGTTCCAAAGCTTTCTCCTCCCCCCCCCCACTATATAATACTGTTCTGCTTCCCTACAGGTAAAAATTTCAGCAAAGCATTTTTGGGATAATATAAATAATAACATCCTAAGATTTAAAGCTATCTTAAAATGGAATTCTCTAAATTGGTATGCACTAATCTTCTTGTCAGTGGAGATATTCAAGAAGAGGCTGGGCAGTGATCTGAGATTCTGTAGAAAGGTCTCATCCACTGGGCAGAAGGATGCCCTGTTTGCCCTTACAAAATAGAGCTAGGTGCACTGGGGGGTTGAGAGTCATAGAGAAGCATATTTCGGGTCAAAGTAAGAGAAAACATATCTATCAATAAAAACTGTTCAACAATGGAATAAGCTACTCTATGATGTAGCTGTTCCTCATCACCAGAAGTATTCATTGATGATTCTGAGTCAAGATCCAAGTGAGAGCTAACAAACAAATGCCAGTTAGTGTTGGCATCTGGGTTTCTTTAAAGTACCAAGATTTAAGGGGTTGAGACAAAACTGAAAAGTGGATGCAGGAGTGAAGTTTTAGGATGTGGAGGCAAGATATGAAGCATTCCAGAGAACTTATAGTAGGTTCAATGTGTCCTCCTAAACCTTCAGCCTTTTATGTGTTTCCCACTCTTGCCAGGCATTGATATGTTAGTATAGTTCTAGAATAGATCTTCCAGACTCCTTCCTGTCTTAAGGCTGTGAGCTCATTCATTCATTCATTAATTTATTCAACAACAGTATATTAAATAACTATTGTGTACAAAGCATCATGATAGGCAACATCTAAGACCTAGTCCCTGTTTTCCAAGAACTTACCACATAATAAAAGGAAAAGATGTAAACACAATCATAATGTACAGTATTAGATAAGCATATGAGAAAAGTACAAACAAAGGTCTGTATTATGTTAGAAGGGGAAGATTTCCTGCAGGAAGTGTCATTTGAATTGGGCTTCAAAGAATTTGTAGGAATTCAATGGGCAAAGAAAGGGGGGTAGGAAGAAGTATGCCATGTTTTGTTCACTTCTATTTATGACACTAATCAGTGCAGGGAAGCAGCAATAGAAAACCTGTTATCATTGAGAAAGAGTAGGAAGACAGGTAAGTGGAGAGGCTTAATTACCTTTATGGTGGCATTGCATGATTGTTTCCTGGGTAAAATCATGGATTTTCTTGTATTTCTGGAGAAAGCTGTCTATAAACTGACTGGATTGAAGAGTAGTTACTCCAAGGCAAGCAGCAAGTCGTTCTTTGCCTTAATTTTTGATAAAGAACAAAGAAGGAAGGGATTTAAATGGCACCTCACACACAATAATGATGAACCTGTTCACTAACCAGGGCAACAACTACTTTATTCAGAAATTGGATTTTGATCACTCTTAGTTGTATGACTACCTCCATTTGGAGCACTCCTAGCATTCAAATATATTTATGGCATAATTAATATTTTTATTTTCACCTCAATATAGGAAACAGAGCCCTTAGATCTTACACAGATATTCAGGCTACTTTTAAATAAATATCATGCATCAGTCTTTGTGTCATGCTATGAAAAAAATTCACTGGACTAGCAGTACAGATAGAGTAACACTTAAAGGGAATAAGAATTATACAGTAGAAAGAGTGCTAGATTTAAATCAAGAGAGTTTTGTTTCAAATCCTAACTCTGCCAGTGTTTAATTATGTGATCTTAAGCAAGTCACTTAACTGGGTCTCAGTTCCCTATCTATAAAATGAAGTAGTCAGACCAAATGACCTCTGGGATTCCTTCTAGCTCTAAATCTATGGGAACCTCTAAACAGTCCATCAACTCAGACCTAAAAGAGAACTGAATCTGGGGTTGCTATTGGGGCTTACATTGTGGCTTATGACATTCTGATGAAATTCTTCTCTCAAAGAGGATCCCCTAAGAGTAATTATACTACGGGGGCTGTGGAATGTGTAATTTCCTTCCTAGCAGATGTCCTCAGTGGACATCTCACTGGCTTTGTTCTTGAAGTAGGACACTGTCAAGAAATTATGTAGATGAGCCTTTTCTACCTCCCCAAGAAGCATGATACATGAAGAAATCCACATTGCTGTTAGAAGGTCTGATCTTAGAATTCTTCAACTTGGGAACTCTTAAACTTGATCAAGGAAACTGCACTTCCTAGGAAATCTCCTTTCTCTGACTAGAAGGTTAGATTCCAGAATCACATTGCCCATGGAATTAAAAATCTCCTCTCTTCTACACAAGTAGTTGAGGTTTAGGAACAATGTCCTTCAATGTCCACCTCACAAGCACATGAAACTTGCCATGTACTCTTGTTGCAAATTACCATCAGCTGCCTCTGAGGGTGGGAAGGGCAAAACCTCTTCCCTTCCTTGCCACCATCTGGAAGAAGGCACAAGAAGAAAAGGCAAAGAGAAAGTCCTAAAGAGACATAAGGACCAGCTCACTGTTATAGATCAAAGCAGGGATGGCTAATTCTCAGTTAGCCAATTGATAGTCTCCCAAGACTGACTTTGAAACCACATTGGTATGTTGCTAAAGGGATGTGCTTATTTGCCTGAAATCTCATCATGATGGTTGGAGAACTCCTTGAGTTGGTAGGTTATAATACCATTTATTATAATTTCATAACATAAAAGCATGAGAACTGAAAAACAGAGCCAGAACCATGGTTTCTCCTGGCCAGGACTCTGTTGGTAACTGTCTCACTTTTCCCAATTGTACTTCTTTCCTTGGGGAATCCCACCATTAAGGATATGTGGGGGGTCCATATGACTTTGGTGTTAACCTTAAAGATTAGAAATACTCCCTCACCAAACCCTCAAGAATATTGTAGCTTCATTACACATTAATTTCTCTAAATATATCTTGAATTTATTTATACTTTCAGTCTGAAAATGGCCAAACAGAAATTTACACATTCCACAAAAGTGAATGGAGAGAGAAGATGATTCCATTTTGTGGGAACTTAAATGAAGATTGAGCTGAGATCCTAAAGCAGACACCTTAGACACAAACACTAAAGCACAGAGCTAAGGGAAAATGGAGATCACTCTCCAATTTAATGTGGCCTATTAATTAATGACAACTCCCGCAATTAATAAATGAGCAGAGATACTCTTGGAGAAGATCCCCAGATTGCCATGCAGGCTTTCTTTCACCTCTCTCCTGCCTCAAGCCTAGTACACAGAAAGCAAAGGCCCTGTTCTTGCAATCAAGGCACACCAGCACCCTTGGAAGAGACATTTCATGGGTCCTTACTTTCCAACTTCCACCAAGGCCCTAAATTCTATTTCGGACTCTAGGGGGGAGCGACTCTGCTAAACTTCTATTAGTTTAGACAAGGATGTCTAACCCTTGGACATTTAGTCATTTTTTTTTTAACATTTATTAATATTCATTTTTAACATGTTTACATGCTTCATGCCCCTACTTTCCCCTTCACCCTCCGCTCTCCACCCACCCATGGCCAACACACATTTCCACTGGTTGTAACATGTGTCCTTGTTCAGGGCCTATTTCCATATTGTTGTTAGTTGCATTGATGTGGTCGTTTCGAGTCTACATCCCCAATCATGTCCGCCTCACCCCATGTGTTCAAGCAATTGTTTATCTTCGATGTTTCCTCTACTGCAGTCTTTCCTCTGAATGTGGGTAGCGTTCTTTACCATAAATCCCTCAGAGCTGTCCTGGGTCATTGCATTGCTGCTGGTACAGAAGTCCATTACATTTGATTTTACCACAGTATATCAGTCTCTGTGTACAGTGTTCTTCTGGCTTTGCTCCTTTCGCTCTGCATCAGTTCCTGGAGGTCTTTCCAGTTCACATGGAATACCTCCAGTTTATTTTTCCTTTTAGCACAATAGTATTCCATCACCAGCATATACCACAATTTGCTCAGCCATTCCCCAATTGAAGGACATTCCCTCCTTTTCCAGTTCTTTGCCACCACAAAAAGCTCAACTATAAATATTTTCGTACAAGTCTGTTTTTCTATGATCTCTTTGGGGTACAAACCCAACAAGGGTATGGCTGGATCAAAGGGCAGGCATTCTTTTATAGCCCTTTGAGTATAGATCCAAATTGCCAGCCAGAATGGTTGGATCATTTCACAACTCCACCAGCAATGCATTAATGTCCCAATTTTGCCACATCCCCTCCAGCATTCATTACTCTCCCCTTCTTTCATTTTAGCCAATCTGCTAGGTGTGAGGTGATACCTCAGAGTTGTTTTGATTTGCATTTCTCTACTTATTAGAGATTTAGAACACTTTCTCATGTGCTTATTGATACTTTTGATTTCTTTACCTGAAAATTGCCTATTCATGTCTCTTGCTCATTTTTCAATTGGGGAATGGCTTGATTTTTTATACAATTGATTTAACTCCTTGTATATTTGAGTAATTAGATCCCTGTCAGAGTTTTTTGTTATAAAGATTTTTTTCCCAATTTGTTGTTTCCCTTCTGATTTTGACTACATTGTTTTTGTTTGTACAAAAGGTTTTTAGCTTAATATAATCAAAACCATTTAATTTACATTTTGTAATTTTCTCTAACTTTTGCTTGGTTTTAAAATCTTTCCTTTCCCAGAGATCTGACAGGTATACTATTTTGTGTTCACTTAACTTATTTATAGTTTCCTTCTTTATATTCAAGTCATTCACCCATTCTGAATTTATCTTGGTGTAGGGTGTGAGATGTTGATCTAGACCTAATCTCTCCCATATTGTTTTCCAAATTTCCCAGCAGTTTTTGTCAAATAGTGGATTCATGTCCCAAAAGTTGGGCTCTTTGGGTTTATCATACACTGTCTTGCTGATGTCATTAACCCCAAGTCTATTCCACTGATCCTCCCTTCTATCTCTTAGGCAGTACCATATTGTTTTGATGACTGCTGCTTTATAGTATAGTTTAATATCTGGTACTGCTAGGCCCCCTTCTTTCACATTTTTTTT
>NC_058135.1:221798514-221868493 GCF_016433145.1 Gracilinanus agilis | reverse complement strand
TCACTGAATGAGGAATGCCTGGCACCAATATGGATAAGCCTTCCCACGCTCCCTAAGGCCCTACTTTGAGTCCTCTGAGAGACTCTTTCTGGGCTGGGGCCATCTTGATTAAGTTTTGTGTTCTTTGGCTCCCAATCTTTCCTCCTTTATTTTGTTACTTACCTAGTAGACAAGTAGAAGGGAAAAAACAATTGTTCAGGCCAAATTATGATCTTTTGTAGGAAATACTTGCATGACGATAGCTGAAAGGTATGAATTGATTTCCTCGGTTTTCTTTCTAGTAGCAAATAGTTGTCCACACATGGAACTCCATATGTGTGTCAGTAACACAAACTTTTGCAACTGGTACAATCTCACCACCTTGAAGGAGAGGTCAATCAGTGAGCTAACAAGTTTTCATCAAACATGTGTATCAGGTACCATGCTAGGCACTGGATATATAAGAGAAATTATCCCTGCTCTCAAGGAACTTAATATTCTGATAGGGTGGGGAAGGACAAAGTATGTACATATAGAAGTATAAATGAAATATATACAAAGCAACCAATGAAGAAGTAATTCTGGAGAGTGTCAAACAATATCTATGATAAACTATAATTTTTTTTTACATCCCCACCTTCTGTCTTAGAATCAGTACTAAATAATTGCTCGAAGGCAGAAGAGCAATAAGGGCTAGGCAATGGGGGTTAAGGGACTTGCTCATGGTCACACAGCTGAAGAAAGGTCTCAGGAAATGTCTGAGGCCATATTTGAACTCAGTTCCTCTTGACTTCAGGCCTGGCTCTCTATCCACTGAGCCACCTAACTGCCTTGAACATATACCATAATTATCTGCTAGGGATCTATGCAAATGATTCACAAATACTTATTTCTATCTGCTCAGAGAGTGAGTCCAGATTTTCCAACTGCCTGCTGGACATCTCCACCTGGATGATTGCTTAGTACTTCAAATACATGTCAAAAGCAAAACTCATTGATAATAGTGAAAAATATGTGTACAGAAATATTTATAGCCATGTTCTTTGTGATAGCAAAAAACTGGAAAATGAGGGGATGCCCTTCAAACAAGTCATGGTATCTGTTGGTGATGGAATACTATTATGTTAAAAGGAATAATAAACTGAAGGAATTCCATGTGAACTGGAAAGACCTCCAGGAATTGATGCAGAGTGAAAGGAGCAGAACCAGGAGAACATTATACACAGAGACAATTGTAATGGATTTCTCTACTAGCAGCAATGCAATCATCCAAAAAATTTTTGAGGGACTTAGGAGAAAGAATGCTATCCACATCCAGAGAAAGAACTGTGGGAGTAGAAACACAGAAGAAAAACAACTGCTTTATCACATGGTTTGATGGGCATATGATTGGGAATATAGACTCTAAATCAGGGGTCTGCAACCTTTTTGGCCGTGAGAGCCATAATGCCACATTTTTTAAAATGTAATTTCGTGAGAGCCGTACAATATGTTTAACACTGAATACAAGTAAATATGTGCATTTTATGTAAGAGCAACACTTTTAAAGTACAATAAGTCTCTGAACTATTTTTAAAAATGTTATTATGTGCTAACCAATGATGAATAAAGTTCATTAATGTGACTTCTGATGCTGCATGGTTTTGCTGATAATTAATCAAAATTATTTTGATTATTAATCAAAAAACAAGACTTAATGGGGCACTATAATACTGACATAACTGCACACATACATATAAAACTCCTTTACACTAAGAAAATTGTTGAAATAAAGAGAGAAAAATTCAGGGAAGAATACTTTTTCCTCTCCCTCTCTCAAGTCAGGCAACAGGAAAAGAAAAAGCTGCCAGCCTGCTGGTTAAGCCATTTGGCCACATAAATTAAGTAGGAGATCAGGAGATTACAGAAAATAACCTGACTTGTGCACAGGCATTAGTAAGTAGTGGGGGAGGAGGGTACCTTTTCATGGAAAACTGGCCAGGACACATCACACACATTTCCTGGTACAGGTGTTTATCAGTGCTGCCTACTCAATCATTCTGTATCAAATGAAACAACTACTGGGGAGAAATGCTTCTCACTAATGAAGCATATGTAAAGATGTGATCTGACTATAGTTCCCCTTTAAGAGCAGGTGGAAAAGTTAAAAACAATAACAATCCCACAAATAGGGAGTGCAGACCCCATGAATGCACTGAGATAAAGCCATGTAAATCAGAGGCAGAGGGGTAGAGAATGTAGACAAAAGCGATCCATCACTATACAGAACCCCAAGATGTCAGTAACAGGTGTGGAAAGAGTAAAAGGAGGGCAGAAGGAGGAACACACAGCACACCTACCAAGCCGAACTAAAGACCAGGATTCGTCTCACATGGCAATATCAATGAGGGAGCTTCTATCTTAGAAGATAGTCGGGGTATCGAAAGGATCATGTGATATCACGTGGTGCACGATGTCATGTGTAAACTGTTAGTTACTGTGCTGTGGTTGACTTTATGGCTCCTGCAGAAAGAGCCATATGTTGCCGACCCCTGCTCTAAATGGTCACTCTATTGCAAATATTAATAATATGGGAATAGGTCTTAATCAATGGTATATGTAAAACCCAGTGGAATAGCTCATTGGCCAAGGGAGGGGGGCAGAGGGGAGGGAAAGAACATGAATCATGTTACCATGAAAAAATATTCTAAATTAATTAAATAAATAAGAAAACAAAAAAAGCTAAACTCACTGTCTTTTTCCCTTAATTTCTTCCCAGCTTGCCTATTTCTGCTGATGGTACATCTTCAAAGTCACCAAGGCTGGAAACCTCAATACTGTCTCTTGCTCTATTTTTCTCTCTCATTCCTAACCCAACATCAAATCAGTTACTACATAATATTTCTACCTCCATAAACTGCTCAATTCTATCCTTTTTACTTCCACCATCATTACCCTGATATAGAATATATGAGGAGAAATACAAGGCTGGATGAATCAACAGCCAGAATTCTCATCTTTTTTTCATTTAAACTATTTTTAGAGTTTCTTAATTAGTCTCCCTTCCTGTGGATTCTCCTCTGTCCAACCCATCTTGCACATGCTGCCCGAGTAGTCTTCCTAATGCATTGTTAAGAGCATGGAGCCATACTAAGCACAATACCTCCTCACACTTCTGTCATTTTTTTTTAGTTCTTTGAGGTATTTCCTACCAGGTCTCTGATTTCATCTCCAGAATGCACATTTGTAGGTAAATGCCAGAAAAATGAAAAGGCACCCATGTACACAAGAGAGCTACAGAAGCTAAACCAAACTATTTTCCACTTCTTGTTCTTGTTCTGCCTTGCTCATCTCTGTGCCTTTGCTCAAAACATAACTGATGACTGGAATAGGTTCCCTTTTTCCTTCCCATCTCAATCTGCTAAAGTCTCTCCTTTAATATAAATAATAGCTCAGGTACTATCACTTTCTGTTATCCTCTCTCTCTTCCCACCTAAAAAGTGACTTTTTCTTCTTCAATTTTCTCACCCATACTTTGTTTAGGCATCTACTTTTTAGCTTTTCTTCCTTACCCTTGAGGCACATGTATTTGTGTACTTGTCCTTTTTTACTGTTAAATGGTAAGCTCCTTATTAGTAGTGCCTTTGTTGTGGTTGATTTGTTCAGTGTTGAAAAGGGTATAAACCCTTATTGGTTATTGGTATTGGTATTACCAATAGTCGTTACTTATGTGGTCAGGCTCTAGTCTGACCATTGAAAAAAATGGCTGCTCAAGTAGTTGAAGAAAAGTCTTGGTCAGGCCAGTTATATAAAATCTATTTATTATAACTATAAAACTTTGTATAAAAGAAAAAGTAAAAGGAAAATAAGTATTGATAAGAAATATTCCTACAACTAATAAATTCTATATAAATTCCCAACCCAATCTTTCCCATGAGGGAAGTCCTCGTGATCACTAAGAGTGACCCTTCTTATTCTACACTGTCTTAACTAAAATAAAAATTCTAACTTACTAAACCTATTTCCAAAAATTTATGAACTTAATATTTATAGAGATCTGCCAAATTTCCTTTCCCTTCGACCAAAGATCAAACTTTGTCAGTCTGAGTAACAAACTGTTCTCTCTGCAGCTGCCTTTTGGAGCCACTAGAGGAATTCCGAAAGAACTGCTCATTAACTTTCCTGCTCTATGATCTGACTTTCCAACTTCTTCAAATCAAGATGTTTCAAATTTTCCATACACTCTCCAAGGCTGATCAGAGGAAAGTCAGGAACAACCAGCTTCTGAATATCTGTCCCAGAAGTGGTTGATGGTTTCTCAACTGACATGCTCAAGGCACACTGCAAAATTCTCTTCCTCTGTCAGGGTTCCATGGCAAATCTTAAAGCAGCCCTAGGAAGTCTCAAATCACTTTTATAAACCCTACATCTGACTACACTCTATTCTTAATTAAACTAATTACACCTACATTATAATTAGCATTACATCAGTCATATCCAACTCTCTGTGCCCTCATGTACTATAGCACAACAGGCCAGTCTATCCTCCACTATCTCTGAAAGGTTGTCTAAGCTCATGTTTGTTACATCTATGACATCTATCCGTCTCATCTTCTGCTATTCCTTTCTTTTGCCTTCAATCTTTCCCATCATCATGATCTTTTCCAGTAAGTCTTATCTTTTCATTATGTGGCCAAAGTATTTAAGCTTCAAAATTTTTCCTTCCAATGCGCAATCTGAATTAATTTAAGTATTGACTGATTTGATCTCATTGCTGTCCAAGGGACTCTCAAAGTCTTCCCCAATACCAAAATTTGAAAGCATTTATTCTGCAGCATTCAAATTTTTTTTAACTCTTGCCTTCTGTCTTGGAATCAATACTTTGTATTGGTTCCAAAGCAAAAGAGTGGTAAGAGTTAGGCGATGAGGGTTAAGTGACTTGCCCAGGGTCACACAGCTAGAAAGTGTCTGAGATCACATTTGAACTCAGGACCTCCTGTCTCTGGGCCTGACTCTCAATCCACTGAGCCACCTAGATGCCTCCAGCACTCAACTTTCTTAATTATCCAATTCTCATAGTCATACATCACTACTGGGAAAAAAAAACAGTTTTGACCATAGGGATCTTTGTGGACAAGGTGATTGTTGGAAGCCATTGAGAGAAACAGAGTCTCTAATAGATATTTTTATCTGGACCCTATCAAAAGGTCAAAGCAGACAGGCAAGGCCGGGCTTTTGATCTTTCTTCCCTTCAAGTCAGGACACAGACAGGATGGGTTATCTAAGATAAAAATCTAAACTCCTCTCTTTGATTCCTTTTATGATCCACATCTTTTCTTATTAGAAAGCATTATAATCTAATTTTGTAGGAAAGCTTTAAGTTCTTAGTAAACCAGCAGTTAAGGAGTTAGCAGTTTTTCTCTAAGACAAAAAGGCAGAAATTAAGCAAAAAAAAAACTGCTGGGGCTCTGAGTCTGTTCCCAGACATGCCAAGGTCAAAGCAAGCAGTCAGACACCTTTCATATTCATCTAGATACTTTTGACCCCACACCCCACATAATCTTAAAGGCTCATTCTTTCAAAGTATGGAAATTTTTATTAAAATAGAATGTTAGATAAAATAAGTCTCAAAATTTAACCTTGGACCCTTGGCATAATTTTTGTGTGAAAAAACTTGAGTGTAAGGTAATTCTGTAACCCTGGCATGTCTGCACAGTTATGAAACTTCATTGTGTTTTCTATGAAATGGATTTTTGAATACTGTATAAAATAAATCTCAAACTCATTGCCGGTTGCAGAAGCAGCCAAGAGCTAATGGCAGCCCCCAGGAATCAGCTTCATTCTTTCTCACCTAAACTGTCACCTCCCAGATCCCTGGAGCTGTTGGATAGCTTTCGACAGGTGATGTCTCTACTTTTTAGTATACTGTCCATATTTGCCATAGCTTTCCTTCCAAGGAGTATCTTTTAATTTCATAACTGCAGTCATCATCTACAGTAATCTTTGAGTCCAAGAATATAAAATCTGACTCTGCTTTCATTTCTCCCCCACCCCCATTCGCCAGGAAGTTTTCACTTCCAGTTGCCATGATCTTAGTTGTTTTCATATTAAGCTTTAAACCTGCTTTTAAACTTTCTTCTTTTACCCTCATGGAGAAGTTTCTTAATTTTTCACTTTCTGCCATCAGAATAGTATCATATTTATATGTAACATTGTTGATATTTTTTCCTGGACACCTTAATTTAGGGTTTTTTTTTTAATTTTAAACCCTTAACTTCTGTGTATTGACTTATAGGTAGAAGATTGGTAAGGGTAGGCAATGGGGATCAAGTGACTTGCCCAAGGTCACACAGCTGGGAAGTGTCTGAGGCCGGATTTGAACCTAGGACCTCCTGTCTCTAGGCCTGGCTCTCAATCCACTGAGCTACCCAGCTGCCCCTTAATTTAGGGTTTTGATTCATCCATTTCTCATGATTTGTTTTCCATACAAGTTAAATAAATAAGGTGACTATATACAGTCTTGTACTCCTTCCCTAATTTTAAACCAGTTGTTTCATGTTTGGTTCTAATGGTTGCTTCTGGATGTGTATACAGGTCCCTTGGGAGATAAGTAAGATGTTCTCTTTGAGGACTTGCCATATTTGTTGTGATCCACACAAAGACTTTAATATAGTCAATGAAGTAGAAGTAGATTTTTTTTTTCTGGAACTCCCTTGCTTTCTTCACAATACAGTGAATATTGGCAATTTGATCTCTAGGTCAGCCTCTTTGAGTGCCAGCCTGGACTTCTGTAATTCTTGGTTCATATATTGATGAAGTCTTGTTTGCAGGATCTTATACCTTTCTGGCATGTGAAACAAACACAATTATTAGTCATTTGAATGTTCTTTGGTATTGCCTTTCTTTAGAATTGGGAAGTAAATTGATCTTTTCCAATCCAGTGGCTGCTATTGAATTTTCCGAATTTGCTGACATATTGTGTGTAATAATACTTTAACAGCATCATCTTTTGGATTTTAAATAGCTCAGCTGGAATCCTGTCACCTCCACCAGTCTTATTCTTAGCAATGCTTCCTAAGGCCCACTTATTTGACTTCATTCTCCAGGATGATTGGCTCTAGATCAGATTATCAATGATGTTAAGATCTTTCTTTTATACTTCTTCTGTATAACTTTGCATTCACTTCTTAATTTCTTTTACTCCTGTTAAGTTCCTATCATTTTGTCTTTTTATGTAAATAGTTTTGCAAGAAGCCATCTTGTGCAAACTGCTGCAAGATGGGGGTTCATATTTTGGAATCCCCAAAGCTGGCATGAGCTGGCATAAGACTGGGAAAGACTGTTGGAGCACTCCTACAAATAGGAGGTCACCCCTAAGCAAAAGGACTCGGTTGTGAGTTAAGGCGGGTGGAAGGATGGAAAGGGGAAAGCTCTCCAGACAAACCCAGAAGCTGCACCATAAACCAGTGTTAACTGATTCACTTTACGGTCAATTATTTAGGTCTATTATCTTTATATCCTGCTAACAGCAGTTGTTTACGATCATCAACAAGATTAATTAACAACATCATCAAGAAAACTGTCACAGAAGATCTACAACTATTTTATAATCAGCCAAGTTTGATTTACATCTAACAACTTGAGCTAGGCTTAAGGTTGCCAGGCCGGCCAGTTTGACAGAATTCCGTTTGTGGCTTTTCCCTCTGGGAATTGCCTAAAGATTTAGTCAACTAGTTATTTTAGTCCAGTTTATCCTTAAACATTTCTCCTATACCCATTTTCCCTCAATCCTTAAATCATCCTTAAGTTGTTCCTGTTATCATCAATTAAATTAGTTAACTGATATTCAGTATTGGTTTACTGACCTGGTTCATCAGTCTCAAGAAGATCATCATAGTGAAGTGTGTCAGTTGAAATGATTCCTTAACTGGGAAGGTTTTCACAGACTGAACATCAACTCTTGTCTATGATTAATTCCCAGTCTAATTAAGATCCTTTGGTTTCCTCGCAGTCAGATTAGCATAACCAGTTTTATTAAGAAGTCACTGAGTTATATATCATCAAGAGATAAAGATCATATCCTTTTTGTCAGTTGAGAATTCTCAGTGCCTGCTTACTGGCCCAGTAAGGACTAGTACTGTCTACCTGCTGAACACAGAGTGGGCTGGTGCTATTTATTATACCCATTTTTGCATGAAACATTCCTTTGATATATCTAATTTTCTCAAAGAGAGCTATTTTTTTTCCAATTATACTGTTTTCTTCTATTTCTTTGTACTGCTCATTAAGAAAACCTTCCTATCTCTCCTTCCTATTCTCTGGAATTCTGCATTCAGCCAGGTATATTTTTCCCTTTCTCCCTTACCTTTTGATTTCCTTTTTTCCTTAGTAAGCCTCACAAGACAGCCATTTTGTTTTCTTGTCCTTTTTCTTTGGGATGGTTTTTGTTGCTGCCTCTTTGTATATGTTTGGAACTTGTGTCCATAGTTCTTCAGGCACTTTATTTACCAGATCTAATCCCTTAAGTCTATTCATCACCTCTACTTCATATTCATGAGATGTTATTTGGGTCATACCTATATGATCTCATGGTTTTCCTACTTTCTTCCATTTAAGTCTAAATTTTACAATAAGTTCATTATCTGAACTACAGTAAGTTCCAGGTCTTGTTTTAACTGACTCTATCCAGCTTCTTCATCTTTGGCTGCAAAGTGTATAATCAATTTGATTTCAATATTGACCATCTAATGATACTGTTATAAGGAATTTATTTAATTTTCACTCTGTCTCCTTAGGAGTAGAATTCCTAGGTTAGAGAAAGTTTAGTAAATCTTACTCTGTCTCTTTAAAAGCAGAAGTTTTCTCCATTCATGCTGTCTCTTTAAGAGAACAATTTATAACAGTGATGGGCAACCTTTTGAGCTTGGTGGGTAAAATTTTGCCCCAAAATTGAACATAACTCGGGTAATGTGTCACTTCAAGAAAAAAACCATAACTTCATGATATTTATAGTTTAACAAAAATGTATAATTGTAATATATAACTATTTAATAAATCAAAATAGGTAAATTAATATAGGTAGAATTATCATCTATAGTGCACAGAGTATCTACACTACACTACAGCAAATGTTTCATCCTCAGCATGCGGCCCCATACTTCTCTGTATGTGGCCGCATGTGGCCGCATGTCATTGAAAATGGCTACACATGTCAGTGCTGACATGCATGTCATAGGTTTGCCATCACTGGTTTATAAGAAACTGTTGGAGTGAATTCTAGACTTCTTTTTCTCTGTCTTCTTAGGGAGCAGGGTATCTGGGGATTTTGGTTTTGTTCTTTCAGTCAAGAAGATCTGACAGTTACTTTTGAGATTTTTGGGATTTAGATACTAGTTTGAGAAAGAATCTGATTACTGAGGGCTTTTCTCCTCAGAACTTTGAGGGAAGAGTTTTCTGTGTCTGTATCTTTGTTATAGGCAGTTTATAACTGACAGTTAATAGAAGAATTACCTTAAGGAGTTTGTTATTGATTTATGTTCATTGATTAGTTAGTTTAGATAGACAGAGAAATATTATTTTAGTTAGAACAGAGTAGGCGGTTAGGCCTATTTCATCAGGCAAGAAGAAACAACAAAGAAACCAGTTAGATTTTAGGGTTTTATTAGAGATTTTTAGTATAGGGTTTGTGTTTAGATATAGCATCAGATTTAAGAGATATACTTCCTATTTCCTACCTCCTGTTTCCTATCCCTACTCTTCTCTGTAATAAATAGTGCTACTGGTTTACCAAACTGCTCTCTGCAGCTTTTATCAACCTCCTATTGATATTTAGTAACCCATAACAGCTACCCTCAACAAATATTTATTATTCATAACGATGCCCATGTGTAGAGTTACCTTTTTGGTTGTAGAAAAAAGAGTATTTGCTCCATCTAGGAAGTTATCTTGATAAAACTTTATTAGTCTCTGCTTCATTTTGTGCTCCAAGGCCAACTTTGCCCGTTATTCTAATTATCTTTTGATTTCCTACTTCAGCATTCCAATCCTCTATGATGAATGCAAGATCTCTTTTTGATGTTATTTGTAGAAGATGTATAGATCTCCATAGACCTGGGCAATTTTGGCCTCTTTGGCATTGATTATTGGAGCATAGGCTTGTATTACAGTGTTGTTGAATGGTTTGCTTTGGATTTGAACAGATATCATTCTGTTATTTTTGAGACTATAGTCAGTACTGCTTTTCTCATCCTTTTATTGATTATGAGGGCTACTCTATTTCTTCTAAGAGATTCTTACCAATGGTGGTATATATAATGATTATTTGAATTAAATTCATCCATTCTTGTCAATTTAAGTACACTGATACTCAAGAATTTGATGTTTAATCTTTCTACCTCCTGTTTGACCACATCCAGCTTACTTTGATTCATAGATCTTACATTTCAGGTTCCTATGCAGTATTATCTTTACAAACTCTGACTTTCCTTTCATCACTAAACACATCTGAAGCTGAGCTTCCTTTCAGCTTTGGCCTAGCTACTTCATTCTTTCTGGGGTTACTTGTACTTGTCCTCTGCTCTTTCCCAGTAATGTGTTGGAAAACTTCCAATCTTTTGGTGTCTTATCTTTTCATTTTCACTTTAATACTGTTCTTGGAGTTTTCTTGGCAAAGACACTGAAATGTTTGCTATTTTCTTCTCTAGTGGATCATAATTCGTCAGAACTCTCTACTATGTCCTGTCCATCTTGGGTATCCCTTGCATGGCACAGTTCGTAGTTTCTTTGAAATACATAAGCCATGACAAAGTAGTAATCCAGGAGGAAGACCCTTGAGCCATCTACCTTTGTATCTCCAAGGCTCAATACAGGGCCTTGTATACAGTACCTAGCAATTGTTTATTGAATTAAATTGAACTCAGTAAAATGAAAGACATCTCCCACCTTGTTGATTCCATAATCACATAAGATACGAATGGAAGTGTTTCATAATTGTAAAATGCTATATGTAATTATTATACTTTTAAGGAATTTTCTTAAGGCTCAAACTTAATATCATTTTAAACCTTTAATGATTGAAAATATCAATAATGTTCTCAATAATTCCAAGTTTCTCTCTAGCACAAAAAGCCATCTTTCAAAGATCAATATTTTCCCAGTGATGCTTTTTGGCTGCTAATCATGGAAAGAAATTATTTTTGAAGAACCTAAATTTTGACCCAATGGTGAAAATGGTGGACATAAGCAGGCTAAACATATTGCCAATATATTGATTTGCTGCAAGGAGTGGTGTAAGGAATATTATCTAGGATCATAGATTTTGAGCTGGAAAAGACATCATATATCCCAACCCCCCATTTTACAGATGAAGAAACTAAGGTTGGCAAAATGCTTTACAAATATTATTTTATCCTTACAACAACCCTGGGAAGTAATTGCTATTATTACTACCATTTCACAGAGAAGGAAACTGAAGCAATTTGGTTAAATTACTTGCCCAAGGTCACATAGCTAATTAAGTGTCTGGAGCATGGTTAGAACATAAGTCTTCCTGATGCCAAGTCTAGTATCTATTGTTACCTAACTGACTCCATCTCAGTGGAAAACAAAAGTATCTTATACCCTCTTACAACTACGGTTCTTATTCTTTTATCTTCATGAGTTATACAATGACTGGAGAAGGAAGAGATGTTTCTTGAAAAATAAATATTTCAGCCTTTAGATGCAAGAACCTCCCAAGACAGCTAATCAGGCTAAATAGTTTGTTGTTTTATCTCCAGATAAATCTATGATGTTCTAGATTTGAAGTGTGCAAATATATTTTATTTGTGATTTATATGATTAAAAAGTAACTTGGAACTATAAACTATATGATAGCATCAAAATGAAATAGTTCATGAATTAAATTTTTTACTTACTAAGCAGACCTAAATAAGAGGGAAAGGCAAGGACTTAACATAACAAAAATTTAATTTGGCTAATGAAGACCAATTCAGAAACACTCATTTGATATGCAATGAAGAAATGTTTATTAGGTAAGGGAGAAATGTTGGTCAAGGGATTTCCTTGATCATTTTGAGCATTTATTTCCCTTAGAGTATAGGAAAATGCATTGGCTCCTTAATAACACTTTCCTCTCAGGGTTGAGAGGATGAAATGAGATGATAATTGTAAAGTGCTTGGTACAGTACTTGGTACAGTAAGCACTATCTATATCAATTCTAGTTGTTGTTTCTATTGTTATTGTTATTTAGGACTTACAGACAAGTCCTGATGGTTTTTCAGTGACTGAGGTTGTCTCCATGAGGACTGCCTGCCTTGGCCTCTGGAGGATGATTCTTGTGGGAGCAGCCATTCCTCTTAATGATCCACAAAAGTGAGAGGACAGGTCAACTTGCGCCTTTTGTCTTTTTACTTCTTCCTTATTCAGAGGACAGAGAACTGTGCTAGGTGCTAAGAAGCAAAAGAGAAATAGTCCTCCCCTCAAAAAACTTACAATTGAATAATAGCTTCCATTTCTGTGCCCCTTTACAGTTACAAATTGCTTTTCTCATCATAGTCCTATGAGATAGTATATAAAGAATTGCCATACCCATTTTTACAGATGAGAAAACTGAGCTCAGAATAAAATGACTTTACCTTCTTCATGCAAACATGGCCAAAGTGATGAAGCCAAGCCTCAAACCAAGTCTTGGATTACAATCCTTCTAACATTTTATACGTGTGTGTATATCTGCATACATGTGGATACATACATATACACACACACATATATGTGAGCTATTATTTTAGTTTCTGTAGGTCATGATGAAGTTTTATAATGAAGTTTACTCTTTTCTCTTAATCTAAATAAGAGTTGATGAGACATTGCAGTAGAGCACTGTTATTCAGTGTTGCATGTTGTTCCCTCAATTAGATTGTAAGCAGTTTGAAGGTAGAGACTATCTTTTGTCTTTCTTTTTATCCCCAGCACTTAGTATAGAGCCTGGCACACATAAGTGCTTAATAGATACGGACATTTAATGAGAAGTAGAAAATAATGGTCTAATACTGCTATGACATTCATCACTGTTTGCCATTTATCATCTTCAAAACTTTTCCCCTGGGAAAAAAGTTACAAAAGAGTTTCATCATAAATATTATTGTTTGTGTTGGGTTCTTGAAAAATGAAGCAGTTTTCAAAGAATTAGTCAGGTGCCTTTTTCATAAGAAACATAAATCTGCAATTCCCATGAGGATCCATTGTGACATCAAGTGCTATGAATCCCATGCAGCTAGGCAGGAAAACTTCATTGTTTGCAACTTGAATGGAACGGATGAACAAAAAAGAACTCAGTGGCCTGGGGATTTTTTTTTAATAACTGTGAGATTAATCCTGTCACTGACAGGTATTGAAGTTATGAAAATGTCCCCATGAAAGCATTCTGTACTCTTCATTCATCTAAGTATATTCCTGTGAGGCCACTTCAATTTTTGAAAGGAAATGTGCAGATCACACATCCAATAAAGAATTTAAAATGAAAAAAGGAGTTCTTGGCATAGACAGTTAATGGTGCAATTCTTCAGTGTGAGGCAGAGTGGCATCATGGAAAGATTACTATACTCAGAGTTTGAAACCCTAAGGTTTGGGTCCATGCTCTATCACATAACAGCAACAATCCTTTTGTCTCCGTATCTGAGCCTCATTTTCCTCCTTTGTAAAATGAGAATTATAATACTTGCATTTTTATCAGGTTGGACTCTTTCTTCTCCTGTACTGCTCTTTTTCATCACTGTCCTGTCTACAAAGTCTTTTAAATCCACCTTAGTTTCCACCACTATTTAGCTCTCTTTTCTGTGTTAACTTCTGTTAGAATGTAAACTCCTTGAGGGCAGAGTCTGTCTTTTTCTTTTTCTTTTCTTTGTGTCCCAGCATTTAGCACAGGGGTTGGCACCTAGTAGGCATAATAACTGACTGTTTGTCATCTCCTTTTCTTTATTCTCACTCTATAAGCATCCCAGTACAAGTCCTCATGAACACTTTCGGGACTATTACTGATCTTCTTACCTCTGTTCTTATCTCCATTTCAATTCATCTTTCATATCAATGCCAGAGTAATCTTTCTTATGTAGGATTCTGGAAATGTTATTTTCTAAAAATTATCTGTTGAACTAAAATTCTTCTACTTGACATTAAAATCCCTTCAACAGGGACCTTTAAAAGTTTTATAGATGCCTTTATTATTATATTAATGTGACAATCATTCTTTGATATACCCCCTCCTGGCTCCAACAGAACTTTCCTGAGGAAAAACAATGAAGCCCAACCAAAATGACATTGCAACTGCATGTCTCAGTATACGAAATATCAAATATCCATCATCTCCTCCCACTTCTTACTGAGAAAAGGGAATTGTGTCCTATCATTCATCTTCTGAAACCAACACTGGTCATACATAATCTGGATCCACCTACCTTTTAATATTTTCATTTACAATACTGTAGCCCTTATCTTCTTCCTCTGGTCTCTTCTTTACATTGAATTAGCTTTTATATCTTCTTATATGTTAATGAATTTCTTTTATTTATCATTCCTAATTGATGAGAACCCACTGTGTTTTCAGTTTATTGCTGTTAAACAACTAAGAAAGCAGCATCAGAATGCAAATGAACATAAAATAGGACCAAGCACAGATCATACATTCCCTTCAGAAGTGTCCAGTGCCTGACTCTAAAATAAAACCTGACATTTGGAAGAAAGGCTGAAAGAATGAGTAAAAAAAATACTACTGTAAAGAGTTACTATGGTGACAAGGAAGCTCAAAAAACAAATCTAGAACAGAACAACTCAAAATGTCTACATGCAAAGCCTCAAAGAAAAACATAGCTTGGGCACATGTTCAACTAGCATTCATGGAAGAAATGGTGCAAGAGTTAAAAATAAAGAATAAACATGCTTTTATAAATGATATGCTATATATATTATACATTATATACTAGAGAAAATAACTGGAAAAGAAATGATTCTGCCTTTATACTTTTAAAGCCTATACCTATTATACAATGGAGGAGAGACTTGGGAAGACAATTAGTAGCTGAAAACAAGAGGTACAAAGCCTTACCCAACCAACAAAGTCTTTGAAAATTAGGATGGACTAATTAGAAGTTAATAACTCCATGAAACAATAAAAATATTTCAATAAGAAATAAATTAAAACTGAATACAATAACAGTGTATGATAAACCCAAAGAGCCCAACTTTTGGGACATGAATCCACTATTTGACAAAAACTGCTGGGAAATTTGGAAAACAATATGGGAGAGATTAGGTCTAGATCAACATCTCACACCCTACACCAAGATAAATTCAGAATGGGTGAACGACTTGAATATAAAGAGGGAAACTATAAACATGTTAAGTGAACACAGAATAGTATACTTGTCAGATCTCTGGGAAAGGAAAGACTTTAAAACCAAGCAAGAGTTAGAGAAAATTACAAAATGTAAATTAAATGGTTTTTATTATATTAAACTACAAAGCTTTTGTACAAACAAAAACAATGTAGTCAAAATCAGAAGGGAAACAACAAATTGGGAAAAAATCTTTAAACAAAAAACTCTGACAGGGGTCTAATTCCTCAAAAATACAAGGAGTTAAATCAATTGTATAAAAAATTAAGCCATTCCCCAATTGATAAATGGGCAAGAGACATGAATAGGCAATTTTCAGGTAAAGAAATCAAAAGTATCAATAAGTACATGAGAAAGTGTTCTAAATCTCTAATAATTCGAGAAATGCAAATCAAAACAACTCTGAGGTATCACCTCACACCTAGCAGATTGGCTAAAATGAAAGAAGGGGAGAGTAATGAATGCTGGAGGGGATGTGGCAAAATTGGGACATTAATGCATTGCTGGTTGAGTTGTGAACTGATCCAACCATTCTGGCTGGCAATTTGGAATCATGCTCAAAGGGCTATAAAAGAATGCCTGCCCTTTGATCCAGCCATACCATTGCTGGGTTTGTACCCCAAAGAGATCATAGATAAACAGACTTGTACGAAAATATTTATAGCTGCGCTTTTTGTGGTGGCAACAAATTGGAAAAGGAGGGTATGTCCTTCAATTGGAGAATGGCTGAACACACTGTGGTATATGCTGGTGATGGAATACTATTGTGCTAAAAGGAATAATAAACTGGAGGAGTTCCAGGCAAACTGGAGAGACCTCCAGGAACTAATACAGAGTGAAAGGAGCAGAGCCAGAAGAACATTGTACATAGAAACCAATACACTGTGGTAAAATCAAATGTAATGGGCTTCTGTACTAGCAACAATGCAATGACCCAGGACAGCTAGCTCTGAGGGATTTATGGTAAAGAACGCTACCTACATTCAGAGGAAGAACTGCAGGAGAGGAAACATATGAGAAAAGTAACTGCTTGAATGCATGGGTCGGGGTGGACATCATTGGGGATGTGGACTCGAAACTACCACACCAAGGCAACCACCAACAATTTGGAAATAGGTCTTGATCAAGGACACATGACAAAACCAGTGGAAATGTGTGTTGGCCATGGGTGGGGAGAGTGCGGGGGGTGAAGGGGAAAGTAGGAGCATGAATCATGTAACCATGTTAAAAATGATTATTAATAAATGTTTAAATTTAAAAAAAAAATAAAAAGATTAAGGGGACAAAAATGCCGAAGAATTTTTGCTCCAAAGGTAACAATGGCAGACTCAGCAGACCACAGGTCACCAAGTGACAATTATTTATACCTACACATAATCATAGACTATTAGAGCCAGAAGCAATTTCAGAGATCAACACAGAGATCAATCTCTCTGCTTGATGATTCAGGAGACTGTGCCTGCTCCATTCAAGGTGAGAGAGGTTGAGTCCCCATGCCCTCTTGGTGAATTGTAATCTGAAAAGTTTATCTTTTGGTGGCTAAATTTTTGATGTTGAACTCTCTGCAGTTAGCTAGGCTAGGTATTAGAGGGCCCACATTCTATTGGTGGACCTGTACACCAAGCTTTCCTTGCTTAATAAAATCTGTGAGAGTTTGTATTCCACTGGCATAGCCTTTGATAACCGACTGAACATCACTACTATGCCATAAGGAGGCATTTGAGGAGGACATGAGGAGAGTATAATGAATACTGGAATCCAACTATATTCTGGATTACTAGGATAGATACTGCATTTGAACCCATGTCTGCCTAGTTCCAAAGTTGGTTCTCTCTCTACTATATCATGCTGCCTGCCTCTCATTTGTCCTACAATACAGTTATAGTCTAGATTACAAAGGTTAATACAACCATTCATTAGGAGGTTATTTACAGGAGGTTATGAGTTCCTAATAATTTCTAGAATTATAGGACTCTAGTGTGGAAGGGACCTAAAAGGAATCTAGTCCCATATCCCACAGTGTAGTAACTGCTTGTACAGNGGGGGGGGTGGGGTGAAGGGGATAGGAGGAGCATGAATCAGGTAACCATGTTTAAAATGTATATTAATAAATGTTTAAAAAATTAAATCATTAAAAAAAACTGAATACAATAGAAGAAAATATAAGGTATTCGCTAGCAAAAACAACTGATCTTGAAATAAAATCAAGAAGAGATAACTTAAGAATCATTCAACTACCTGAAAACCATAACAAAATGAGCCAACTCATTACATTTTAAGAAATCATAAAAGAAAACTACCTAGCTCTCTTGGAACTATAGGACAAAGTAAAAATAGAAAGAATCCACCAGTTACCTTCTGAAAGAAGTATCCATATGAATATTCTTTGGAACTTATAGGAAATATCCAGGGCTTGCAAGTTAGAGTACAAAAATACTTCAAGTGACCAAAAAGAAAGAATTCAAATATTAAGGAGTCACAGTAAGGATAATTCAAGACTTAATAGCTACTACCCTTAAAGGAATTTTGGAATATGATATTCTAAAAGGCAAGAGATACAGGTTCATAACTAAGAAAAATTATAATTCTACAATGGAAAAATGGGTCTTTAATGACAGAGAACTTTCAAACTTTCTTGAAGAAAAGATCAGAGCTGAGCAGAAACTTTCAAATACAAATAATAAGAGTCAACAGAAACTAAAAAAAGTTTTATATTTAAGACAACAGTCATGGGAACTAAACAAGGATAAAGTGTTTACATTCTGTCATTGCACAGGAGATGATATTTGTCCCTTCAAAACACCAACATCATCAAGAATCACAGAAGAAGTCAAATAAGATAAAAGACATGGAGTAGTTTTGTTAAGTTGTGATGATTTTAAAAGAAGATAGGAGAGGGAGGGAAATAGAAATACACACACATACATAGATACATATATATGGGAAAAGGAAAAGAAGAGTGCAAGAAATTGCTTTACATAATCAGAGTGCATAAGTAGAAAACTATATAAATAAAAGGGAAGTGGTTGGAAGAGTGTATTAACTTTAATTTCATTTTATCTGACCCAGTCAAAGGAGATAATAATTATATTCACACAGAAATGGGTAGAGATACATTTTGCTCAATAGAGAAAAAGAAAGAAAAGTGGAGAGGGGTGAGTGTGGAAAAAGAGACAGGGTAGAGGGGCAGTTAGGTGGTTCAGTGGATAAAGAGTCAGGTCTAGAGATGGGAGTCCTAGGCTCAAATCTGATCTCAGACATTTCCTAGCTATGTGACCCAGGGCAAGTCACTTAACTCCAGATACCTAGGCCTTACCACTTTTCTGTCTTGAAATCAGTTCTTATTATCAATTCTAAGACAGAAGGTAAGGATTAAAAAAGAGAGAGAAAGAGGGTAGATTCAGAAAGGAATTAATCATAAGAAAAATAACTCTAACCACAGAGGATGGTCTGGGAGGAGGGGCTTACGGGAAAAGAAGGATAAGAACCTGTGATTGTCTCTAGGCCAGGAAAAGAGAAGAGGAGCATAAGGCAGAAGTAGATTGCATCAAGCCTAGAGCACTAGTGCTGAGCTCACCCCTTTACAAAGAAGGTATGGGGAGAAAAGAGAAGGGAAAAGTAAAAGAAAACAGGATGGAAGAAAATCCACAATTATTAATCATAACTGTGAATGTGAATGGAATGAAGGTACCTGTAAAAGGAAATAGGCAGCATAATAGATTAGAAAGCAGAATCTCACAATATATTGCTTACAAGAAACACACGAAACATAAAAATTCACAGAAGGTAAAATAAGATGGTTCAAAATTGAAATAAAAAAGGCAGAAGTAGAGATCATGATTTTGAATAAGTAAAAAAGCAAAAAAAATTATTGATTTAAAAGGTAGACCCAGGGAAACTACATGTTGCTGAAAGGTATCAAAGACAATGAATTAATATCAATAATGAAACTATGTGCCCTAAATGTGACAATATCTAACTTTTAAATGAATTATAAGGAGAAATAGAACTCAATATATCTCTTTTAGCCCTAGACAAATCTAACCAAAAAATAAACAAAAAAGACATTAAAAGGCTTGATAGCACTGTTTTTATTTTTTAGCAGAGAAAAAATAAGCATAACTGATTGAAACATTGAGAAAGGCCCAAAACACGTGTAATGCATAATAACAGTAGACCTCCCCCCTTCACCAAGGAGTAGTTGGGAGTATCTTCTCATATCTCTTTATTTGAGTCTTGCATGGTCTTTCCAATTTTATAATATTTACTTTAGATTTTTTTATGGTATGTTGTTCTTTCCATTTACATTAATGTAGTTACTCTGTATGTAGTTTTCTTGGTTTGTCTGGTATATATTGTTGTTGAACCTTTTATGTTAAGATTGTTGAGGGAGTTGCTTGTAAAGATGTAATTGTTAAGAAAGGTAAAGAAGAAAGCCCCAGATGACAAAGGAGCTTTAAACCTTCCTTAGGTTTGAACGGGAAATCAGATAATGCAACTAAACTTCCTGTAGAATCCCCTTAACCAATCACAGTGTGTTTCTTCAGGAAGACTAGCCTCAGGGGCAGCTGGGTAACTCAATGGATTGAGAGCCAGGCCTAGAGATGGGAGGTCCTAGGTTCAAATCTGGCCTCAGACACTTCCCAGCTGTATGACCCTGGGCAAGTCACTTGACCCCCATTGCCTACCCTTACCACTCTTCTGCCTTGGAGCCAATACAAAGTATTGACTCCAAGATGGAAGGTAAAGGTTTAAAAAAAAAAAAAGGAAGACTAGCCTCCTGGCACCAATTGATGTTCAATTAATGATAACTAATCAATAATATCAGAACAACAATGACAATTCAATAACACATCTGACTATTGAATATTACTGATGGTAGTTAAGCTCAACTTCAGGGATTGACTGAAGATCCTCCTCTGACCTTTCAACTTGCCCTAGAACTTCCTAGAGGCTGAACTGTTGCCAAGTCAACAACAAAATGTCAGTAGCTGGATTGACTTTTATAAACAAAACTTTTACTGATGTTAATCAAACAACAAGGGAAACTGATAGAAGAGAAGAGGGTTTTAGGAATCCCTAAATGAAGTTTGATCTTAGCTCTAAGTACTAAATCTAACAGCTTCAGAATGTTGATAGTTGAGCTAACCAGGCCCATTGGCCCAGGCAGGCCACTGGTCAATCTGGCCTGCTTTAGTGGACACTGCTTGCCTATAGACAAATTAAATGGCAGCTTGATTGAAGATAAATAGATGAATAGATGCTCGGCTGCTGACCCAGGGCTGATAAGCCCTGGGCCAGATGGTGATGTTTAGTTGGTTGAAATATATTTTTGTTTCCCAAGAGATTGTTGGGTTTGTCAATGAGATGTTATGATTGGTCAGCCAAGATAGATAAACCTACCTATCTAAGTAATCTAAACCCACGTTCTCCTCCCTCCACCCTGGATCCCTGGCTCCAAAATGAGACCCTGGGTTCAGTCTCTGCCTCACTTGTATAGGGCACAGTCCAACCGACAATTGGTCTCATGCCCCAGGATGGCATCAGGAATCTCCCAAGATTCCAAGTGTCCAACTACAAACCTTGCCCACAGGCATGGCTTCTTGCAAATCCTTGCAAAACTTAACTTACAATGTATGTGTCTTATCTTCCTAGGTAGATTGTAAACTTGAAGGAATAAATGGACACATACATGCTTCTCTGTATTTTGCACAGAATCTAATAGAGTACTTTGCACATAGCAGTTGTTTAGTAAATACTTGTTGCCTTAAATTGTACAATTCATTAGAAATATGAGCTTTTATTGTTACTCAACAAATATTTACCAGGCATCTCCTACATAGAGGCAAGGCACCATACTTTTTCCTGACAACTGCCCTGTGGGGTAGGTAGAACAAATTTTTACTGTTGACCATTTTATATTTATGAATGGCATCATTGCATAGTGGATAGGAAGCTGAATTCAGAGTCAGAAAGACTTAGGTATAAGTCCTACCTCTAACACATAATTGTTTTGGGGGCTCTGGGCAATTGATGTCATTTTTTAGTGTCCCAGACAACTCTGAAGAACTACAAGGTGTAGCTACAGGTGCCCACTTTCAAGAGTAGAGAGAGTTTTATCACTGGGAATTCCCTGTACCAGTGAAATAACAAGTCTTAGCAGCCCTTCCCCCTCCCACCAAAATTACAGATGAGGAAACAGGCTCAGAGTAATTAAATTATTTATCCAAGATCTCATAGTTAGCAATTGGTAGTGTTTTGATGACAAAAAGAATAAACATATGAAACAATTAGCAAATGATTTAAGATACCCAGCAATTAAATGCTAGAGTGTATGGTGTCAAGTGTTGTCAAGATTCAGAGAAGAGGAAGCTACATCAGAGCTGTGGGAAGAGGTTTCCTTTCTGGCAGATATAGCACTTGAGCTATGCCCATCAGGAGGGGCAAGATCCAAATCAGTTCATAGTATAAGAAAACTTCTGTTTGTGCCTACACCATTCTCCTAAGCCTGCTTGGAAAAGTCTCTCTGATCCTAACACAAATCCTAACTGCTGATTTTGGCTTGCAAACCCTCAGTTATGCACTTGAATGACTATATTAATCAATAACTGACAGTGTGTTCATGAGACTGGGTGCAGCAGGGAATTCTAAGGGTTTAGGTTTAGGAGATACAGCATGGCGGAGAAAGCACCTGGACTAGGAATTTGGAGGCCAGTTCCAGCCCTGACGATGCCAGTAACTACTATAGTTGTATGGTTTTGGACCTTCTTGCTCATGTTTAAAATGAAGGAATTAGATGAGATCATCTCTAAGGTTCCCTCAGACTCTAAGATCCAGTATTTTCTAGAGGTACCTACATCCCTCAGAATACTTACAGTATAAGGCAGGGGTCGGCAACGTATGGCTCTCAAGCCATATCTTGCTCTTTTGAGGGCCAGATATGGCTCTTTTTGCAGGAGCCATAAAGTCAATTTTTTTCAGGTGCTATTACAGGAGCATGCACTGTTACAGGAGCGCGCACCGTGAGCACTGTAAGGCTTTCACGAAATTACATTTTAAAAAATGTGGCGTTTATGGCTCTCACGGCCAAAAAGGTTGCCGACCCCTGGTATAAGGGAATAGCTTTCTAGTAGCCTTGATAAAAATGTTAGCTGGAGCATGCCTTTCCTGAAAAGAACAGGAAGGAAACAGGAAATGGCTCATTTGCCTGGAAAGGGTGTTTCTACTCTTCCCTTACTGAATATAGGACTTCAGAACTGGAGAAGACTTTCAAGATCATATAACCCTTTGTTTTATAGATGAGAAAATGCAGATCTGGAAAAGGGAATGACTTGCCCAAGTTTACATCTTTGAATTAAAACCAATGCTAGGCCTAGAATTCATCTTAGTGGGTTCTAGTGGTTCCCAGATTTTATGTAGCAATGTCTCTCCATTTTTAAAATTAAAGAAATCTGTCATACACATACATTTTTTATTTTAAAAATCTATGAAAATAATTTTTTAGTTTATATGTTATCCAAATAAAATTAAGAATTGACCACATATATTTAAATTCAAGTTTACACACTTTATATTTGAATGGAACAAATAGCATAATAACAAAATTATCAGTGCCAAATCTATACTGATGGACAATGATAGTGGAAAATAAAATCTGCATCAAATTTCAATAAGTGCCAACTCAAATGTGACCTTGCTTGTGCATATGGTATTAATCACTGTCAGTCTTGAGTCAATTCACCATATTAATATCATTCCATTGACTTTGATTTGAACTTTGTTTTTACTGGAAAAAAAGTGAATGTGTTTATATAGGATTTGTATTAAGAAGCATTTAGTAGATGAAACTGAGGCAAATAGGGTTGAGAGACTTAGCCAAGGTAAAGAGGGTCTGAGACCAGATCTGAATTTGGGAAGATGAGTTTTCCTGACTCTGGGCCCAACTTACTATCCACTTTGCTACTTTGCTGTCCCTTTTACATTCAAGAGTTAATGATATCCCCAGATTCTCAGTGTATATGATACCCAAATATCTCCTGATAGTATAAAATGTGTTTTTAGCCTTAAAAGGATTTGTTGCAAATATACATATTGCTGTCCATTAAAAAAGCTTTCAATAATTTAAGTCTTTGCTTTGTCATCTTACTCCCCCTCTCAGTATTAAACTTGTTCTAGGAATTGTTCTATTTAGCAGTGTGGCACCCTGAAGGAGAGACAGAAAAGGGAGGTGTCTTCTAAGTGTATATTTGAGGCAGTCTGTACCAGGTTAAGTTGAACCACTATGACCACTTTAACTACTTTGGACCCTGATGAAGATAGACTTGGACCCTAAACCCAAGAACCTTGGGAATAGCAATGTTCCACTAAACCAGTAGACTTGTTTCTGTCCCTGTCCCCACAGCCATCATTGAGAGGAGAAAACATTGCTGAGAAGACACCTTCCTCATTATCACCAGTGTTATGTTCATAACCTGGGAAATGATGGATGTCACCTTGAATGACAGGGGAGGCTGTTGGAAGGCATAGAATGTTCCCAGATGCCATGAGCCAGGGACAAATGTCAGTTGGCCTGGCAGTATAAATTCTCCTAACAGCCACTTGAAGGGATCTTTGGTCTTTTGGCCTTTTTGGTCTGAGGGCTCTTTAGGTCTTTAGGTCTCTGGATCTTTCTAGCTCTTTAGGTCCCTAGGTCTCTGGGTGGTGAAGGGAGGCTGGGAGGTCTATGAAGAAGAGGGTAGGAAGAATCTGAATATTTCCTAAAGACTGTGAGAGCTAGTACATCACCAAACACTGATAGTGAAAAAGCTGAGAGAATAAGATCACCAACACAGCTGCATCAACAGCAGTCCCTATTCTCTGGCTTGGCTGTGGCCAGGCTGGGTCAGAGGGGTAGTGGAGAAATAAAGCTCCAGCTTCTACTAGATCAATAGCCTCCAGTCCTGATTGTCAACTAGGCATAGATAATAGATTGACAGGGTCTCCAATCCCCAATCCTTGTCCTGTTTATCCTTTCCCTGATTTTAGATAGAGTTTAATAAATACCTTCCTGAGTGGTCTTTATATCACAACCCTTGGGGAGGGAGCCAACGCAGTCAGATATCAAACGTGATCCAAAGCAAATCAGAAGCCCTATAATAATTTATCCAACCCCAGGTGGGACCTGAAAGGGTTACCCATCCACCTAACCTTTCGGGGACCTCCCTGGGCAACTGTTAGAGAAAAGGAGAAATTATAACAACTATCAAGGGTGATTGGGGTTGGTGTTCCTCCATCATCTGCAACTAGGGAGAATACATAGATACATTCACATTACTGTATATCTATTTCTCCCTAGGCCCCTCTTTTGTTTATAACACCAGCAACAATTATTGTACAACTACCACACATAGACAGATGAGCACAAGAGTTCTGGGCAGCACTGCCAGGGCCATCAGTCCTCCTTCTAGTCCAGTCCTAATATCATTATCTGGGGAAGGAACTACTGTGAAGAGGAGGGCGATCATTCCTAGCAACTGATATCCATTTAGTAAGTTTTCCAGTCTAGGGAATGCAACAAGACAACTTGAGGGAAAGATAGGAGGCAACCTCTGCCAGAAGAGTCCAACCACTACCATTATCTTAGCCATCATTTCCCTTGGACTCTGAATTCAAGAGATTTGGGAATAGCCTTGTTTCCAGCTCAGTTCCCATAGCCATCATCCTCAGCAGTAACCCTTCTGTAGATACAGTTTCATAACTGCTCCTCTGGGTACTGTAGTCACATCTACTGAAGATTGAGAAAAGAAAATTTTTGCCACAAAAGTCTTTGACACTGCTAAATGGTTTGACATATCAGATATATCAGAAATTAATATAATTTCATTAATGGAAATGGCAATGAAATTTGGAATGGAAGTGACATTAAAAAGGAAACATTCTCTGCTTTTGCCCCAAAGACCATGAGACCTTTCCATCTGACTTACAATTGGAACTTTCCATATGTGTTGTTTCTTCATTAGAGTGGGAACTCCTTAAGAGTACTGACTGTCTTATTTTTCTCTCTGCATCCTCAGTGCTTAGCATACTGCTTTGAACAATATGTGCTTTATTGACTGATTCATTCATTCATTTACCATGTGGCCTCAAAACAAGACAACCTCTGAACATCCCTTATTTTATACAAATGAAGTAAGTACATTTTGCAACATCTGCTACTTAACATTAATTATGGTACGAATATTTTTCTCATGCCTCTGTCATGGTGGTGGTACATGTGAGTCTCCTTTAGTTGAGACTGAACTGCGGAGGGGGTACTATAAGAAACTAAAGCAGCTCTTCTCAGATTCAGATGATGTTACTGCTTGCACAACAAATGAATCCTCTTTGCAAGTAGAACAATAGATCAAATCACAGCAAGAGTAGGGCATTGTGAACTTTCCTTATCCTATTCTCTCAGAAATAAAACATAAATTCCTCTACCTGAAATGCAAGGCCTTCTACCATCTGATTCCCTCCTACATTTTCAGCCTGATTTCATACTATTTCTCTTTATATACATTATGCCTTTCAGCCAAATGGGCTTACTAGTTTCTTATATACAGATCCCATTTTGTCTTTTCTCTATTCCCTGCTTTTATATAGGCTCACTCTGATGCCTGGGGAAAATTCTCATCTCATATCATCCTACTGAGATTTTTCTTTTTCTTTTCACGCGACTTCCTGCATGAGACCTTCTCTGGTTTCCCCCTCACAGAAAGTCATCATTCCTGTTCAAATTTTCCTAGCACATGCTGTCTAGATTTTACCTTATATTTTCAATTTGCCTTGTATCACTTATTTGTGTATGTGTCTTGACTATATTATTTTTATCTCTTTATCCCCAATGATAGTCTTTTTTTTTTAACCCTTGTACTTCGGTGTATTGTCTCATAGGTGGAAGATTGGTAAGGGTGGGCAATGGGGGTCAAGTGACTTGCCCAGGGTCACACAGCTGGGAAGTGGCTGAGGCCGGGTTTGAACCTAGGACCTCCTGTCTCTAGGCCTGACTCTCACTCCACTGAGCTACCCAGCTGCCCCTCCCCAATGATAGTCTTGCAAATAGTAGGAATGTTTGCTATACTGAATTGAAAAAATATGGAAAGATTAGCATTGGATATAGTTATGGTATCAAATTATTACTATATGCCTCAGATAAATATTTCTGTGTTTTTAAATTAGTTTATGCCATTTATTATGCACAAAATATTTTATTGGGAGTCTGTTTTCAATATTTGATATCTACTCTTAGGCTAGGTTATATGGGGAGGCCAAAGGAGGGAAAGCTATGAAGAATCACCCCCAATACTAGAATTCTAGACCTCATTCATGAACCTTTTGTATCAGACACAATTGTCTTTTTCTAGCTTGGATGATGAATGCTAAAGTTTCAAATTTGTGATTTTGTGAAAGGCCTTATGATGGATACGACAGTAATGACCCTCTGATCTATTTTAACTTTAACTAGCCTCTAATGCCTTCTCTTTTCCTTTGTTCCTCTTTTCTACATCCTTACTCTTTTCTCTTCACCTTATTCTTAAGAGGCAGTATAGCATGAGAAGAGAGGGCTGGCCTTAGAATCAGAAGGATTTGGGTTCGAGATCTGCTTCTATACATAGGAATTTTGGGACCATGAGTCCCATAACTTCTGTGCCTCCAGGCATTAACTATAAAACTATCACTTGCAGATAAACTGCTGATCTGCATTCATGGAAGGAGTTTCCACATGAGGAATTACCTACTAGAAGTAAATCACTGATCCAGATTCTGATTCTAGTCCCAGTGCTCTATTGAAAACTTTTCTCCATCAATTAGAATCATTATATTTAGGATTTCAATTATTAAGGTTTAGGCTCAGGGTCCCTGATATGTTCTCCATAATGAGGTAGCAGTTTTAATTATTAGATAGTTCAATCCTTAGAATGAGTTGAAATCAGACTCCTTTTGACTTAGAAATTTCCTTAGAATTGGAAAGTACTATTTATCAAAATATTTACATCTTCTGCTGATCCATGTAAAAATCTTATTATAGAAATAGGTCTGGTACTATTTTCTGCATTTTATAAAAAAGGAAACAATTAGTCAGCAGATTTCACAATGAATAAAGTAAAAATCATGCCCAAAGTTTAAATTGTGTGAATCCCACAAACACATGATATAATCCCAGAATCAAAGAAACCAATAAATGGAAGGAACCTCAAAGAACCACCTACAGATAAACAGAAATCCTCTGTAAAATATTGCTGACCAGTGATCATTAAGGTTCTTCTTTGAAGTCCTGCAGAGCAGTCCACCATCTTTTGAGCCCTACCATTCCTCTTTGGTATGCCTCTAATAGTTGGGAATCTTCTCTTTACAATCAACCAGAATCTGCCTCTCTGCCAACTTAAAACATTGCTCCTATTTCTCTCTCCTCTTCCAGAGAAGGGAGCTCCAAAGCTGGGGGGTTTAAGTGTAATAATAGTGAACATTTATATAGTACTTAACTATGTGCCAGGCACTATGCTAAGTCCTTTTCATCTATTATTTCATTTGATCTAATTTGATCTAATTCATACAACAGTACTTGAGGTCTATGATGTACCTACCATTGTATTTTCTAAGATAAACATTCTAAATTTCTTCAATTATTACTCCTGTGGCAGTGTCCAGGCCTCTCCCCATCAAATGCTTTGCTGAAATCTAAGTGTACCATGTCTACTGAATTTCTTTGCTACACAAATCATTATCTTGTTAAAAAAGGGGGGAAGCAAATTAATTTGGCATGACCTGTTTTTTAATTTATTTATTTAAAAAATTTTAAAATATTTTTCCATGTTTATGACCTATTTCTGATGAAGTCATTGTGCTTTTTTGACCTCTCTATGTTCCTTTTTTTAAATTTAAACATTTATTAATAATCATTTTTAACGTGGTTACATGATTCATGCTCCTACTTTCCCCTTCACCTCCCACACTTCCCCCACCCATGGCCAACGCACATTTCCACTGGTTTTGTCATGTGTCCTTGATCAAGACCAATTTCCAAATTGTTGGTAGTTGCATTGGTGTGGTAGTTTCGAGTCCACATCCCCAATCATGTCCACCCCGACCCATGCGTTCAAGCAGTTGTTTATCTTATATGTTTCCTCTCCTGCAGTCCTTCCTCTGAATGTAGGTAGCGTTCTTTACCATAAATCCCTCAGAGCTGTCCTGGGTCATTGCATTGTTGCTGGTACAGAAGCCCATTTCTGTGTTCCTTTTTAAATGTGTATAAATTATTCCTAAAATTTTGTCCCAAATGTTAGTCCATATCTTCTAACTCTAAGCTCAAAATCAACTTCTTATCACTGCTTTCATGTTTCTTTAGAGAATATTAAGACATTGCCCTTCTCCCACTTTGAAGCACTTCAACTCTTTCAAAGATCAACATTTATCAACAATCTACCTTCTACTATCAAATCAAATTCATTTAGTGTCCTAGGCTAGAGTTCATCTGACAACTGGAGATTTGAATTTATTGAGGGCAGTATTATGGGAAAACCAGGAGTGTTAACTTAAATATAAAATGTGGGCTCAGTGGGGTGGATAGGAGACAGGAAGGAACAATGGGTAAGACTTTACAAGCCAGGGAACCAGGTTTAACTATAAGGGGAATGACCATTGACAGAAATGGCAGTTAAGCCTGACTAACTGTCACCCTGCCTCACCCAGCCTGGAATAGCTTCAGTTTATTACATACACATAATGAGGACTTTAAAGTAATAAAAACACACAGGGAAACAGTTTAATTATAATATGGGGGAATTGGAAAGGGGGTTAGGTGAAGCTATGACTAACTACCCAGGACTGGAGTCAAAGGGGTAAGATCCTTAGCCAACCTGGCTTCTGCCAAGTTTTGACAGCTTGGCTAAGGACCTGAGGAAGAGGGCTTGAATTGGGGTCTCACAACTGTTCCAGAGATGTTTTCAGGATGCCAGGAGCCAACTCCTCTACAGCTGATGATCCAAAGTAACCAGGTAGGGAGAGATGTCTGCAAGCTGTCCACCAGATCACAGGCCACTTTCCTACACAGAGTTGACTTGCAGGATTGAGGTCTTCTGCCTTTTCAACCCTCACCGCTCTCCAAGGTCCCAGAGAATCAGGATACGACTCCACTTCCTCTGAGGTCTCCCAGGGTCAGTCACAGCTTGTCCCAACCACCATGGAGTCCGTCCCAGAGAGAGAGGCCCACTTCCTGCTTCCCCATTCCATTTGGAATTCTCCAGCCCTTCCTGTTAGGTCTCCTAAATAACTAAGTAATCTTCACAACAGCAGGCAGCTGCTTTCTTTACTATATTAATTATCTTCAGTGTTGACTTCTTGTTAGCCATTCCTTTTTATGTTTCCTAGGCCAAAGATCATTTTCCTTGGCAGAGAATACAGAAACAAAATAAACAAGGAATAGTTACCGTGCTGTCCTCATCCTATTCACTCTGAATAAGTCCTAATACTTTTTTGATCAGCTTGCCAGCAACCTAGCTAAATATTCCCATTTTTGTTGTCCTTAGTATTCATTGTCAGCCTCAGTTCAGTTCCTAGCAACTGTTAATATAGGAATTTGCTATTATTATATTGCTATTACCCATGTTATATATCTTTGCTTCTACCATACACATCTTTTAAAAATACAAGTTGGATAATAAATTCCTTTGTGCCCATATCAGTTCTTTTAAGCAAATCTACTCTCCATTTTTTATTTTTCACTTTAGAACTATAAAATATAAGATCATTGGGACATAATAGGCATTTAATAAATGTTTATTGATTGATTGAATGTTCTCCTCTTTTGTAATGAACTTATCAGACTATGCCTACTTTTCATCACTTTTATCAGAAATATGATGGAATAGTTACTTGCTCCTAAGTTTCCAGTCATTTCTCCCTCAGTAACTAGTTCCCTATATTTCGGTGATGGCAAAGTGCTGACACGTGTAGCCATTTTCGATGACAAGAGGCCACATGCGGTCGCATACAGAGAAGTACGGGGCCACATGCCAAGGATGAAACATTTGCTGTAGTGTAGTGTAGACACCCTATGCACTATAGATGACAATTCTACCTATATTAATTTACCTATTTTGGTTTATTAAATACAGTTATATATTACAATTATACATTTTTGTTATTTAAACTATAAATATTGTGAAATTATGGTGGTTTTTTTTTCTCGAAGTGACATATCACCAGAGTTATACTTAGTTTTTTGGCGAATTTTGACACGCCAAACTCTAAAGGTTGCCCATCACTGCTCTATTTGGAGATAAGGAGGACCAGAATAGTGACTTCCCTTATTGCTTCTGTAGAGGGGAAATTTGGATACCTCAATTTTACCCCTGCCCTTTAAGAAACCCCAGTACCTGGCACACTTGTTTTCATTTGAACTATAAACTTTAAAACTATTTGGGAACCCTAGTGTGGGTGGGATCTATGGATATAGTAAAATTGTTGAGTGCTTTTATTTGTTTTAGAGGCTTCTCTTAACATGTTAAAGTTCTCTCAGGAAGCCCAGCTCTTAGTTTGACCTTTCCTTTGTGATTATGTTAGTTGACCGCTCCCTGATAATCTCTTTGTAGCCTTCTCCTAGTTTGTCTATGTGGTTTGCCATATGGAGTTCTCCAGAGGGTATAAGACACCCCCAAGTTCTGTCCTCTTCCGAGTTGTCAATATAGTGTGGTTGGCTCTCCCAGGGGTCAGTGGCTAGAGCAACCAGAGTCCCATGTTTTGGGGCTCTGTGAGAGTGTTATAGTGCACAGCTCTGTGTGAAGGCCTACTTAAGCACTGAACCCCTTTCCTTAATTAATGAGTGGCTTTTCTGACTATTTAATAGTTCTGTGTTTTTTCCAAGTTAACACTTCCACTGTCTTATAAGAATAGATATTATTGTAGGGGCTATTTTGTTTTGGGCAGAGAAAACACTTCAGCATATGCATGGATAGTTTAAGTCCACTATTATTGTATAACATGCTTCCATGTCAGGATACCTCCATTATCTCCATCCTTTGGTAACCCTTCTTCCAAAGTCCAACTTTAAATGAGACCTCTTCTATATAATAAAATATGATAATGCTACCACAAACTCCTAATTTCCTCAATGATGTTTTCCCTGACTCCCAGGTGAAAGTGATCTCTTCCTCATCCAATTTTTCGTAGCACTTTGTTTGGGCCTCACCCTCCCCACTGTTTTGCATGTTTCACTGCTCTTTGCATCAAAATTATTTTATTTCTTTTCAAGACCCTTGAGAGCAGGTTCTCTGTTTTGGTTGCATTGTTTTTGTTTGTACAAAAGCCTTTTAATTTAGTATAGTCGATCATCCCATTCACATTCAGAGTTATAATTATCAGTTGTGTATTCCCCAACATTTTGGTATCCTCTCTTAGTTCTACCCCTTCTTCTTAGGCTATTTCCTTTTAAACCTGTGATTTGTTTTAAACCAGTAACGCTTGTCCCCTCCCTTGATTTATTACCCTTTCTACCCCCTCCTTTGTTATTCCCCTCTTTTTATTTTTAAGGCCTAATGAATTCCCTCTCCCTTCTCCTCCCCTCTGTAATGGTGAGGCACCAGGGATGTTATTATTATTATTAAAATGTAACCTAAATGGTTTGTGGGTTCATACTGGGTTGAAGGAAAGACAAGACCAACCAGGATAGGGAGACCAGGGTTTACAGCCAAGCTGTAAACTGTCAATAGGAATGGCTGTTAGGCCAATAGTCACTCAGCCCACCTAGGCCAGGGCCTATGGAACCATCAGGCAAAAAGGTAAAAGTATATAACAGTTTAATTGAGGGAAATAATAATGAAGGATGGGAATAAGGAATTCTATATTTACAAACTAAGGGCAAACCACAGGGACAAGGGAAGGACTTGACTACACTATTCTATTGACCTAAGCCAGGCAGGGCCCAAAGGAAGCAGTACTGAAGTCACAGGGAAAGCTCCTCCAAACCTGGTTCCAGCCAGGTTTGGTCAGCTTAGCTAAAGGGCCTGAGGATGGCTTTCAATTGGGGTCTCACGGTAAATCCAAGGATGGTCACTTGATGCCAAAAGCCAACTCCACCAGGTGATCCAAGATACCCAGGTAGGGAGAGTGAGTTTGAGATGCTGTCCACCAGATCACAAACCACTTCCCCACTTGCAGGTCTGTTGTCCACTGCTGAAAGCCTCCACCTCTCAGGATCCCGGGGAATCTGGATGCAGGTTTTCCCTAACTCTGAGATCTCCCAGGGTTAGCAACAGTTATATCCCCAACCACTAATGGAGTCTCTCTCAGAGCACAAACCCCACTTCCTGCTTCTTCATTCCATCTTGGAATCCTCTAGTCCTTCCTGCTAGGTTCAACACTAATACTAAATTAATTGCTAAATAACCCTCACAACACCTCTCTTTTTTGATCTCCCCACTCCTCTGCTTCCCTTGGTTTATCCCTTCTGACTTTCTCAGTAGGGTTAGATAGAGTTCTATATCTCAATGGATATAGCTACTCTTCCCTCTCAGGGTTAATTCCACTGAGAGTAAGGTTTAAATATTACCTCTTAATACTTTCTTCCTCTCCTTCTTATAATAGTATTCATCCCCTCCCCTTCCCATGCCCTCTTTGTGTGTAATAGAATATCCTATTTTTCTTATTCATTTAAGTTTCTCTTGGTGTCCTCTACTATTCACCCCACTCTTTCCCACCCACCCCCTTATCATCTTAGACCATTTAGTACTCCAACCTCTCCCTGTGAATAATTCTAATTACTATAGTAGTGGATACTATAATAGCGAATAGAGTTCACTACAGAGAATTACACATAATATTTCTCTATATAGGAATACAAATAATTAGATCTTATTGCAGCCCTTAGAGAGGCAAATTTAAAAATAAGAGTTTCCTTTCTTTCCCCTCTGTTTCTTATTTACCTTTCCATGTTTCTCTTGGTTTTTGTGGTTGGATATCAAACTTTCCATTTAGTCCTAGTCTTTTCTGTGCAAATACTTGGAAATCTTCTATCTTGTTGAATGCCTATACTTTCCCCTGAAAGTATATAGTCAGTTTTGATGAATAGGTGATCTTTGGTTGTAGACCCAGTTCTCTTGCCTTTCTGAATATCATATTTCAAGCCTTGCGGTCTTTTAGTGTGGAGGCTGCCAGATCCTGTGTGATCCTGATTGGTGCTCCCTGATATGTGAATTGTCTCTTTCTGGCTTCTTATAAAATTTTTTTCTTTTACTTGGAAGCTCTTGATTTTGGCTATTATATTCCTGGGGGCTGATTTTTGAGGGTTTAGTTTAGAGGGTGATCTATGGATCCTTTCAATGTCTATACTGCCCTCTTGTAGTAGAACTTCAGGGCAATTTTGCTGAATAATTTCCTTTAGTATGGAGTCCAAATTTCTATTAATTTCTGCTTTTTCAGGAAGACCAATGATTCTCAAATTATCTCTTCTAGACATGTTTTCTTGATCTTTCAATTTCTAAGTGAGATATTTCATGTTTCCTTCTATTTTATCAGTCTTTTGACTTTGCTTTTATTTGTTTTTGTTGTCTTGAGAGATCATTGGCTTCTACTTGCCCAATTCTTGTCTTTAGAGATTGGTTTTCTGCTTTATTCTTTTTATTTTCCTTTTCGATTTGGTCTATCCTTTTTTCCAGCTGTTTGATTTTGGTCTCCAATTTGCTTATTAATTCTTTTAATTTGGGGGCATCTTTTTTGAATTGCCCAATTCTAGCCTTTAGAGACTGATTTTCAGCTATAATCTTTTGGCTTTCCTTTTGAATCTGGTCTGTTTGGTTCTTCAAGGCTTCCAGCTGGTCATTTCTGGTCTTCAATTTGCTTATCAATTCATTTGATTTGATTTCTGATCCTCACTTTCTAATTGCGAAATTCTGCCTTTTAAACTGTTATTTTCTTGCCAGTTCTCTACCATCTTAGATTTGAACTCTTCAATAGCTTGTGACCAATTTTCATTTTGGGGGGAAGGTTTGGATATGATTACTTGTTTGTTCTCCTCTGCTGTTTGCTCTGTTGTCTGGATTTTTTCTGTGTAAAAGTTGTTGAGTGTTAAAGATTTCTTCTTGATCTTTCTCTTCTGGGGTTCTTGTCTCTGGCTTGCCATTATTAGCCCAGTGCCCTCTCAGCTTTATCCTCACGCCCAGGGTCTGTCTGTGCTCTTTAGGCTCCTGAGGACTCAGGTCTAGTTGTTCTCAGGGTCAAGCCTCCTGGTGGTCCCCGTGTTTGTTTTTCTGCCTGAAGCTCCTTTAACAGTCTCAGGGTGCTGCTGCCACAGTCTTGCACCCCTCTGCACTGGGTCCCAACTCAAGGTCCGAACCTGCACTCAGGATCCGCATCTGCAGCTACGATCGTGCCTGTGCTCAGGGTCTATGTTCAAAGTCCGCGCATTCTTTAGCCTCTTGGGGTCTTAAGTCTTGCTGCTCTCAGGAACAGGCCCTGGTGATCCCAGGTAGCTGTCAAGGACTTAATGGATGCCCCAAACTTGCTCTAGCTCTTGTGCACTGGCTTTGGCCCTGTAGGTGGTGTGGGGGTTGGGGGGAGGGGGTTGCTCAGCTCACATTTTAGTGAGAGCTATTTCACCCTCTTATAGCATGGAAATGCCCCCATCCCATGCACCTTCAATGCTGCTCCCTGTTGTGGGGTCCCTTCATTTGTCTGGATTTGTTTTTATGTCCCCTTGAGGAGTCCTATATGTTTCACTTAGGAAAGGTTAAGCAGCTGCTTTTTACTCTGCCGCCATCTTAACCCGGAAGCCAAAAATCTGCATTTAAAATGCAGATCTATTAGAGATTTAAGGTTATGATGAGATTAGATCTGATCAGATTAGAGATAAAAGATAAGTTGATTTTTGGAATCCGAGTATAAAATGAAAGGTAGTATGGTACAATGGAAAAAAATGCTGGCTCTGGAGTCAGAGGATCTGGGTTCAAAGGCTGTCTCAGATTCCCCCTGTGACCTTAGACAAGCCACTTAACTGGCCTGGGCCTCAGTTTCTTCATCTATAAATTAAGGGGATTCGAATATTTAGGGTCTCTCCCAACTCCAAATTTATGATACCATGAATTTTACACATTACCCCTTTAAATTTCATTTTACCAAATTTGGCCTATCTTTCTGATTATCCTATTGAGATATTTGTGAATCCTTAAGTTGTCATCTAACAGGTTAATCATCCTTTCTAGTTTCATGTCAGATGCAAATCTAATTTTAAAACTTATTTACTATAGCGGTGTTTGTTGTTGTGACATTTGACAAAATAATAATTCTTAAACATGGAGATGACACTAGCCATAGGTTGCTTAAATTCTTCTCTCAGGTCCACAGCGTACAACACTGAAATTCAGATTTGTCTGCATTTTAGAATGAAATACGAGCCTTTTCTTTCTGGTGCATCTGTTAAACTTAAGAAGTTTTAGGGCTTTATATTATATCTTTGTTAGCAGAGCCAAAGTTGCAGTTAATTACTATCATGACACTGTAAATATTAGGAAGGAGGTTCCAAATATCATTTGGGAAGGTTAAATTATACACCCTGTGTTTATTGGGAGGAACTATTTTTGCATTTACTGTTGGCAGTCATTGACATTACTCAGGTAATGCTGTGGGTTGTGCTTTTTTTTTAAACTCCTAAAACAATGAAATCTAAGCCCTGCCTGCTTTGAAGCTCTCCACCAATATGTTCTCCTCTTCTTTTTCACCAATTCTACTTTCTTTACTCCTGAACACAGATTATTTGCAGCTGCCAAGAGATTTGCTCATTCTCCCCAGACTTGATCTGATCTTGTCTGTACAAGCCATCAGTCCCGTCTGGAACAGCCTTCCCAATTCCTTATGCTAATCCACATGCTTCCTTCAAAGCTGAAGTGAAAAACTCATCTCCTGGAAGCCTTCCATGATTAACCATACTCTGATTATCAAAAACTTAATACCCCCTCTGATATTTCTCCATATTCTTAAAGAAAGAGAACACTTCAAAATGACTCTCTCAGACATACCTTGTTTGCATCAGGAGACTGATCCTTACTGTGGATTGACCAGTCCAGATGGCAATCCTGATATACCACTACTTTGCATAAGCACACAAAGATCAAAAGGTCCTTTACTAAGGGTCTTTGTACTCTAAGAACCCACAGAGACATATAGACAGCACCAAGCCTTCAGGTTCTGACTCTTGGGGTAGGAAACCACTGAGATTACAACCACTATGAGAGGAATGGAAAACCAAGCCCACTGAGACTACAAGAGCTCCCGGCACAATGACCTCAACTCAACCTACTGTACACAAAGTACACTTTAAGGGTGCTCCAGTTGGTGCTCTAAAGTTACCCCAGAACTTCTCTACTAGCAGCAGTGCAATGATCTAGGACAATTCTGAGGGACTTATGAGAAAGAATACTACCCATATTCAGAGGAAGAACTCTGGGAGTAGAAACAAAGAAGAAAAACAACTACCTGATCAATTGGGTTGATGGGGATATGATTGGGGATATTGACTCTAAACAAGCATACTAGTGCAAATATCAATAATATAGAAATAGGTCTTGATCAATGACACATGTAAAACCCAGTGGAATTGCACGTCAGCTATGGGAGGGGGTGGGGGTAGGGGAAAGAACCATGTAAAAATATTCTTAATCAATTAATTAATTAATTAAAGATTTCCAAATTAAAAAAAAGAACATGTCTGAAATGTAGCTTTTTATCTTTTCTCCAAAACTTGCCCCTTTACTAAACTTTATTAAGTGCGCCACCATTCTCTCAGTCTTCTAGGTTCATAACCTTGTATTTTAGTTGATTCTTCATATCCAAACCTTTGCTATTAGCACTAGGATAAAACCCAGTCTTCTGTATGGCACTTAAAACTCTTCATAACCAGACTCTTCCTACTTCTCTAGTATTATTGCTCTTTATTGCACTCCACATACTCTAGGATCCAGATGCACTGTTCTACTACTTCCTATTCCTCACATATGACAGAGGTCATCTCTGTGATTTGACTTCTTTTCTTTCTCGCCTCTTAGGATCTCAGACTTCTTTCAAGACTCAGCTCAAAACTAATCTTCCACAAAAGGCCTTTCTCAGTTCCCTCAGTTGCTAGTGCCCTTCCTCTCAGATTGCCTTCTTCCTCTTCACATATCCTGTGTGTACCTAGTCCATTGCATACTACCTTTTTTTATCAGAATGTGATGAGTTTTTTGAAGGTAGGATCTGTTTCTGCCTTTCTTCATATTCCTAGCACTTAGCACAGGATCTGCTAAGTGGCATCCTACCATTTCTACCTCTACATCATCTCTCACAATCATTTCTTTCTCTCCAATTGCCCAGCTACTATCTCAGTTTAGGCCTTTATCTCCTTGGACTATGGTGATGACCTGTTCATTGGTTCCCTTGCTTCATCTCTCCTTTACTCATTCCATCCATCACAGAGCTGCTAAGGGGATTTTCTTTAATCACAAGTTTAACCATGCCATTCTTCCAGTTATTAACTTATAGAAGGAGAGCTATCATCTCTAGGATAAAATAGAAATTCTCCTGTTAGGCTTTTAAAGTACTTCATAATTTGTCTTTCTAGCCTGCTCAGATATTACTCCTCTTTAGACACTCTTTGTTCCTTAACTCAGCAATCTCTTCTCCTATCTCTGAGCCTTTGCTATGGCTTCTCCCTGTGCTTGGGATGACCTTCCTCTTTCCTGTACTTCATAGGATCCCTTTCTGCTTTTATTGTTTTTTATTTGAACACACAATTAAAAACAAATGCTTTATTAATCCACCACTATTGTAAGTATTATCTCTATGTGCCTCTATAGGATATATCATATCTATCTCGAGTCTCCTCTGCCCAGTTTCCTCCAGGTGAAATTTTGGTTTCTTTTTTTTTCTTGTTTACACCTGGCTTATTCTTTGATTTAATTGACTAACTTAATGCAGAGTCCAGGTAAGCTTCACTCATACATAAATGAGGAAACTGAGTCCAGGAAAAAGAAGGCTTTCTTTTTACCCCCAAAGGACACATAGTGGCACTCAAGCCCAGAGTTTAGGTCTTTTGTCTCTCATTCAGTTCTATGTGTAGTATGCTATTAGGTTAGGCCACCCAGCAAAAATCTTTCCTGGGCCAGGAAAAGATGAATAGTTAGATGTTGATGGTGATCTTGATGATGATGATGTTGAGAATGGTGTTGTTGATATTGTTGCTGATGTTGTTGAAAATGGTATTGTTAATGTTGATGACATTGATGATGTTGATGACAATGTTGTTGTTGTTGCTGCTGATGTTGATGATGATTGAATTTGGAGTTGGAGGGTTTCCTTCCATTTGAACCCTTCTGACCCTTCCCATTGTAATGATTAAAATTTTCTTGGAGACTGTCTCCAACCTCTTTCACCTTTCCATTGTATTGGTCTTTTCCCCTCCCCCATTTACTTCTTTATGAAATATAAAATTACCCCATTTCATTTATTTTCCCATTTCTCTTAGTATTATCCTCTTCTTTTTACCCCTAGTTTATATATATACATATATTTTTGACATTTCATCCAATATAGTTTGGCACTGTTCCCTCTAAGTATACTTTTTCTATCTACCCTGATGATAATAACAATTTTCAAGAGTTACCAATATCATTTTTTCTTATAGGAATACAAATCATTTGAACTTATTGGGTCCCTTTAAAAAAGTTTTTTGTTTGTTTTTTTCCCCCTTTCTTAATTACCTTTTGGTGATTCTCTTGAGTTCTGTGTTTGGACATCAAATTTTCAGTTTAAGTCAGGTCTTTTCTTTAGAAATGCTTGGAAGTCTTCTATTTTATTAAATAACTATACTTTCCCCTGCAAGAATATAGTCAATTTTGCTGGGTAGTTGATTCTTAGTTGTAGACCCAGTTCCCTTGCTTTCCAGAATATCATATTCCATGCCTTCTGATTCTTCAGTGTGTATGCAGCCAGGTCCTGTGTTATCCTAACTGTGGTTCCATGATATCTGAATGGTTTCTTCTTAGCAGCTTATAGTATCTTTTCCTTGGTTTGGAAGTTCTTGAATTTGGCTATCACATTCTGGGTGTGGTCAATTGGGGATTAAATGCAGGAAGTGATCTCTGGGTTCTTTCAATCTCCACTTTTCCCTCTTGTTCAAGAATAGAATGATATCTAGGCTTTGTCTTTTGTCATGATTTTCTAGTAGTCCAATGATTCTTAAATTGTCTCTTCTAGATCTAGTTTCTAGGTCTGTAGTTTCATCAANGGCTTGAGAAAGAATTGGAGTTTCAAACAGAGCTGAGCCAGAGTGTCAGTTTCAAGTCTAACAATTATTCTGTGATAGTCATTCTCTCTGTGAGTGGCAATTGGTCTCTGGCAGTTGGCAGAGTCACTCACAGAGACTCCCTCTCCTGCCTGAGGTGAAAGGAAAGGAGAGAAATACCTGAAAGAGCTAAGTGTTTTCCTTTCCCAACTTGGGAAACACTAGTGATTATCTATCTCTGTTTTTATAGACTAATTTAACTCTGAGAAGACCAAAGAAAACTCTGGTTGAGACTCAACTAGCTAGCCTTTGTTTTTTTTATAACTTAGAGGTGAAGTTAAGAATTATAAGGATAATAGTGGTAGTTTGTTTAGAATAGTAAGAATTTGGATTAGTCAGATCAGGAAGGCATAGTGTAGCCTGTGAAAATAGGAGAAGTGGTTCCTTGCAGAACCAGGAAGATTTATTTGGGTGGAGTTAGAATCCCTTAGAATAGAAATCCTTTTATTCTTATATATTTTCAATAAATAGTTAATTTTTTATAACAAGAGTCTCTTTATCATCCTTGCGCCTTGCCCTGAAGAAAAGTTCATTTATGAGCTTCACTTCACTTTACAACTGAAGATACTTTTGATTACATCTATCAAAAGTATCTAAACAGGGGGCACCTGGGTGGCTCAGTGGATTGAGAGCCAGGCCTAGAGATGGGAGGTCCTAGGTTCAAATCTGGCCTCAGACACTTCCTAGCTGTGTGACCCTGGGCAAGTCACTTAACTCCCATTGCCTAACCCGTACCACTCTTCTGCCTTGGAGCCAATACTATGTATTGGATCCAAAACAGAAAGAAAGGGTTTAAAAAAAAGTATCTAAACAGTTTTGAACCTTATTTTGCATAGTTTTCCCCATTTATTTTTTTATTTTTGGGGGCATTTTTTAACATTTATTAATTATATTTTAGAAAAGTTTACATGGTTACATGATTTATGCTCTTACATTCCCCTTCACCCCCCCAACTTCCCCCCTCCCCTGGCCGATATGCATTTCTACTGGTTTTAACATGTGTCATTAATCAAGACCTATTTCCAAATTGTTGATAGTTGTATTGGTGTGGTAGTTTTGATCCCCAATCATGTCCTCATCAACCCATGTATTCAAGCAGTTGATTTTCTTATATGTTTCCTCTCCTTCAGTCCTTCCTCTGAATGTGGGTAGCGCTCTTTACCATAAGTCCCCCAGAATTGTCCTGGGTCATTGCATTGCTGCTAGTTCAGAAGTCCATTACATTCTATTTTACCACAGTGTATTGGTCTCTGTGTACAATGTTCTTCTGGCTCTGCTCCTTTTGCTCTGCATCAATTCCTGGAGGTCTTTCCAGTTCACATGGAATTCCTCCACTTTAGTATTCCTTTGAGCACAATAGTATTCCATCACCAGCATATACCACAATTTGTTCAGCCATTCCCCAATTGAAGGGCATGCCCTCATTTTCCAGTTTTTTGCCACCACAAAAAGTGCAGCTATAAATATTTTGGTACAAGTCTGTTTATCTATGATCTCTTAGGGGTACAAACCCAACAATGGATGGCTGGATCAAAGGGCAGGCAATCTTTTATAGCCCTTTGAGCATAGTTCCAAATTGCCATCCAGAATGGTTGGATCAGTTCACAACTCTACCAGCAGTGCATTAATGTTCCAATTTGGCCACATCCCCTCCAACATTCATTACTCTCCCCTTCTTTCATTTTAGCCATTCTGCTAGGTGTGAAGTGATACCTCAGAGTTGTTTTGATTTGCATTTCTCTAATTATTAGAGATTTAGAGCACTTTCTCATGTGCTTATTGATAGTTTTGATTTCTTTACCTGAAAATTGCCTATTCATGTCTCTTGCCCATTTATCAATTGGGGAATGGCTTGATGTTTTATACAATTGCTTTAACTCCTTGTATATTTGAGTGATTAGACCCCTGTCAGAGTTTTTTGTTATGAAGATTTTTTCCCAATTTGTTGTTTCCCTTCTGATCTTGGCTACATTGTTTTGGTTTGTACAAAAGCTTTTTAGTTTTATATAATCAAAATAATTTATTTTACATTTTGTAATTTTCTCTAACTCTTGCTTGGTTTTAAAATCTTTCCTTTCCCAGAGATCTGACAAGTATACTATTCTGTGTTCACTTAACTTATTTATAGTTTCCCTCTTTATATTCAAGTCATTCTGAAGCCCTTTACTTTAAACTGGTGTAGGGTGTGAGATGTTGATCTAAACCTAATCTCTCCCATATTGTTTTCCAAAATTCCCAGCAGTTTTAGTCAAATAGTGGATTTTTGTCCCAAAAATTGGGCTCTTTGGGTTTATCATATTCTGTCTTGCTGATGTCACTTACCCCAAGTCTATTCCACTGATCCTCCCTTCTGCCTCTTAGCCAGTATCACACCGCTCTCTTCTAGACCCGTTTTCTTGATCTGTCAGTTTCTCATTGAGATATTTCATGTTTCCTTCTATTTTATCAGTCTTTTGACTTTGTTTTATTTGGTTCTTGCTGTCTTGATAGATCATTGGCTTCTACTTGCCCAATTCTTGTCTTTAAAGACTGGTTTTCTGCTATAAGCTTTTGATTTTCTTTTTCAATTTGGTCTGACCTGTTTTCCAGCTGTTTGATTTTGGTCTCCAATTTGCTTATTAATTCTTTTGATTTGGGGGCATCTTTTTCTAATTGCCCAATTCTAGCCTTTAGAAACTGGTTTTCCTTTTCAATCTGGTCATTTCTGGTCTTTGATTTACTTGCCTCACTTTCCAATTGTGAAATTCTGCCTTTTACACTGTTATTTTCTTGCCAGATCTCTTCCATGTTTCTCATGATCTTAGATTTGAACTCTTCAAGACTTTGTGACCCTTTTTCATTGTTTTGGAAAGGTTTGGATATGGTTACTTGTTTGTTCTCCTCTGCTGTTTGCTCTGTTGTCTGGATTTTTTCTGTGTAAAAATTGTCGAGTGTTAAAGGTTTTTTCTTCTTCATCTTTTTCTTCTGGTTTTCCTGATGATTCTGGTTTGCCATTGTAAGCTGGGTGCCCTCTCAGCTTTATGCTCGCACCCAGGATCTGTCTGGCTCTTTAGGCTCCTGAGGTCTCAAGTCTAGTTGTTTTGGGTCAAGCCTCCTGGTGGTCTCCTTGCTTGTTCTTCTGCCTGAAGCTCCTTTAACAGTCTCAGGGAGCTGCTTCCACAGTCAAGCACCTCTCTGCACTGGGTCCCCACTCAAGGTCCACTCCTGCACTCAGAATCAGCCCCTTTGTCTGTGCCTTAGCCCATGCATGTGTCAGCCCCTTCACCTGCGCCTGAGAGTCCGTGAGTTCTTTAGCCTCTTGGGGGGTCTTAAGTCTTGCTGCTCTCAGGAACAAGCCCTGGTGAGCTGCCCTGACTCTTGTGCACTGGCTTTGGCGTTGAAGGTGGTGTGAGGTGAGGGAGGGGGTTGCTCTGCTTGTGTTTTTGTGAGAGCTGTTTCACCCCTTTATAGCAGGGAAATGCCCCTATTCCATGTACCTTCCATCCTGTGCCCTGTTGTCGGGTCCCTTCTTTCCTCTGGATTAGTTTTTATGTCTTCTTGAGGAGTCCTATATGCATGGGTTAGGAGAGGTCAAGCAGCTGCTTTTTACTCTGCCGCCATCTTAACCCTGCCTTTATCTCTTCCCCATTTATTTTTACAATTCTTGCCTTTTTATTTTTACATAGGGAAGAATTTGGGACCTCTGGAAAACACCACCAACTGCCCTCGCTATTTCTCAGACTAAGAAAGTACATTCTCAGATCTCTGATCTTTGACATACTCATAGGGGAATATATATATATTTATTGCATTTGGATGCTTCTACCCTAAGGCAGCCACTAATGCCCAGGAATAGGAGATTGCTCCCCATCTCCATCTCCACTTTTGAAGGGAAAAAGAAAAGGCTAAAAGAATTCATAAATGGCTAAGCAATTCTCTTAGTTCACTTGCAAAGACCAGCACAAAGTATGACTTATTTCACAAAAGTAAGCACTTCTAAGACTTGTTGGTCAACCAAATCATCTTAGAGGGAGCCCCAGTTACTGAAGCCCATCCCCTAATAGGTGTCAATGAATTTATCTGTGAGCAAGGATTGTCTTTTGCCCTAATAACAATGTATCAGTGAATATGTCTACACTCTATTGGGAGAGTCATAATTCAGAGTTTCATAAAAAAAGACTCACCAACCTGCAGATCCATAGAATTGAATGTTAAACTCTCTTGGTCAATCCTTAACATCTGTATATGTCCCCACTAAGCAATTATAATCATTTTGAGAGTAAATATTCCATCATGTTTCATCAATTTGATCCCAACATCACCACCAAAGTTCTCATTTAAAGAAATTATGGCAAGGGGATGATGTGGGGTTTCTGAAGCATCTGGCAGTAAAATGTAAGCCCAAGCAAGTCCTACACCAAGATGGAAATGCTCCCAATGCAGATCTTGCAACAACCAATGTCACTAATACAGCATGGCTAAATTCAAAGAAGGTCATCTCTAGGTTGGCTTCAGAGGGAAGACTCATGACTTCATTTACTTGTGTGTGTGGAAAGGGTATGTAGGTATGAAATGTTCATACTTAAAAATGACAGATCTTTAAGGTGGTGAGGTATCACCACAGCCTAATACCACTGCAAAAAAAAGGTGCATAATAAATATTTGTGGGATTAAAGGGCACCTCCAACAGGGATGAAAAAGGTTATGGACATAGTGGACATTCAATAAAGTAGGTAGTAGAATGACCATTGGGTTTGGAATCAGAGACCTGCGTTCACATTCTGACTTTGCTTCTCTGCCTATGTGATCTTGGGCACGTTACCTAAACTTTTGGAATCTGGCAAACCCAAGTTTACTATAAGACAAGAAGGTTGAACTAGATCATCTTTATGGCTCTTTATAACTCTAATTCCTATGATTCTATAAATGAATTAATGAACATTTGACTGGCTTAAAAGAAGGCATTGCTAAAAAAGGTTTTCCCTGAGCTGGAAGGTCTTAAGGATTATAAACTTAGTCATATATCAAAAGGCCTTCCTGATGGTATGGGTTTGCAAAGAGAGAAGGCATAGTGCTTGTAGCCTTTTCTCACTGAAAAGGATGTTGGCTTAAATTATGCCAGTTAGCAGCTTGCCAATTGCCTTTGGCACTGGAATCTAAATGGCATTTATTGATTTTACAATTTACTATTATTACGAAGTAATGTTTCTGACTTTGAGAAATTTGAGCTTGTCAGCTAGCTAGAGTGGGCCTACTCTTTCTATCCAATAGAACTTCTGATCAGAATTAAATCATATTTTGGCTGATGAAAATGATTGTAAAGTACTTTGTAAATGAAAATATGACATTAAAACTCCATGAAATAGAAATGAATCAATGCACATTTTCTAAATTACTTTCTACAAGATATATGACATCTTAACAGTTTAAGAAATAAGAGTTGCTCCTCTTTACATAATTTAGGTCATTCTAGTGTTGTTGCTAGTTTCTTTCCCTCTGGTATTTAGTTTCTTCATCTACAAAAAATCTGGGAGTCTACAGTGTTCTCAGTGGGTTACAAATGGATTTTAGAGGGTCAGCGAATTAAAAAATATATTTTAGTAACTATTTCAATATAATTGGCTTACTTTGTAATCCTGTGTATTTTATTTTATGCATTTAAAAATATTATTCTAGGAAGGTGTTCATACACTTTCCTGCTAATGAGGTTCAGGATGCCAAAAAGGTTATCAGGTCTTATCAGATCTTTAAAATGTCTTCCAGCTCTAAAGGCCTATGACTAATATATTTATTAAATGAAAAGGAAAAATGGGAGGATCGTTCTAAAACTTGATTAAGGTAATTAATCAATCATGTGTGAAATAAATAAGAAAAATTGTGATTAAAATAAAAAATAGACTAACAAATATCTATTAAGTGATGATTTGTATCTTTTGAGAATGGTCAACAACCTCACAATGAGATTTTGTAGTATTGTAGTGGGATGAAATCTGGTTATAATATATGTAATGGAAATAGATTAAGATGGTCCTTGATCAAATAAAGTCATTTCTTAAACAATCAGTCACTTAGACATTATTAAACACTAATAAAATACAACATAAAAAACCTAATAATGTAAAAGGGAATGAGCCATTTTTAGTTCCTGTTCAAATCTCAGAAGTTGTCCTCAATAAACTTGTTGAGATTATAGAGTGATGAAAACAACTGTTGGTACAACTTGGTATACATGAGAACAAAGTGGATTAAAAACAGCCTACATAAAACAAGCTAGTTCTAAATTATTAGGACCCTCAGTTTTTAAGTACTTGCTCTTTCCCTTTTCCCTTGCCTTTTTAAAAAAATGCAGCAACGAGACTGAGATTCTCCCACCCCTACCCCCAATGAAAATAAAGCAATAAAATCTATTTATGAGAAAAGCCCCCAGCCATGAGAAATGGGCATTTACAAAGCCAAAAGGAGGACTAACCCTAGCTGGCTTCAGAGCCTAATCCCTACGTTAGATGGAAGATTTTGAATTCCCTAAACAGCATGATCTTAGAAGCTAGTAGACAAAGGAGATTTCCAGAGTAACACCAATTTTGAGATAGTTCCTGAGTTCTGTTATAGAGAAAGTATAGATTAAGGATTGATCATGTAATTAATGGACTAATGTTTTAAAGGAATTTGGGTAATGTAAATAGCATCATTACAAATTCATATACATCCACCATTACACATAACCTTCAAGAACTTATGAAGTTTTTGTAGGTATCTTACATCCAACAGTAACATATTGCAAGAGACATGACAAAATAACAACATAATAAAACATACACAAAACATAAAACAGGATACATTGTTTCACTCATGGAATAAGACAATGTATAAATACTAATAAAGTTAGAATTAGTTATAAGAGTAAGTATCTATCCTATATATACCTACTTACTTAGATATTTACGAACAATGGATAGTTAGATACTAACAACAAATAGTTAGTTATTTAGTTTAGGATTTAGTTAGACTAATATACTAATAACATAGGAATAGTTTTAGAAGATTTTAGTAAGGAAGAGATATAGATATCTAGATTAGAGTTAGAGTTAAGATAAGGTTCTAATGTACATTGAACTACATTATAACATACATAACAAAATTGCATTACAAGAACCTATGACATACTACAGATCACATATCACAAAAATGTAAATAAATATGTAAATAAGTGTAAATAGAGTGTATTATGGTTAGGATTATAAAATTGTATTATAATGTATGCATCGTATATATGTAACATATGTGTAAATGTGTGTGCTCGATGTGTATATATTATATGTACATGTATGTGTAGCATACGTATATATATATATTGTATGTGTATTGTGTGTATTATATGTGTATATGTAAATTCTACATGTAGTTAATTAAGTTACATACATACAGTTTTATGTAAAAGTTTGGTTTTGTGTAATTTAGAATAAGATTATTTAAATCCATATCAATTTAAATGTAATTTGCATAAATAAGTTTAATGTTTTGGTTTAACTTCTGTGTAGAATACTTATGCAATGTTGTGTTAATTGTAAATTTTTCAAATTTTTGCATTATATTAATTAGTAGACTTTTCTGTATTAGTTTATAAGGGTTATATTTTAATGTTTGCATGAAGTTTGTGTTTATATTTCCATTTTCTGTTACTTTTGTTGAATTTTGTTTTGTATTTGTTTACTTTGTACTTTGAACTGTGTAACTGTTCATTGTGTATTTCCTTTTACCCTTCCTTGAATTGATCGCTAGAGTAACGTAATGTTAGATAAAATAAGATAGAGTAAGTGCATTTTATTTATTGTTTTGGGTTAGAATTTTAGTTTAGTTATTAGTGCACAAATACCAAAATATTGTGTGGAACATTATTTTGGCTTTGTGCAAAGGGGGGGGGAACTGTTATAGAGAAAGTATGGATTAAGGTTAAATTAGCAAAGAGCAAACTTTGCCTGACAAGCTGGCAAGAGCTTGAAAATTCCAGACTTGGAATCCTGGCAGAGGGGACACTTTCACACAGAGACTCTGCATTTGGCAGTTGTTGGCAGTTGTGAACTGGGTAAGCAACTGTATAGTGAGCCTGTGTGTGGTGTTTGGGATCTCAGGACTTTGGAGTTGTGACTTGAATGTTGAATGCAAGATCTTCTATGAAGACCATGAAGGTGCAGGTTGAGAAAGGATTTTTCTGTGTTAGTGGACATACACAGAAAATTCCATCTCCCTCACTTCTCAATTGGATTATCTTGCTGTTTAATCTGTGTTCCTGGGACAAGCTGAGACATCTAGACAACAGCCAAAGGACAGTTTTGTGAGATACCCTTAACCCTGATCAGCCAGCCCTTGCCCTAGGCTGTCTGCTGTAGTTTTAGTGATTAGAGTAGCCATCTCCAGTCCTCCAGTCCCTGTCAGTTACCTTTTAGATCTAAGTGGTAGTTTCCCGTACTTCCCATCACTCCCTGTCCTAGTTTTGTTAATAAAATTCTGTTATATAGACCTTCCTTGTATCTTCTCCTTTTCCAGATACCTTTATTGACAACAAGAACCCACTGTGAAGTAAAGCTGTTTCCCTGGCTTTGTTCATCCATCTGTTATCCAGTTATTCCCCAGGTTAGGGTGTGTTATCTGGATGTATTTCCCTTTTGTCAGTTAACTCTCCACTTCACCCCACTTGATTGAGGGACTAATTTAGCCCCCCAGAATAACATTCATCATAACATTGAGTTCTAGATAGCCCAGTCTCCCAGAAACATTAAAATCTCTAGATGGAACCTCTTGGTTCTTACACAGCATCCAACTTGGAACACAGAGTCAGATAAAGGTTCTTACCTTAACTGAAAAGTTCAGCTGACAGACTTCCTGGTTAAGATGGCTTCAGAGTAAAAAGCAGCTGCTTAACCTCTCCTAACCCACACATATAAGACTCCTCAAGAAGACATAAAAACAAATCCAGTCAAACAAAGGGACCCCACAACAGGGCCCAGCATTGGAGGTGCATGGAATCGTGGCATTTCCATGCTATAAAGGGGTGAAACAGGTCTCCCTAAAAAGTGAGCTGAGCAACCCCCTACCCTACCCCACACCACCTACAGTGCCAAAGCCAGTACACAAGAGTTAGAGCAAGTTTGGGGCACGTATTAAGTCCTTGGCAGCTACCTGGGGTCACCAGGGCCTGCTCCTGAGGGCAGCAAGACTTAAGACCCCAAGAGGCTAAAGAACACGCAGACTTTGAACACAGACACTGAGCGCAGGCACAAGTGGGGGCAAGGACATAAGCACAGACAAAGATCCTGAGCACAGGTGAGGACTTGGCTCTGTAGTGCAGGTGCAGACCTTGAGTGGGGACCCAGTGCAGAGGGGTACATGACTGTGGAAGCAATGCCCTGAGACTGTTAAAGGAGCCTTGGGCAGAGGAACAAGCAAGTGGACCACCAGGAGGCTTGACCCTGAGAATAACTAGACCTGAGACCTCAGGAGCCTAATGAGCTCAGACAGACACTGAGTATGAGGATAAACCTGAGAGGGTGCAGGGCTAACAATGGCAAGCCAGAGACAAGAACCCCAAAAGAGAAAGAACATCAAGAAGAAATCTGTAACACTCTAAAACTTTTACACAGAAAAAATCCAGACAACAGAGCAAACAGCAGAGGAGAACAAACAAGTAATCATATCTAAACCATCCCAAAATAATGAAAACTGGCCACAAGCTATTAAAGAGTTCAAATCTGAGATGATGAGAAAGATGGAAGAGATTTGGTGAGAGAAGTGGGACATAGCTCAAAAGGAAATTAACAGGTTAGAAGACAGAAACTCCCAATTGGAGAAAGACGCCCCAAAATCAAACGAAATGGTAAGCAAATGGGAAACCAAAATTTGGCAAGAAAATAACAGTTTAAAAGGCAGAATTTCACAATTAGAAAGTGAGGCAAGTCAATTGAAGATGAGAAATGACCAGATTGAAAAGGAAAAGCAAAAGTTTATAGCCGAAAACCAGTCCCTAAAGGCTAGAATTGAGCAATTAGAAGCTAATGATCTCTCAAGACAACAAGAACAAATAAAATAAAGTCAAAAGACTGATAAAATAGAAGGAAACATGAAATATCTCAATGAGAAAGTGACAGGCCAAGAAAAAAGATCTAGAAGAGACAATTTGAGAATCACTGGTCTTCCTGAAAAAGCAGAAATTAATAGAAATTTGGACTCCATACTAAAAGAAATTATTCAACAAAATTGCCCTGAAGTTCTACAACAAGAGGGCAATATAGACGTTGAAAGGATCCACAGATCACCCTCTACACTAGACCCAGAAAAGAAAACCCCCAGGAATATAATAGCCAAATTTAAGAGCTTCCAAGTAAAAGAAAAAATTTTACAAGAAGACAAAAAGAGACAATTCAGATATCAAGGAGCACCAATCAGGATCACACAGGACCTGGCAGCCACCACACTAAAAAGCTTGGAATATGATATTCAGAAAGGCAAGAGAACTGTGTCTACAACTAAGGATCACCTACCCATCAAAACTGACTATATACTTCCAGGGAAAAGTTTGGGCATTCAACAAGATATAAGATTTCCAAGTACTTGCACAGAAAAGACCAGGACTAAATGGAAAGTTTGATATCCAACCACAAAAATCAAGAGAAACATGAAAAGGTATATAAGAAACAGAGGGGAAAGGAAGAAAACTCGTATTTTTTAAATTTGCCACTTTAAGGGCTTCAATATGATCCAGTTATTTGTATTCCTATGTGGAGAAATGTTATGTATAATTCTCTGTAAGGAACTCTATTCACTATTATAGCAATTAGAAGAAATATTCATAAGGAGAGGTTGGAATACTAAATGGTGTAATATGATATGGGGGTGGGAAAGAAGGGGGGCGATTAGTAGAGGACACCAAGAGAAACTTGAATAAGAAAAATAGGATATTCTATTACACAGAAAGAGGGCATGGGAAGGGGAAGGGATGAATACTATTATAAGAAGGAGAGAAAGAGAGCATTAAGAGGTAATATTTGAACCTAACTCTCAGTGGAATTAACCCTGAGAGGGAAGAGTAGCTTTATCCATAGGGATCTATCTAACCCTACTGAGAAAGTCAGAAGGGATAAACCAAGGGGAGCAGGGGAGTGGGGAGGTCAAAAAAGGGAGGGGAAAAGAAAGGGGAAGGAATTCATTAGGCTTTAAAAATAAAAAGAGGGGAATAATAAGGGAAGGGATAGAAAAGGAAGTAAATCAAGGGAGGGGACAAGGGTTACTGGCATAAAGCAAACCACTGGTTTAAAAGGAAATAGTGTAAGAAGAAGGAGTGTAAAAGGGAGATTTTAGGTACTTTTCAGTTGTAAAAGTCTGAAGGATTTCTTTTTTTAAAACTACGTGCCTGGAGGTTCCAGGTTAAGATGGTGGCAGAGTAAGAAGCAGCTCTTAACCTCTCCTGACCGAAACACACAAAACTCCTCAAGGGGACATAAAAACAAGTCCAGACGAACGGAGGAACCCCACAACAGGGTGCAGCATGGAAGGTACGTGGAATCGGGACATTTCCATGCTATAAAGGGGTGAAACAGCTCTCACTAAATTGCGGGCTGAGCAACCACTGCCCCCCTCCACACACACCACCTATAGCTCCAAAGTCAGCTAAAAATAAATAGAATAAGTTTGGGGAACCCATTGAGTCATTGGCAGCACCAGGGCCTGTTCCTGAGAGCAGCAAGATTTAGGTCCCCAAAAAGCTAAAGAATGAGCATGAACTCTGAGCGCAGACTCAGAGCGCAGGCGCAGGTGGAGGCAGACACAGCCGTGAGCTAAAGCTCTGAAACCCTGAGTGGGGAACCAGTGCAGACGGGTATACGACTGTGGAAGCAGCTCCCTGAGACTTGTAAAGAAACCTCCATCAGAGGATCAAGCAAGGGGGTCCACCAGGGGGCTTGACCTTGGAAAAAACCAGACTTCAGACCTCAGGAGCAAAAAGACCGCAGATAGTCGCTGAGCACGAGGATAAAGCTGAGAAGCTGCTGGGCTAATGATGGCTACCCAGAGTCAGGAAGTTCAGAAGAGAAAGATCAACAATAAGAAAAAGAAGTCTTTAACACTCGACAACTTTTACACAGAGAAAATCCAGACAACCAAGCAAACAAAGGAGGAGAACAAACAAGCACCCGGACCCTTCTCAAATAAGGAAAACGGGTCACAAGCTACGGAAGAGTTCAAAACTGAGATTTTGAGGAAGATGGAAGAGATCAGGCAAGAAAATAACAGTTTAAAAGATAGAATCTTGCAATTAGAAAGTGAGGCTCAGAAATCAAATGAACTGATAAGCAAATTGAACACCAGAAATGACCAGATTGAAAAGGAAAACCAAAAGATCATAGCTGAAAACTGAAAGATTATAGCCAAAAACCAGTCCCTAAAGGCCAGAATTGAGCAATTAGAAGCTAATGATCTCTCAAGACAACAAGAACAAATAAAACAAAGTCAAAAGACTGAAAAAATAGAAGGAAACATGAAATATCTCAATGAGAAAGTGACAGACCAAAAAACCAGTCTAGAAGAGACCATTTGAGAATCATTGGTCTTCCAGAAAAACAAGAAATTAATAGAAACCTGGACTCCATACTAAAAGATACAGATAAGAAAACGCCCAGGAATATAATTGCCAAATTCAAGAGCTTTCAAGTAAAAGATAAAATCTTATAAGAAGCCAGAAAGAGACAATTCAAATATCAAGGAGCACCAATCAGGATCACACAGGATCTGACAGCCTCCACGCTAAAAGACCGCAAGGCTTGGAATATGATATTCAGAAAGGCAAGAGAGCTAGGCCTGCAACCATGGATCAACTACCCATCAAAATTGACGATATATTTCCAGGGGAAAGTAAGGGCATTCAACAAAATTGAAGATTTCCAAGTATTTGCACAGAAAAGACCAGGGCTAAATGGAAAGTTTGATATTCAACCACAAAAATCGAGAGAAACATGAAAAGGTAAATAAGATACAGAGGGGAAAGAAAGAAAACTCATAATTTTTAAATTTGCCTTTTTAAGGGCCTCAGTAAGATCTAATTATCTGTATTCCTATGTAGAGAAATGCTATGTATAATTCCCTGAAGTGAACTCTATTCAAATTATAGTATTCACTATTATAGTAATCAGAAGAATAATTCACAGGGAGAGGGTGGAACACTAAATAATCTAAGATGACATGGGGGATGGGAAAGAGGGGGTGAATAGTAGGGGACACCAAGAGAAACTAGAGTGAATAAGAAAAATAGGATATTCTATTACACACAAAGAGGGCATGGGAAGGAGAGGGGACAAATACTATTATAAGAAGGAGAGGAAGAGAGCATTAAGAGGTAATAATCAAACCTTACTCTCAGTGTAATCAACCCGGAGAGGGAAGAGTAGCTTTATCCATTGGGATATAAAACTCTATCTAACCCTACTGAGAAAGTCAGAAGGGATAAACCAAGGGGAGTAGGAGAGTGGGGAGGTCAAAGAAGGGAGGGGAGAAGAAGGGGGAGGGAATTCATTAGGCTGTTAAAAACAAAAAGAGGGGAAAATAAGGGAGGGGGTAGAAAGGGAAGTTAATCAAGGGAGGGGATAAGGGATAGAGGCTCAATAGTAAACCACTGGTTTAAAAGGAAATAGTATAAGAAAAAGGGGTAGGAATAGGGGAGGATACGAAAATGTCAGCAAATGCACAACTGATGATTATAACTCTGAATGTGAATGGGATGAACTCGCTCATAAAACGGAAGCAAATAGCAGAGTGGATTAGAAACCAAAATCCTACCATATGTTGTCTACAAGAAACACATATGAGGCGGGTGGACATACACAAGTTTAAGGTTCAGGGCTTGAGCAAAATCTTTTGGGTGTCAAATGAGAAAAAGAAGGCAGGAGTGGCTATTATGATTTCTGACAAAGCCAAAGTAAAAATAGATATGATTAAAAAAGACAGGGAAGGTCATTACATCCTGATTAAAGGCAGTATAAACAATGAGGAAATAACACTGCTCAATATGTATGCACCAAGTGGCATAGCATCCAAATTCATAAAGGAGAAACTGGAAGAGCTCAAGAAGGAAATAGATAGTAAAACCATACTAGTGGGAGATCTAAATATTCCTCTTTCAGATCTAGATAAATCAAACCGAAAAATAAATAAGAAAGAGGTAAGAGAGGTGAATGAAGTCCTAGAAAAATTAGATTTAATTGATATGTGGAGAAAAATAAATAGGGACAAAAAGGAATACACCTTCTTTTCAGCTGCACATGGTACATTCACAAAGATTGACCATGTTATAGGGCATAGAATCATTGCAAACAAATGCAAAAGAGCAGAAATAATAAATGTAACCTTCTCAGATCATAATGCAATAAAAATAATAATTAGTAAGGGCACCTGGACAGGCAAATCAAAAACCAATTGGAAATTAAATAATATGATTCTCTAAAACCAATTTGTCAAAGAAGAAATCATAGAAATAATCAACAATTTGATTGAAGAGAATGACAATGATGAGACATCCTACCAAACTATGTGGGATGCGGCCAAGGGAGTATTCAGGGGGAAATTTATATCCTTGAGTGCATATATTAACAAATTAAGGAGGACAGAGATCAATGAATTGGGCATGCAACTCAAAAAATTAGAAAGTGAGCAAATTAAAAATCCCCAGATGAAAACTAAATTAGAAATACTAAAAATCAAGGGAGAAATTAATAAAATCAAAAGTAAAAGGACTATTGAATTAATAAATAAGACTAGAAGCTGGTATTTTGAAAAAACAGATAAAATAGACAAAGTACTGGTCAATCTAATGAAAAAAAGTAAAGAAGAAAACCAAATTGACAGTATCAAAGATGAAAAGGGAGACCTCACCTCTAATGAAGGGGAAATTAAGGCAATCATTAAAAACTATTTTGCCCAATTATATGGCAATAAATATAACAATTTAGCAGATATGGATGAATATTTACAAAAATAATTAGAGAAATGCAAATCAAAACAACTCTGAGGTATCACTAGCAGAATGGCTAAAATGAAAGAAGGGGAGAGTAATGAATGCTGGAGGGGATGTGGCAAAATTGGGACTTTAATGCATTGCTGGTGGAGTTGTGAACTGATCCAACCATTCTGGAAAGCAATTTGGAACTATGCTCAAAGGGCTATAAAAAAATGCCTGCCCTTTGATTCATCCATACCATTGTTGGGTTTGTACCCCAAAGAGATCATAGATAAACAGACTTGTACCAAAATATTTATAGCCTCTCTTTTTGTGGTGGCAAAAAACTGGAAAAGGAGGGTATGTCCTTCAATTGCGGAATGGCTGAACAAACTTTGGTTTATGCTGGTGCTGGAATACTATTTTGCTGAAAGGAATAATAAACTGGAGGAATTCCATGTGAACTGGAAAGACCTCCAGGAATTGATGCAGAGCAAAAGGAGCAGAGCCAAAAGAACATTGTACACAGAGACTGATATACTATGGTAAAATTGAATGTAATGGACTTCTGTACTAGCAGAAAGCAATGACACAGGACAGTTCTGAGGGATTTATGGTAAAGAAAGCTACCCACATTCCAGAGGAAGGACTGAAGGAGAGGAAACATATAAGAAAAGCAGCTGATTGAACACATGGGTTGAGGCGGACATGATTGGGGATGTAGACTCGAAACTACCACACCAATGCAACTATGAACGATTTGGAAATAGGTCTTAATCAATGACACATGTTAAAATCAGTGGAAATGCACACCAGCTATGAGGTGGAAGGGGAGGTTGGGGGTGAAGGTGAAAGTAAGAGCATGAATCATATAACCATGTTAAGTTTTCTAAAAAATAAATATTAAAAAAATTCATGGGAGGTGATGAGATCAAGAGTATAAAGGAAGAAGAAAAGAGGCCCCAGGATAGAGTCCTGTAGAACAATTACAATTAATGTGTGTAATCTAGATAAAGGTTTGGCAAAGGGAACTGAGAAAGGATCAGATATACAGGAGGAGAACCAGAAGATAGCAGTTTACTGGAATACTTAGTATAAAGTATAATGGTATAAGATGGAGGCAAAAGATTCTTGGGGGTGGGAGGTGGGGAGAGAGGGCACGGAATCTTGGAAGAGGAGGAGACCAAAAGGCAGTTGGAAGAGCAGAGAGACTTCTGGGAAGGATTTGCTGGGAAGAGGGTTGAGGGGAAGAGCTCTGTGAAGGGAGAAGGGAAATGAGCTCTGAGCAACCTGAAGGCCATCTTTGAGAGTTTCCTGACCTGACTGAGAAGATCTGATATCTTTGTTCACTGTCATCTTGATATCACCTCAGTCCAAGACTGCGTCAACTGGTGTTTGGGGGTTTCTGGACTCCATCTGGGAGCAGATCCCTGAACCTCACTTTCCTTGAACCTTGCCTTACCTTGCCTTATCAAAAATAGACAAACTGATTAGAGATATTAGGCATAAGCTTAGTGGGAAGGGCAGGTAAAGCTTTGAGTTGAGACAGACTTGGTCTCCTCAAGGTGAAGGACCTGAAAGGGCCAAGAATTTAGGGCTTCCTACTCCCACTGACCACCACCTAATCAACCACCTTTATCCAATACCCTGTTATCTTCATTAAATACCTTAAAGTCAGATAGTGTTCAACTTATTCTTGATTCAGATAAGGGAAGATGTACAACAGTTTTGCCTGACTGGGATCCATCTCTTTAGCCTGACCCCTTGTGGTACAGACTATTAATCAAGGAAGGGGGAGCTTATGTAAACCCTGGTTCTGTGTGGCAATGAACCGGGTCACCTCAGACCCCAGCCTGTGAAGAAGCCTTCCCTCTAATACTTGAGGGGCTGCACACTTTTCCCGGGTCCCCCAATTTCCAAGGGGATCTCCTCATAGTCTCACGGTATTAGTGGCCAACAGTGAGTGAGGAGGGGATTGCTACACTAATTCCACTTTATTCCCTTAGCTTTATCCTCCTCCTCATTAGCCACCATAATACAAAGGAGAAGATGGTGACTATCTAGTATCAAAGGCTTCAGAGAAGCTGGGGAAAATGAAGATTGAGAAGAGGTCATTGGAGTTGGCAATTAAGAGATCATTGCTAAGAGAAGAGAGAGTAGTTTAGGTGGCAGGTTTCTTTATATATATATATATATAACTTCTTTTATTTATTCAGTTTTGTCTTTTTAACATCGGCTCCTAGCACATTGTAAGCACTTAATAAATACTTGATAATTAATTGTATTTTATATCTTTGTTAAATGCATAATAAAAAAAGAGAATTTAGAGAAAAAGAAATGAGAAGTAGAAGCAATGATTGTAGATTACTTTTTCTAAGAAAAAAAGCTGTAAGAAGTACTGTAGTTGTATAAAGAGATAGCCTGAGGGGATGGTAGGGTCAAGTGAAGATTTTCTTTTTTAAGGGTGGCAGTGAAATGGATATATATGAAGGTAGAAGGAAAGGAACCAGTAGATAAATAGAAGTTCAAAGTTAGGCAAAGAAAATCATTGGAAGAAGCAATCTGCTATAGGGAATGGGAAAAAATGGGATAAAGGGTTTGGTTTATTGGGTTGGTATGGTCAAGAAGGGACTCTGAGGCAAAGGAGGAGAGGGTAGATTATGATTAGGTTTTGAAATGTGTGGAATGCAATAGAGTTGGTTAAGGAAAAATAAAATGATTAGTATAAAACAGGTAGGATATCGCTGAGATTAGAAAAAATAAATTTGTCAGTGAGTCAAGTCCTTGCAAAAATTCAGTGGCATTCAAGAACATGCAAATAAGAGATAAGGGCGATTGTGGAAATAAACTGGGGTGGGAAAGGGTTAGCAACTATATCACAATAGATTAAGGAATTCAAGGCGTGAACTGGTTAGGCACTTGAAATTTTGAAAGGAAAAAGTGAGTTTGGGGCACAGATAAGGCTTGGAAAAGCAAGGAAGAGTAGAGAAACTAAAGGCTCTGATGAGTTCACAGAGTAGGATTAAGAGAGGTTGGAGGGAGCAGCAGGGTAGCTCAGTGGATTGAGAGCCAGGCCTAGAGATGGGAGGTCCTAGGTTCAAATCTGGCCTCAGACACTTCCCAGCTGTGTGACTCTGGGCAAGTCACTTGACCCCCATTGCCTACCCTTACACAGTATTGACTCCAAGATGGAAGGCAAAGGTTTAAAAAAAGAGAGAGAGAGGTTGGAATAGTGAGAGCTGGAAGGAAGTAGGTTTATGGTCAGACAAGAGTTTCAGAGTTATGAACTGTGGAAAAAAATTTGTTGGTGATCATGACAACATGCGATGATGATCCTTGTTATGACTGAGGCAGAATAAAAGTTCAAATCATAATAATCAAAGGTAGTATTCATCAACATGCATAGGGAATTAAGGATATTTAATGAGATTAATCTCAAAAGATTACCAAAAAAATCCCAAATCGGTTCTACTAGATATAGACATGAGGGATAAAGTCTGAAGCTATATTGTAAGGGGGTTAAGTAAGAAGAGAGTGAGAAGAGGAAAAAGCCACAATGGACAGAAGAGATAGGAGATGTTAGCAGGGATGGATAGATCAAGTGAGGATTTTTTGATGGTCAGGGAGATATGGGCATGTTTGTAGGCTGTAGGGAAAGCAACTAATAAGACAGATACAGGATAAGAGTAGGGATGATAGAATAGGCAAGTCTTCTGGAAAAATATAGAATAGAATGGGATCACTTGTGCATGTAAAAGTGTTGGTTTTGGCAAAGTTTTCATGAGAGATGGGGTGAAGGAGCAGATAGTGGCAGAAGGCATCTGGGTGATGTGAAATGGAGATGAGGAGATCAAAATGGAACTTTCAGTAAATGACCTCAATTTTAGTAAAATATGAAGCAAGACTCTCAACTAAGAGCATGGGGGGGGGGGGGGAAGAGTCACAGAAGGTTCCAGTAAGGATGGAAAGGTTTAGATGACTTGCTGTGGTGAAAATGTTAGTGAATTGATTAGGGAAGTGAGAAGTATGATCTTTCAGAGAAAGGACCTTGTCGAGGTTATTTAACATAAATTTTGCACTGGATCCAGTCAGGAAAGTTTTGTGATTTTCTCCACTTTTGTTCAGTTGCACATGTATAGCAACAAAGGTAGCAGATGGTGGTAGTGATTCAAGGCTCAGATATAGTAGGATAAGACTGAAGAAAAGATAAGGGGTAGGGGGGAACCGGACTCAAGAAAAGAGGATAATGTAGTGTTGAACTGCTTCACCAAGGAGTAAAGATAGGGAAATGAGGAAAGTATAGTTAGTGTCAGGGTGATCACCTGGGAGAGAATTCAGGGGTTGAGGGATTGGAGGTCATGATATAAAGAACAGAGTTTGGAGTGCAGAAGAAGATATGAAATGATAATAGTTTGTGATCAGATAAAAGAATTTCAGAGTTCATGAACTTGAAAGTGATACATTTCTGGATGATAGAAAAATCAAAGGAATGAACATCTTTTTAAGGTTGAGGTTCAAAGTACAGGAGAAATAGAGAAAACCAAAAGATAGCCTCTGCCCTCAAGGAGCTTACAATCTAATGAGGGAGATATTATGCAAAGAACTATGTACAAACAAGATAAATGCAGGACAACAGAGAGAAGGAACTAGTCTTAAGGAATATCAGCTGGGAGTAGAAATGCAGAAGAAAAGCATATGATTTTTCACTTTAGGTATATGATTTGAGGCTTTGGTTTTAAAAGATTACCCTATACAGAAATGAATAATATGGAAATAGGTATCAAGTGATAACACATGTATAACCCAGTGCAATTACTTGTCAGCTCCAGGATGGGGGAGGGAAGAAGGGAGAGCGAGAACATGAATCATGTAACCATGGAAAAATATTTAAAAATTTAAAAAAAACATAAAAAATAATAAAATCATTTTTTAAAAGGAGGATCAGGAAAAGACTTCTTGAAGAAGGTGCTTTGGCTAAGACTTGAAGGGAGTCAGAGAGTAACAAGTTAGAGATGAGGATTGAGGCAGTTCCAGTGATGGGGGAAAGCAAATGAAAATGTCCAGAGTTGGAAAATGGAGTGTCTTGTTTGAGGAAGTGTCACATCTATCAAATTCTATCACAATCCAACCACCTTTCAATAGATGGGCATTGTTAATTGGTGATAAATCTTATCACACTTAGCTAAGCTAGTTTTCTGATGACAAATGTCTAGTTCATCATTAAGCCTGCATTTGAAACTTCCAACTTGGCAGAATCTAACAGATTATATTCTACTGGCAAAGACTTCAAGAACCTAAATATATCATCATGCCATGAGACATAGGAAATAAATATTGGTAGAGGTTCAATATCACAAGGTAATACATCACAGAGTGGCATCTTGGTACAGAGAATTCTTAGAAAACTTGTAAATAAAGAAAATGGGCTTCCCTTGGTTTCACTTATACCACAGTTCATTCTCTCATTATTCTGAAAAATGGTCAGGCATATGAAGTTGTCTGGGGCACTGGTGTGGGAGCTAGAACACAATGATAATTTGTATACATTTATAACATCTTTTCACATGGATTACAAGAAAGATGAGTTTATACATATTTCAAAAATTGGAGAACTAATATGGAAAAGTTTAGTATTAACACACTTTTTTATTTCTGGCTGAGCAAAAGGCAAGGTACAATGGTGTCTGATTAAATAATTTTGGCATTAGTTAAAATGTCAGTAGTTGTAAGTGAAAATGTCAGGCAAAGAATAGTATTAGTCATGGGTAAAGGAAATTCATCTCATAAATTATAATGTCCAGTTGCTTTTCTGTAGAAGGGGATATATATGTAGATAAAAGGACAACTAAGTAACTAGTCAGCCAGAGCTTCAGTGTTTCCATTAGACTTTGCTTGGGACTCAGGAATATCATTGTAGCATTGTAATCTCCACACCAATCACCAAATAAACTCCAGTATCTCTCTAATGCCTCTATGATAAGAAATAAAATCTTTCAAAGATCTTATAAGCTCCCTCCTTTCTACCTTTTCAGTTGTCTTACACCTTTTACTCCTTCACATAGCCTAGAATCCAGTGACACTTGCCTCCTTGCCATTCCTGGAACAAGCCACTTCATCTCTCAACTTTGGATATTTTCACTGGCTATCCTCCATGTCTAGAATGCTCTCTGTCCTCATCGTAGTGCTTAGCAAATTGACCAGCACATAGTAGGCACTTAATACAATTTATCGACTGATTGCTATCTGCCTTCTAACTTACCTGACTTCTTTCAAATCTCAGCTAAAATCCCACCTCCTACAAGAAGCCTTTCCTGATCCCCCCTTAATATTAATACTTTCTCTGTTGATTACCTCTAATTCAGCCTATGTTGTTTATACAGTTTTCATGCTTTCTCTCCTATTGTCTCTTGCATTTTTTTGGTATCCCTAAGCCCTTAGCACAGTGCCTGGAACATAATAGTAACTTAATAAATTAGTATTGAATGACTAACCCAATTAAGTCTAAGCTCCTCAGGCTGGAGTTTTGATCCCCTTCACATTCTAACTCTAACTTGTCTCTTCAGTCTTTTTCCACACTATTATATTGTTTTAGTTAAATTGAACTATGTGCTCTCCTCTGAACATATCCCATCTTTTCCAAATGAAGTTACTTTGTTCACCATCTTGACATTTTCTCACTACGCTTGAAACACTTCTTATTCCACCAACTGACATCCTACTCATCCTTTAAGGCCTCCTACTCAAGTGAAACTTCCTGGATCCCCTTAGTCTGAAATTATTTCTCCCTCACATGATCTCATTATGCTTTATAATTATACATTTATTACATTCTAATATGTACTATGTTTACATGTGCATCCTTAGAATATGGTAACTTCTGTTTGAATAGCTCCAACATGCTTCCTTGACTTCTCCATTTTCCATTGTTAGAAAGCTCCAATAGCTAGCAAGGTGTTTCTTATACTGAACCAAAATCTATCTCCTAGCAATCACTCTAATTCTGTGAATCTGATCACACTTCTATATGATAGCCCTTGATGATAACAATTATATGACTCCTTTAGTCTCCTCTTCTTCTGGTTAAAATTATCTGGTTCATTCAACTGATCATTATCCTCTTAAGTTATGGGATATATATATATATATATATATATATATATATATATATATATATATTTCAAGAAGAGGCTATTAGGTGCAAAGTTGGCTCTGATTCTCTGGCACCTAGGCAATGTGATCAAGGGGAAAGAACACTAGACTTAGAGATGGGAAAATCTGGATTCAAATGTTGGTTCTGACAGTAGCTGTGTGACTCTAGGCAGTACATTATGCCACATTTCCCTCATCTGTAAATTGGTGTTAAAAAAATACTTGTACCTACCACATACAGTTGCTTTTTTTGTTGGGGAGGGAAAGTGGGGATCAAATGAGATCCTTGTTTATATATAAATATATGTATATTTATGTAAAATACTTTGAAAACCTTAAAATGTTATATAAATGTAAACTACGATTATATGTCTTCTAACTGCATCTCTCTAAGGCCTGAAATAGTTACTGTCACTACCATACTATACTTAGCTACTAGGAGGGCACTGGATCCTCCCTCTAATGAACTCTAACCGGTGAAGGAAAAAAAAGTCAACTATTACTTCTTATAGCTAAACTAGGCAAGGTTGGAGGTTTAATTTTTTTTTATTTTTTATGTTTTTTAGTGGAGGAGAGAGAACAGGTGCAATTACCTGAAATCACAAAAAAAAGGTATCCCATTTCCCACCTCCTCCAAGTATCTGTATTTAATCAAAGGAACATGGGAAAAATAACTGATTGACCAGTACAGGGTCAGTTTTCAGATAAGACATGTGGGTTGTTCAGGATATATAATTGTGAGAAAAAGTCCTACATCAATCTTCTGTTTCTGGACAACATAAGGCTATAATTCTAACAATGCAATAAATTTTTCTTGCAAGACAAAAACTGTCACAAGACAGATACCCATAACTGAGTAGATCCAAAACTGAATCACAAGATAGAAATAATGTGGTTCACTTAGTTCCCATAATTCCCTCACTATCTTGCCCCAATTCTGCTGACCTCTAATCTCACAGCTCTAACTGCCTTTCAGACATCTTGAACTGAATGTCTAATAGGTATTTTAAACTAAATATGTTCACAACAAACTCATTATCTTTCCCTCTAAACACTCATCCCTCACACTTTCCCTATTACTATAGAGGGCAACATGATCTACCCAGTCCCCCAGGCTTTTAATGTCATTTATGACAGTAGATTTTGTCATCCTGAGTCCATCACTATCTCTCAACCCCCCAACTAATCTATTGCCAAAGCCAGTTGGTTTTACTAGGTTGGAGGTTTTAAAAGGACTCTTTTGTGTATGGTGGGGCAGAGTTGAGGGTGGGGAGAAGAGCAAATCTAACTAGTAAAAGATGCCTAGTGTAGAAGAAAGAGCCCTACAAAAGCTTGGGTCTAAAATCTGGCTCTAAACTTACTGTGTGAATTTGAGTAAGTCTCTTTATCTGGGAGCTTGAAGGACCTTGCTGGCACAAAATCCTGTCATTCTGAGATTATAAAATCTAGATTTAGAGTAATTTAGCTAATAATAATCCAGCTAATAGGTCCTTCCTTTCTTGTGGTATTGATAGAATCACTCATCAAGCTAACATCACAGCCTCCAGTCAATGATGGGATTATGTTCTTTACACTGGGGGCACCAACCATACAAGCGACATTTTTCTTCTCTTCCTATTTCCAAGGCTTTACTCCATTCTGGTCTGTCCAATGAGTTTACTTCCTAACTGAGGAAGTTCTCAGGTCATTTACAGAGCAGGTGTACCACCCTGAGTTCAGTGTTCAAGTCCATCAGCTCTGTTCATTTTCTTTAGTCCAAAGGATTAAAATGGAGTGGTTTTCTAGAAAGCTATTATTTGTGGATTTCCAAAAGTTTTAGTGCAGTTTCAAACTTTAATAGCTTAAAATCCACTAAGACCTTTGGGATACCTTGTATAGTTTGAGAATATCAAAATGCATTAAACACACATTAAAAATAACACATGCACAATTTCCACCAAGAGAAAAAGAGTATTTTACAAGATCCCTCACAATCCAGTGTATTTACTGGAAAGAGCACCAGTCATAGAGTCAAATGACTTTAATATGAATACTCTCTTATTAGCTGTGTGACCTTAAGTCAAGTCACTTAACTTCTCTGCACCTATACTTTTCTGTAAAATAAGAAGTAGCTTTACATGACCTCTAGGGATCCATTCTAGCTCTAAACTGTATGATCTTGGTTGCCTTCTTCTGGATGTGCTCTAGATTGCCAATCTCCTTTAGAAGTGGTGTCAGAAGTTGAATACAATGTTCTAAATGCTTTCCTCCCAAAATTCTATATTGCATATGAATGGGACTATTTATTTTCATTCAAGAAATTAGTGATAGGAGAAGGACTAAACTTATAAATTCACTGGCATAGGGAACTCCTGGATAAGGAAATTTCCTCTGCCAATGAAGGTCAGCATCTTCTCTGAAACTGAATCATTGAGAGTTTTCTGGAGCACTATGGGTTATATGACTTGCTCAAGGTCACATAGCCAGTATCAGAGGTAAGACATTAGCCCAGGTCTTCTTGGATTTGATGTCAATTCTCTATCTACTATATGATAGAAAAAAAATAAATAGTCTAAGGCAGTGATGGGCAAACTATGGCCTGAAGGCCAGATGGGGGGGCCCTGAAATATTCTGTTGGGGGCATGACATTATTCCTAATCTGACGAATACAATGAGTAGAATACAGTACAATGAAACTTCAAAAGAGTTGCCTTAGAAACAGACTGATAGATGAGCATTTCCTTTCCTTTGGCCCCCTCTTTTTAAAGTTTGCCCATCACTGGTCTAAGGAAGTTCTTAAGAAACCTCTTCTACATTGTTTCACCCATATTTCACCAAGGTGACTTCTGGTTGTGCGAAGAGTGAATTGAATTCTCTTTGTCTATCAATCAACTTTTTAAGTTAATCAATCAAAAACTTAAGTACCCCTACTTAGTATCTTACCAGTGTTATGAAATTGTTGTGACTGATAAATGTGTGGATGCTTCTGCAGGGGATACAGCAGGGATATGTACCCCTCACTCCCTGATGATATTGGGAGTTGAAGCTAAGTGGCAAAGGAAATCCTTGTCACCCTTGAGTTGTGAAGGTGAACACTCAGGACCCCTCAGGTGCATCAAGATGAAGCAGCTGCTCCCAACTACAATATAACAGCGTCCCAGGACTAAGTAGATTAATGAATAGGCTGTGGTTTGTATTCACAGTTTTTCTATCCACTTGTCCTGGCCTATAATATGGATAACTAAATTGACTGTGGTTTAATTTAAGATTGAATAATCCCTCTTCCTTCAGATATCTAAGGTTATGATAGTAAACCTTAGGATAAAAATGACATCCACCTAAGTTAGTTTCAGGGTTTAATGATAAAAACCTAGGGAAAGGCAAACAGGGAACTGAAGGTAAGAGGTACAAAGGAAAACTTGGCTAAAGCTATAGATAATGGTTGTTATTAGCTTGAAGGTAACAGGAATTGAAAATGGCAGCTTAGATGTTTATCTTCTCCTCTTGCAGCCTGGCCAAGCCAGCCTGTAACCTGAACCAAGCTATTGGATGGCATTAGATGGTGCTTCTTCTTAGATGATTAGAGTATATAATATTGCTTCACACAGGGTTGGAATTAAGCTACTGATCAGTAATGTCTACTGGTAACCTGAATTGATTTGGACTACCCAACCACAACCTCCCACCGAAATCCTTTCTCCAGAATAAGACCCTGTCTTCCAGTCTCCAGCTCCTTAAATACCCTTTCTAGATGGTTCATGCCATCCTTCGGTTCATTCTGAATTCCAAACCACTATATGTCAATCATTCTGCCCTCCATTTTGCATAGCAGAAATGATATTACACCAGTCACTAAGTACGAGAGTTCACAAGTCACTTGCTAGAGTGGGTGACAACTCCAGAGGCCACTGCCTTGCCCCTTGAGCAGTGCTAGGCAAATTGAAAGACTGTGATTGTTTCCTGTAAAGTGGAGGAGCAACAGGAAGTGACAGTGGAGAAAACTGCTTTAAAAAGGTCAACTCGAGGTTCCGGGTTATGATGGCAGCAGAGTAAAAAGCAGCTGCTTGACTTCTCCTAACCCACACATATAGGACTCCTCAAGAAGACATAAAAACTAATCCAGAGGAAAGAAGGGACCCCACAACAGGGCGCAGCATTGGAGATATGTGGAAATGGGGCATTTCCATGCTATAAAGGGGTGAAACAGCTCCCACGAAAACACGAGCGGAGCAACCCCCTCCCCCACCCCACACCACCTACAACGCCAAAGCCAGCACACGGCAGTTGGCAGTCGGAGCAGATTTGGGGCACCCATTGAGTCATTGGCAGCTCACCAGGGCTTGTTCCTGGGAGCAGCAAGACTTGGGACCCCCCTGGGAGGCTGAGGAACTCGCGGACCCTGAGCCCAGACTCTAAGCCCAGGTGCAGGCGAAGGGGCTGACACAGGTGCAGGCTGAGACAATGATTAAAGCGCGGAATGGGGCGCGGACAAAGGGGCTGATTCTGAGTGCAGGAGTGGACCTTGAGTGGGGATTCAGTGCAGAGAGGTGCTTGACAGCGGAAGCAGCTCCCTGAGAATGTTAAAGGAGCTTCAGGCAGAAGAAAAAGCAAGGAGACCACCAGGAGGCTTGACCCAAAACAACTAGACTTGAGACCTCAGGAGCCTAAAGAGCCAGACAGATCCTGGGTGCGAGCATAAAGCTGAGAGGGCACCCAGCTTACAATGGCAAACCAGAATCATCAGGAAAACCAGAAGAAAAAGATGAAGAAGAAAAAACCTTTAACACTCGACAATTTTTACACAGAAAAAATCCAGACAACAGAGCAAACAGCAGAGGAGAAAAAACAATCCAAACCTTCCCAAAACAATGGAAAAGGGTCACAAGGTCTTGAAGAGTTCAGATCTGAGATCATGAGAAAGATGGAAGAGATCTGGCAAGAAAATAACAGTTAAAAAGGCAGAATTTCACAACTGGAAAGTGAGGCAAGTAAATTAAAGACCAGAAATGACCATATTGAAAAGGAAAACCAAAACATTGTAGCTGACAACCAGTCTCTAAAGGCTAGAATTGGGCAATTAGAAAAAGATGCCCCCAAATCAAAAGAATTAATAAGCAAATTGGATACCAAAATCAAACAGCTGGAAAACAGGTGAGACAAACTGAAAAGGAAAAGCAAAAGCTTATAGCAGAAAACCAGTCTCTAAAGACAAGAATTGAGCAATTAGAAGCAAATGATCTCTCAAGTCAACAAGAACAAATAGAACAAAGTCAAAAGACAGATAAACTAGAAGGAAACATGAAATATCTCAATGAGAAACTGATAGATCAAGAAAACCGGTCTAGAAGAGACAATCTGAAAATCAATGGTCTTCCTGAAAAACCAGAAATTAATAGAAACCTGGACTCCATACTAAAAGAAATTATTCATCAAAATTGCCCTGAAGTTCTACAACAAGAGGGCAATATAGACATTGAAAGGATCCATAGATCACCCTCTACACTAGACACTGAAAAGACAACCCCCAGGAATATGGTAGCCAAATTCAAGAGCTTCCAACTAAAAGAAAAAATTTTACAAGAAGCCAGAAAGAGACAATTCAGATATCAAGGAGCACCAATCAGGACCACACAGGATCTGGCAGCCTCCACACTAAAAGACCACAAGGCTTGGAATATGATATTCAGAAAGGCAAGAGAACTGGGTTTACAACCAAGGATCACCTACCCATCAAAACTGACTATATTCTTCCAGGGAAAAGTTTGGGCATTCAACAAGATAGAAAATTTCCAAGCATTTGCACAGAAAAGACCAGGATTAAATGGAAAGTATGATATCCAACCATAAAAATGAAGAGAAACATGAAAATGTAATAAGAAAGAGAAGGGGGTGTTCTGGGTTAAGATGGTGGCAGAGTAAGAAGCAGTTCTTAACCTCTCTTGACCGAAACACACAAAAATCCTCAAGGGGACATAAAAACAAGTCCAGACGAACGGAGGAACCCCACAACAGGGCACAGCATGGAAGGTATGTGGAATTGAGGCATTTCCATGCTATAAAGGGCTGAAACAGCTCTCACTAAATCGCGGGCTGAGCAACCACCCCACCCCCACCCCCTCCACACACAACACCTATAGCTCCGAAGCCAGCTAAAAATAAATAGAGCAAGTTTGGGGCACCCATCGAGTCACTGGCAGCTCCGGGGCCTGTTCCTGAGAGCAGCAAGATTTAGGACCCCAAAAAGCTAATGAACGCACACAAAATTTGAGCGCGCGAGCAGGACGCCGAGAGTGGACGCAGGGCGCAGAGCAAAGGTTCAGAGTGTAGGCACAGGCAGAGGCGTGGGTGGAGGCAGACACAGCCACAAGCTAAAGCTCTGAAACCCTGAGTGGGGAACCAGTGCAGACGGGTATACGACTGTGGAAGCAGCTCCCTGAGACTTGTAAAGAAACCTCCAGCAGACAATCAAGCAAGGGTGTCCACCAGGGGGCTTGACCACGGACAGACCCTGAGCGCGAGGAAAAACCTGAGAAGCTGCTGGGCTAACAATGGCTACCCAGACTCAGGAAGTTCAGAAGAGAAAGATTAACAACAAGAAAAAGAAGTCTTTAACACTCGACAACTTTTACACAGAGAAAATCCAGACAACAGAGCAAACAGAGGAGGAGAACAAACAAGCATCTGGACCCTCCTCAAATAAGGAAAACTCCTCACAAGCTATGGAAGAGATCAAAACTGAGATTTTGAGGAAAATGGAAGAGATCAGGCAAGAAAATAACTGTTTAAAAGGTAGAATCTTGCAATTGGAAAGTGAGGCTCAGAAACCAAATGAACTGATAAGCAAATTGAACACCAGAAATGACCAGATTGAAAAGGAATACTAGAAGATTATGGCCGAAAACCAGAAGATTATAACCGAAAATCAAAAGATCATAGCCCAAAACCGAAAGATTATAGCCGAAAATCAATCCCTAAAGGCTAGAATTAAGCAAGGAGAAGCTAATGATCTCTCAAGACAACAAGAACAAATAAAACAAAGTCAAAAGACTGAAAAAATAGAAGGAAACATGAAATATCTCAATGAGAGAGTGACAGACCAAGAAAACCGGTCTAGAAGAGACAATTTGAGAATAATTGGTCTTCCAGAAAAACCAGAAATTAATAGAAACCTGGACTCCATACTAACAGAAATAATTCAGCAAAATTGCCCTGAAGTCCTACAACAAGAGGTCAATATAGATATTGAAAGGATTCATAGAACACCTGCGACAATCGATCAAGAAAAGAAAACACCCAGAAATATAATTGCAAATTCAAGAGTTTCCAAGCAAAAGAAAAAATCTTACAAGAAGCCAGAAAGAAATAATTCAAATATCAAGGAGCACCAATCAGGATCACACAGGATCTGGCAGCCTCCACGCTAAAAGATCACAAGGCTTGGAATACGATATTCAGAAAGGCAAGAGAGCTGGGCCTGCAACCACGGATCAACTACCCATCAAAATTGACTATATATTTCCAGGGGAAAGTATGGGCATTCAACAAAATTGAAGAATTCCAGGTATTTGCACAGAAAAGACCAGGGCTAAATGGAAACTTTGATATCGAACCACAAAAATCGAGAAAAACCTGAAAAGGTAAATAAGATACAGAGGGGAAAGAAAGAAAACTTATAATTGTTAAATTTGCCTTTTTAAGGGCCTCAGTGAGATCTAATTATCTGTATTCCTATGTAGAGAAATGTTATGTATAATTCTCTGTAGTGAACTCTATTCACTATTATAATATTCACTATTATAGTAATCAGAAGAATAATTCACAGGGGGAGGGTGAAACACTAAATAATCTAAGATGACATGGGGGATGGGAAAGAGGGGGTGAATAACAGGGGACACCAAGAGAAACTTGAGTGAATAAGAAAACAGGATATTCTATTACACACAGAAGGCATGGGAGGGAGAGGGGACAAATACTATTATAAGAAGGAGAGGAAGAGAGCATTACTTAATCTCAGTGTAATCAACCCGGAGAGGGAAGAGTAGCTATACTATCCATTGGGACATAAAACTCTTATCTAACCCTTCTGAGAAAGTTAGAAGGGATAAACCAAGGGGAGCAGGGGAGTGGGGAGGTCAAAAAAAGGGAGGGGAGAAGAGGGAGGGAACTAATTAGGCCTTTAAAAACAAAAAGAGGGGGAAAAATAAGGGAGGGGGTAGAAAGGGAAGTTA